>NC_142194.1:20612500-20956666 GCF_026936395.1 Plectropomus leopardus | reverse complement strand
CAAGAAAAAAAGTAGAAAACGTGACTATCGTCTGGATTGATTTTCGGTTGAATCTCCAAGGACATTATATAAATTAGTTTGCTCATTATTTTAGTTAAATTTACATTCATAAAATGTAAAAAGAAATTGCTTTGATTTACCACTGTCAAAAAAATATCTACAGTATTGTTCACAAGTCTTAGGGCACCAAAAATTTGTTTTAATGAGGATATATAATGAGAAATATATATCTATCTATCCATATATATCTAAATTATCAAAGTCGAAGATGGCCTGAGACATTTGCACAGTACTGTAGACACATATCTTAAAACAATATCACACTTGAACATATGTAATAAAAAACTTACTTACTTAACTATGTGCACATTACAGAATCGACCATTATTGTTTTTTCAGGGCGAAGACTGATAACAATAATTAGTATTTAACGAGACGGATATTTGGAGCCAACATGCAGTTAAAATAAAAATGGAAATATTTCTGAAAAAAAAATTTGATTTTGGAATATACCTAACTCCAACACAAAACTTTGTTTAAATGCCTTTAGCAAACATTTAATGAAACTTGGAGGGAACAGCAAGTTCCCTGCAACTTTTTTTAATAAAGTGAAGCTTTCAATAAAAGATGAATGAATAAAAATAGCTCCCTGGTTTTACAAATGAAAGGTTCCTCCCATGCTGGCCTTTTCTTTTGCATGTATTGTAGACTGCCTTCCCTGGTGTTGGTTGAGAGTGTAATTCGCACACTTTTTCATCACCTAATTTTATTGGCGATCATTATGATAAAACACTGATACAGATAATCAGCAAAATGGCAAATATTGGCCCCCAAAATCGTCCAGGGTGACTCTAATGGAAATTTTACAACTTTATCCATAACTAATTAGATAAACTCCTGTGCGTGTTTAAACTTCTGTTTATTTTTGTCTGTCTAGTCTGTGTAGTCTAATTGTCACATTATTTTCATTTGTATTTTTTTGTACTGACCACTAAATGTACTGTTTTTACAACTGTTAACGAAAGTAAAATTAAAAAAAAATAAATAAATAAAATTAAAAAAAAAAACTTGACCGGAAGTGGAACTTCCCTTGTTCCTGTTTGGTTTCTGTCCCTTTAAGCCGGTGCGGAAGTAGCCGCAGGATTGCTGCAACTCTCAGAAGAAGGTCAGCCTTTCTCTCCGGTAGTCTTATTAAACCAAACAACCAAGCAGTCGGTTGTTTCTACACACGGTAGGACTTAACTATCTTAGAGGAAATCAACGTGCAGTGACGGAAATAACCGTCCGGGTGGTTTTTGAATCTGACGATGTCTGGGTCAAAATGCACGCGGCTGAGCGGCGCGCTGGTGAAGCCGCTGCTGGACTCGGTGGACTGCGTCCTGTTTGATTGTGACGGGGTGATCTGGAGGGGGGACCAGGCAATCCCGGGAGCCCCGCAGGTCATCAACCTGCTGAAGGAGAAGGGGAAAAAGGTGTTCTTCGTTACCAACAACAGCACCAAGACCCGGAAGATGTACGCCGATAAAATGTCCAAGCTGGGGTTTAACGCGACCGAGGAGGAGGTGTTCGGGACGGCGTACTGCTCCGCCGCGTACCTGCAGACGGTCTGCGGGCTGCAGGGCAAAGTGTTTCTGATAGGGAGCCCCGCCATGAGAGAGGAGCTGCAGGCGGTGGGGATCCAGGAGACCGGAGTGGGACCAGACCACATCTCCGGGAAGCAGACCGACTGGGCCAACGTGCCTCTGGACCCGGAGGTGAAGGCGGTGGTGGTCGGCTTCGATGAACATTTCAGCTACATGAAGCTGAACAGAGCCCTGCAGTACCTGACCCAGTCGGACTGTCTGTTCGTGGGGACCAACAGTGACACCAGGCTGCCCCTGGAGGGGGGCAAGGCCGTCCCAGGTACTGATACTCACCGGATACACACACTGGAGCTCATGTCAAGGGACTGTTCTGTATTTATCAGAGGAGGGTGGCGAGGGTGCATTGGTGGATTGTAACTAAGTAGGCTACATTTGTTAGAGTACTGTATGAAAGTATGAATTCAATGGATTTTATGGAAATATTCTTTTTCCTTAGCTAAATTTACCTGACAGCTTTTGTACTTTTTAAATGATGATTTTTGCATAAAAATTGCAAGTACAGCTTTTTTTGCACAAAAAAGTAAATTTTTTTTGCCAAATATTTTGATTTAGTCTTTTTCTGTTTTTTATTTAATTTTTGGAGGGTGTTAGTTTATAGCTGAAATTATTAGTCAATTAATCAATTTTCCAACTGACTGAAAACTGGCAATTAATTCTTTTTGGTGTCTTTTTTTCTGTATTTGGTATTTTCACTTTTAATACTTAAAGTTCACGTTCTTGACAGTACTTACTTTTTTTTAACCTAGGTAAAAAATTCAATGCAGGACTTAACTTGTAAAAGAGTAATTTCACAGTTTGGTATTAGTACTTTTACTTCAAGGATCTGAATACTTCACCACCACTGCTGAGGCGCGATCCTCGCCAGAGCTCCAAATATTTTTCTTGAGCCTCCCTGCATTACCATAAAAAATTACATAACTTACATAACATAAGAAAATTATAACATTCTTGTAATATTGTGACTTTTTTCTCAAAATTAAGTTGTTTTCTAATGTGAATAAAGTCATATTATTACAAGAATATATTTTCATAATAGGGTGATAACACAGGTGATGACACAGGACATCTTGGATCTGTGTTGAGTAAAATGTCTCCTCACCTTCTCCTCCAGGTACCGGCTGCCTGCTGAAGGCTGTGGAGACGGCGGCGCAGCGTCAGGCGCAGACGGTGGGCAAACCCAACCACTTCATGTTCGACTGTGTGGCCTCCAAGTTTGGCGTGGACCGCGAGCGCTGCCTGATGGTGGGTGACCGCCTGGACACGGACATCCTGCTGGGCTCCAACTGCGGCCTGAAGACCCTCCTCACCCTGACAGGGGTCAGCACCGTGGCCGACGCCGAGGCCCATCAGAAGAGCGGCTGCGCAGAGAGGCAGGGGATGGTGCCGGATTATTACGTGGAGAGCATCGCCGACCTCCTTCCAGCTCTGCAGGGATAAAACAGACTGTCAGGACTGGAGTTTAGTGACGTGACGTCACACGTCAGACTGTCTTCTAAAAGGGAATATTTAGATTTATATGATTAAAAGCATCTCTGTAAGAGAGGAGACAAAGACTCCAATATTTAACTAAACCATCAGTAAAACCTAATAATTTAACACAATATTAAAGATTTATTTTTAACAACAGCAGAACAATGTATTACAGTATTGTTTCAATGTGTTCATTTTTTGGGAAAGGAGGAAGGAGAGTGTACTTTAGAGATCACGTCTGTGATGCAATCTCCTCTAAAGCAACTACAAGTCAAACTGAAAGAAGGAAGTGAACACAAAGAGTCTGTCAACAGTTTCGTAATGTGTGTGTGTGTGTGTGTGTGTGTTCGGGTTTACAGCAGTCTTTAAATAACGCCACTAAATGGGTGTGACCTCAGCAGGAAGTGCACACAGTTACATTCACGGGACAGTGCAATGATACCTCATGTCACTTCATTATACACGTTTTAATGGTCTTCCTTCTGTGTTCTTCGACTCATCAACGACTCCCGAGTCTCTGAAAGCAACGCTCCAATCTGTAATAAAACGCAAACTGTCTTTACTAAACCAGCATCTGCTCTCTGTGGCTTCAAACGCAGCAAACTGGACTTGACTCAGGACTTGACTTGGAATTTGACTTCTTGTTCTGAGACCTGCGTGTCTGACTTGAGACTGTGGTTGCAATGATATGAGATTTACATGGTATGTCAACCATCTCAGAAAATATCATAGGATACAGTATTATACAACTATTATTATTACTATGACTTGCAATGACCCATGAAGGAATAACAACGACAAATGAAAAAGTTTTTTTGGATATGAGGCCTAAATTAATTGCCATTGCAAGTGACTGTGACGATTGGTTGAGCTGAATCAGGAAGCGCTTCATCCAGCAGAAGTAGAATAATACATTTTATATACCCGATAGAAAAAAACAAAAAATGTAACTAACATATTTTCTATATTACTTCACGTTAGCAGCACTACATCTAAAATTAACCACTACTAGAAAAAAAACAGTGCTGAGTTTCTAAAATAAAGTCCTACGAAAAAACAACAATCAACATACAACAATGATACTCAACCTATGGCCTGTGGGTCCAAACTGGTCCCCAATAGGGTACAAGGTGCTACCCCCCCCCAACCATTTTCTATTTCACAATAAAAATAAAGTGATTCACACTGGGAATTGTTTTTGACCTCTCAGGATAAATAAGGTGTAAGAGTGCACAAAAGAACATCAAAATAAAGCTTGTTTTAAAAAAAAGTGCCAGTGGAGTATCCCCCACATACCCTGTCAGAGGTCCTAGGTAAGCCCATAATGTCCTAATATCCAAAGAACGTTAAAAAATCCTAAAAATGTCCTAAAATCCTAGATATGTCATGAAATCCTACAAACATCCTAAAATCCTTGAAATGTCCTAAAATCGTAAAAATTTGTATGGGGCTGTTGTGACTGGCCACGGGTCTCCTTTCATTTTGCTCCCAAGTAAAGCAAGTTGAGTATCCCTGACATATAGGTTACTGCAGACTGCTGCTGCTGTGAGGAAGGAAAGGAGATGGCCATGCATAAGCGAGATTCTCCTATCTGTGCCTTTTTTTCAGTACCATAGAAAGGCAAATGTACATGGTATAAAAATCAGCAATTCACCAACCACAGTTTACTGCTGCAACCCTTCTTCAGACTTGTCGGTCTTGACTTGGTGCTTGTCTCGTCTTGACTCGGGACTTGTCAGTTTTGATTAGGGACTTGTCTTGACTGTCTCTCAGTTCTAAGTGAACTTCCATCTAAGTCTCGTGGTTAAAGTCACCTTGGTCTGTCTTCGTCTTGACACTGCAGCAGCCACAGATCTCCTCTCACCTGATGAGAGAGGCTCTCTCAGCTGCACCTGCTTCACCCCTTTGTCCATTGTTTGGACTCGGGACGGTGGCCAACTCCTCCCGTGTTCGAGAAGATGGGTAATGTTAGAGAGGCATATTTAGTCACATTAGACTAAAAAAGGAGGAAATTGCAGGAAGACTTGAAAATTAGCCAGATTTAGAGTTTAGTGTGACTGTTTTGGGAGGGAAACAGTGAGACCACACGGTGGAGGAGGAGGAGGAAGAGGAGGGGGAGGTCTGCAGGGACAAAGAGACGCTGGCCAGGAGTACGGAGTCTCAGTCATGACCACAGCTCCATGCCGGTAGCTGAGAGTAGGGAGCAGACCGAGTGAGGAGCCGTCGTCACGGGACACAGGATGGTGAGGTGTTGGAAGAATTCAGAAAACCGTCTGGAGGAAGCTCAGTGCGCGGTAAGGCTTTTATTTTGAAGAGGAAAGAGACAGGTCAAAGCAGGACACTGTTAAGTACAGCTTACAGGAAAATTCATTTTTCCTGCATTACAAACCAGCAACAATTGCATAAAATATTCCCTTAAGGGGACAACATCCAAACTCTAATTTTCTCCTCTTCCCTGTGGGTCTGTTTATCAGTGTAGATAGTTTTGGTGTGAGTTGTCAATCTGGAGATACTAGCTGTAAAGATGTCTCTCCAATATAATGGAACTAGAAAACTTTGCAGTGATCGACAAAAAACAAGTTGCAGTATGCAAAACATGAAGTTTAAAAAAATTACAGACGAAGGCATAACACCTTCCATCTTTGACATTTTAAAGTTGTGCAAACAAAAGTCGAGGCTAATATTAAAGGGAAACCTCACCCATTTTCAGAATCCATACATGTTTTTCCTATGGTCTAAGACAGTCCAAAAATATTAGTAAACTTGAACTCTCTCCAACATCCAAAAACTAGAGCTATAAAACTCTTATTTGTAACATCATGGGTATAAAGTCTGGAGCTGCTCTATAGACAATGAATGGAAAAGATGATCTAGATGACACAGAGAGCATCCAGAGGAATGTTCTGGACATTTTCTGTTGCAGAACTGAGACCACTACAATAAAATAAAGCCCATTTTGGTATGAAAAGGAAAACAAAATCAAGCTCCCATTCATTATTTAAGGAGCAGCTGCAGACTTTATACCTGATGACATCACAAGTTTGAGACTCAGGGCACATTTGAGCTCGGTGTTGGACGTGGTCATAGAAGCTGCCTTCTGTCAATACTCTGCATTCATTTTGTCCAAATTTGTGCATGTTTTCTGCAAGTTTATGGGTACCAACAAGATCCAACAAGATCCATCTGAGATTATGGAGGCAGACAGTACAAGCGAAGTACGACCATAAGAGACGGCAAAGTTAATGTTTAAAAAAAAGGAACGGACCAAATTGGTAATGTAATAAAAAGAATTCTCAGTCCACATGTGGAGATGTATTTATGACCTCATAGACCACTGCTGTCTACAATGCTGCCTCCGTTTCAAAGGTATATTATTACAACCTCCTCCAAAAGTGCCTCATTTGTTGTTGTGTGAAACTTTTGGCTCTGCCCTCTCTTGCCATCCTTACATACATTAAATACACTTATTGAAATGCACGTTATGATTTGTTTAGGACACGATTCTCAAAGATTAGGACTTAAGACTTGACAAAGTACTAGTAAATTTTGACTCAGGAACTGCCTGTTTTTACTTGGGATTTGAGTTGAGACTTACTTTTGACTAAAACAATTAGGTGGTCCCTACTAAGCCTAGCACCACAAAGCTAGCAGATCAGCTGAGGAGGACACCATTAATGTTCACATCTCGTGTCAGAGGCATGAGCCACGGATGTATAAGGAGAGTTGGATACAGCATTGAATGTGAGGCCCTGTTCATTCAAATGAGAGTTGCTCAGTGGTGCATGAGGCCATAATGATTCAGCTGCTGCGAATAAAATTACCTGGAGGATCGGCGATGCTTACGCATAGTTAGGCCCATAGAAAGGCACACAAGAGACTTGCAGCGGCTGAGCACTGCCAAAAGGCTTCCATTTAGCACTCAGCTAACTTAAATGGGGATAAAATGATTTGATCTTTTGTCTCTTCTAAACTTTCCAAATGTTATCAGGCTCAACGGATCCAATCCTGAGAGTGCTAAAGAAAATGTATACACTGATTTGGAGACATCTCTTTCCATTCCAAGTTTTGGGCTACATAGCAACAAATGAAGGATGTAGAAGGTGTAGTTTCACTGTTTGGTCACTATGAAAATTAGCTTCAAAGCCCAGTGCTGTTCCTGGGGGCCTGGAGTATATGCACACTTCCTTCTGCACTGTGATACAGCTAGCAGGTGTAGTTTGGTTAAAAGGAAATAGTTCATCCTTCTAATAAGAGGAAATATATTTTGATTTTGGGGTGGTATGTCCTGTTAAGGACAAATCTCAGCAGCGGTGTTACAGTTTGATGGTTATGTCTGTTTTAACAGACTGTCTCTGGTTCTTGTATGCAGGATGATGATGCTGCTACATCCTCCAGGTTGTCCCACTTCCCTCACAAAGCATTCTGGATCAGCCTCTCAGCCTCTCTGCTCGTGGTCGTCATCGTCCTTGGTTTGACGGGGCACCTGGGGCTCTCGCAGCCTCACTCCGAGGTGACTGTCACCACATAATGTCTGCATTATTGTGTCTGCTTTGTGACTTGCATTAATCAAAAGTCTGCTGTTGTAGTCTTTACAGATCGTCCGGATCACTGCTCCAGATCAGACCGGAGTTCTGATCAACCAGTCGGCCATTGTGGACCCGCAGAACGATGTGGTGACCTTTTCTGTGACGTCACCCACCAATCAGACATCCACTGTAATCTTTGATATCAAACATGTAAGTCCACGTTACATGCGCAAGATTTAAGGCGTTTTAATGGTCGTGATGGGAAGGATGTGTGACAGACTGCTGTTGTGTCTTTCAGGGTTTGATATGTTACAAACCCGTCGACCAGGATAGCTGCTTCCTGCGAAAGATGGAGAAGTCTGACTACAACAACGTGCACTCCCTCTTCCACGAATCCACACACAAGGTAGCGACATTTCAACACGTGAGAACTGTTATATAATCGGGTCTCCCTCACTGCGTTCAAGATATGTGAGACTACAAAGCTTAAGATGAAGAAAGTCGTGGTTTGCCCTTCTCACTTTGCCAGGTGTTTGTAAGGTCGCCGCCTCACTAATGTGCGACCTGGCCTCTCTGATCGTGCCGTGTAGCGTCATCACTGATCCAGGACCTGCTGGGTTTCATATGTTTTGCTTGACTTGCTCGCTGCCGCGTACAAAGAGAGGGGTGAAGCGTTCAGTGCCGTATAGTCTTCTGTTCTCGCACTCCAAGGCTGAATTCCTCAGCACATCTGATCCTTCAGACCCCCTCGGCATACTGGGATCTTCTTACAGCCAGAGCCCTTCTGGGGCACAATGGCCGCTCTGTGTGAAGGCTCTTTAGCTTTTAAGAGTTCTCTGGTGGATTAAAATACAACCTGGTCCACTGAAGGAGGGGCTTGTGTGTCTGCTCTGTGGAAAATACCTCAGGTGTGTAATGACTTTTGACTCTTGACAAAAATAAAAAAGATCTGCAACTCGACTTGGACTTTAACACAGGGTTCCCACACAATTCAAAAATATTCTCCCCAAAAGTTCTCCTTCCATTACAAAAATTTCCTTTTTGGAAAAGCGTGCAATTCACTACACCTGCAGCACTTGCCGGACCAGGTCAGTACATTCATAAACCCACACAGACGAGTCTCGCTTTGCATAACTAACTCAGACTCACTACATTACATAAACATGTAACCTGCCTTATAGGGGAAGACTTGGCTGGAATGAGTCATGGAAAATTAGAATCGTGCAAGCACCAAATCAGTTGTTTGAGTTGATTTGCCTTACTTGACATCACATGTACTTTGATGCGACTAGTGCACATCACAATGTCGATATTAATGACACTATTAAGTGCAAAAAAAGTGATGAGAGCAGACTGTTGTGTTGCCTCATGCCCTGCGTCTGTCAAAAATTTGCACTTAAACACACGACAAAGACGGCAGCCCACAGCCACCCAGCACGTACCTTCTGCGCCTGCGTGAGAGGAAACAGCTCTTGATTCCAGCAGACAGCGTTCATCTGTGATTGTCTTTTCAAAAAGGGGAAACAGGAAGTGTGTCATGACTCTAGTTTATACATTAGAAACATAATCCAATGTTGAAAGAACAAAGCATATCTATCAACAACACAAACTACCAGAAAATGTTTATGCTAAAGAGGCTCAATGACTAAAGAAAACTATCTTACCTTATAGAACAAGTTTGTCTCCACCTCACTCCCTCTGGACTTAAGCTCTTTGTTCACTTTCCTCGCTGATGTTGCTCTTCTCGTAACCTGAGCTCAACTAACAATCAGAGGGATTTCAATCACTGACAGACTCCACAGTTTTGACACCGATTCATGCTGAATTGGCTGAAAAAAATCTGTTGTGAGCCGACAAGTGCAGGAAAACCTGCAAAGACTAGAAAGACAGATGCTCACTGACGGCCTATTGTTGCCTTGGAATCCAAGGACCTTAATAAACACTAGTTGGGAAACTAAAGTTTGTACACATACAAAAATTTGATTAACAAAAAAGAAATTACAGTATACAACACATGCGAAAATTAGACGAAGGTGCAACAACTTCCAACTTAGTTTGATATTTGAAGTTGCACCAAGAACAATAAGTTGAGGCTGATATAAACAGAGTTTATATCAACTTTCTTTTAAGAAATAATTAAAATCTTTTAAAAAGCATTTAGGATTTTTGGAAAAGCAGTCTTGGTATTACATTTGGAAAGGCTCAAGTATTTCTTTTAGGACTTAGGAGTTGTCAGTCTCGACTTGGGAATTGATTCGGGACTTCTTGAGATTGCATTTACTTGGGATTCGAGTGCAAAGACCATGACTTGGTCCCACCTCTGGCAAATATCTGAATCTCTGACACTAATTCAGTTGTGAATTAAGTTTTTATGTGTTTGGGATCTGATTCTTTGAAACAATGCGGAAGGCTACAGGTAAACCAAGATGAGACTTCTGTTTTTCCGTCTTATCATCTTTTTGCACAAAAGCACCATTTCCACCTGGAGTTGAGTCTCTGAGTGTTATTGTGATCCTGTCTTGTGATGTCTCCTATCCCACGCAGCTCCTGAGTGTGTTCAGTTAATCTTCGATAGGAGGGATGAAGAGTAAATGTGCTCGATCCCTCTGTTCTGTTCAACACAAAGGTCTTTTTTCCAGCAGAGGAGAAACTAGTTGTTACATGACCCACTCCAGTGTAACAGTACCTTAAGTGGTTTACTATCAGAGCCAATCACAGGTGTAAGTGGTGCAATTACACGCAGCCTTTGTGACGAGTCGGAGCATAAATGTGAAGCCTCATCAGCGACGATATCAGGCTAATAGCTGCTTGAGTTTCAGTCTTCATATCGCCTTCCTCGCTTTGACTCAGATTTATTCATTTTTGTTGCTGAATATGATTTCTCACACCTATTAAATGACACTGCTGCTCAGGAGTCTTCATTCACTCACGCAGATGACAAAACTCTTTGTGGTCTGTTGTTGTGATTGTGTCCTCAGCAGACTCAGTTCCAACTGAATGAGACCCGGAGACAGACAGAGTTCCTGGGAGTGCTGGCAGCCAGTCAGGTGGACGTGTCCACGCTGGAGGAGCCTCTGCTGGCTCTGTGTCAGGACAGCTCTGTCCACTGGACCAGGAGGGTTGATGGTGAGGACCTAGAGTTCAGACATAAAACATAAATATGTAAAAACAAAGCCTAAAAGGTCCTAATGTGCAGGATTTAAATAAGATATAATCAGTCTGTTTTCTTAAATGTATAATCACCTGAAACTTTGTGTTTTTGTTACCTTAGAATGAGTTGTTTATGTCCACACTCAGAGCGGGTACTCCTCCTAAGCGATCACCATGTTGTTTCTACAGTAGCCCAGAACAGACAAACCAAACACTGGCTCTAGGTAGTCAAATTTGGATTACTAAATTAATAGCCAAGATTATTTTTTTACTGGTCACAAATCAGTGTAAAGGTTAATGTTGCTCTGTGCACCACTCAGGTCTAGAAGGAGCTAACATTAGCTGGCGACGCGGCTCATTCAGTGATTACTGCTGATAACGCCATCCCAACCAGAACCCCAGAAAGTGTGCCAGGCTTTAAAGTCAATCTTCAGTGGCCAAACAGTAGAATTACAACTCCCAACTCTGTCATGTGATGCAAGGCATCATGGGGTGACTGTGGCTCAGCAGTAGAGTGGGTTGTCCTCTCATCAGAAGGTCAGTGGTTCAATCCCCAGTTCCTCTAGGCAACATGTCCAGGTATCCTTGGGCAAGATACTGACACACCAAATTGCAGCAGATACATTTTTCTAAGCATCACAACCCCTGAGAAATTACTTTGAGCCATTTAGTCTATTTGGAAAGTCCTAAAGATCCACAAGACAAGTCATTTTATCCCCATTCAAGCTAACAGAGCACTAAACAAGAAGTTAGCGGCTCAGTCGTACACGGCTGCCGTAAGTCTCTAGGGCGGCTTCCCTATGGTCCCCATAATGCAGAAGATATGGCTAATGTCATACCATGGAAATAGCTTCTCTGGCTTCATGCGCTACTGAGCATTTTCCATAAGAATGAATGGGGCCTGCCTCCAAAGCTGGAAAGATAAGATAAAAGAAACTTTTCTTGTCCCTAAGGAAATTTGATATGGGCAAAAAAGTGCTAGACACAGCTGCATGACATTAAGAACATAACAGTACAGTACAATGTACAGCAGACAACATGGTATCACATGACTTAGACACAAAGATTTAGGCGAAATATTGCACAAAATAAATTAGCTAAACTTTAAGACACTATAAAAGCCCAAAAACTTTCTATCATGACACAATAATTAGTGCAAATTTAAGCACCTAAGGCTACCTCTTAATTAACCTGCTCTTCAGCTCAGAAAGAGGCTCCACTCCCTCGGTTCTTACCCTTTACAATATAACCCCTCAGACAAATACACTAATAAAACAACAGTTTACCAGCTGATATTTACTTAAGAGCATTTCACTGATGGGAAACTCAAAAAAAGGCTCACAGTGGCTCATGCTGTACAACAATTTACGTTGGACAGCCTCTCAGACGCTGCTCTGGGTTGACAGGATCCTGGTAGTTGTTGCAAACATCGCATTGCATTGCATCACCTCCAATGAATCTATTCACAGCAAAACCTTTTACTGATCAGGTGCTGCAGCTGTCACAAATTCACATCACTGCTGGTAGGAATAGTTTTTATGCAAAACAATCGCAGGTGAGTATTTTACTTTTTTCCCCCCTGTAGTTTATTTGTCACACTGCAGTGTGTGAACACCTTAAGCCTCAAAAAAAGATTGTTTTATAAAGATTTGTATCTTCAGCATAAACAAATGTTCAGACAAGAGAGGGTATTTTGAGACAAACGCATTGATACTTTGTCTTTTCATGAAATTTTCTCACATTGAAAAAAAAGAGCAAAGCCAATAAAATCGTTTAAATCATGGTCTAAAAAAATAGATGTGAAGTCACTGCACTCACCTCAGAGGGAAAATGATTGTGCAGACACTATGGTGAAACACTGTATGTTCTATTTTGGTAATATACTGACATTTTGGATCAAACTGTAAATGACATAATATCCTAAATATAAGTAAAGTGACATTAAACAGCAGAAGAGTTCAGCAGCTATAGACTCTGAATGAAAAGAGTTTTTAAAAATGAGTCAGCTGGCAGCTCTGAGACGAAACGACGTGTCAGGACTGAAACCGGAGACTAATCTGTGACGTCCACTGACCTTTTTACACTGTCGCAGTAAATGACAGGCTGAGAAAAACTGTGTACATGTGGAGCTACTGGTCGCAGTGTACACATGAAATAAGATTAGTATCACAATTTAATCATAAATTGTGTTGCATGGTAAATTTTCACCACATAATTAATCAATAATATGCGGTAAGGATTTTTGAGACTGATCTAAAATGTCAGTTTAAATATTTTCTTATCAAGATGATATTGTTATGCCTCCAAGTTGTTGCAGAGTATTTGTCAAGGAAAGTCGGGTATGCTGTATGGTTTTACTTCAGTTACACAGTGAAATTTGGATGTTTGCAGAATTAGTGAATATTATCAGGGCTGCAACTAACTATTATTTTCTTCATTTACTGATTGGTTGTTTGATGTATAAACTGTCAGAAAATGGTTAAAAATGTTGATCAGTGTTGTTTTGTTTCATTTAAAAACCAACAACATTCAGTTTACTGTCACAGAGGAGGAAAGACAAAGGAAAAATCTTAATAAGATTTAGATTTAAGAGGATGAAATGAGAGAATTTTAAAGGAATACAGATTTTCAACAAAATTTGTATCTAAACAATGTGGGCAGTGTGTGTCAATGAACTATTGTAAACTTACCATCTTACAAGCGCCTTGCACCCCAAGGAAACTCCGCCAGATGACGCAAAACGTGTCATTTGGCGGAGTTTTGCTGGCTCTCGTTCGAACTGCAGGCTCGACGTGTGCATTTTAGTACTGCCCGCCATGATTACAATCTGTGATAATCCCATTGGACTAGAATTGTTTGTATGAATTAATAGTTAAATGTTTGATGAAAAACGATTACTCTCTTCTCAGAAGAGTATTTATGTTGCACTAAAGGCATTTCACTAAAAGGAAAATAAAAAAACAAGTTTATAGTAGCTTAGGTTGTACAACAACTTGCCTGTCAGACGCTTCTCTGAGCCACCAGCCCAAAACACACATCTTGCACAGTATGGTGATAACAAGCAAAAAGTTTCACTCAGCGGTTCCTGTGACATGAGAAATACTCTCAAAAGAAGTCAAGTCACGCAACGCTGCTGTTGGTTCATTTGTTGTTCACAATGCAACATTATCTGGGGAATATAAGGTGTATCCTGTGAGCGCATCGATAGTGAGTTTACTGCATCTTTTCAGATTTTGATGAGTCAGGGCTGCAGGATACATACTGAGCATCATCACTAGTCTTTCTACTGAAGAGACTGTCTTGTTTTATTAAAAGACCATCTTTCATACTTCTTTAACTGTTTTTTTCTTTAAAAAATTACTCAAACTTCAACACATTATTATCAAATTAGTTGGCAATTTAATAGTCAACAGCTAACTGATTTATGGTTGCAGCTCTAGAGAATATTGTGAAATGAGGAAGGCAGGCTCTTTATAGTTTCTACCATTATAACAGTAAAAGCTGCTCTGTCTCTGGTCTGTTTCCACAGTGAGGCTGTGTTAGTTAAATCAGTATTTAGAGTCACCGTGGTGTCTCTTTTGTTTTCAGGCCCGGGGAAACAGCGGCTGGTCTACTTCTGCATCGACATCTGCTTTCCCAGCAACATCTGCGTGTCTGTGTGCTTCTACTACCTGCCAGAGTGACTTTCTCCTCGTCTGCTCCCAGCAAGAGATCAGGGAAACAAAGTTGTCTTTTTAGCTCCCTGCACGAGAAAAAAAAAAGAAGAAAAGAACAAAAGCCAGCTTTGACTGTTTCCTCTGTGCCATACAGCTGCCAGTTAACCAGCGAACCCTCCCAGTCCATTTACTTCCATCCTTCCGACAGAGAAGAGATGGAGACAGGCTGTCGCGGTTATCGCCAAACTCCCATCGTCACTCCCTTCATGTGTAATTCCCTCTCTGGTGGCACACTCCAGAGATTACAGAAGAAAAGATCCCTTTACTTTGTATTTCCTGTAACCCGCTGCTGCAGTATCATTATGTGTAACCGAGTGTTTGGATCTGTCAAATAAAAGACTGTTGTGTATTTGTGGCCAATTTTTCTTCATTAGAATGAAAGAAGAAAAAAACTCTAAAGACTGTAAGGACTTCTGTGAACAACGTTTTTACTGCAGAATCATTTTCTTGACACTTCCTGATCCACATGTGAAGATTAAACAAGACTATCAAATTAATTATACATAGCACGGATGAAAAAAAACCCAATTCCGCAACTCAACCAAGTTGAACATGGTCCTTTTGATACAATAAATATGTTGCGCAATAAAAACAGAGAGTTGAAAGAATCTTGGGTCATTTCTGGATGCTAAAGGCTTGACTCAGACCAATTTTCTTTTGTTTTCCTGCATGAATGCTTATTTTTGGTGGAAAATGTTTAGAGTTGGCCCTCTGAGCTGGATTTTGACCTCGAGTTTTGGCCTTGCTGCTGCGGTGCTGAATACTTACAGGTACCAGGCGGGGGAGAGAAGACACAGCTGACATACACTGTAAAGTTCAGCCTTCACCTTTTCAGGATGATCACTTCATCATCAATAATTCCTGATAGAAGTGAATCTCCCAAAGAGTCCATTGCTTTTGTGTCCTTGTCCCACCTTTGCACAAAGTGTCTGTCTCTTCCTCTCTTTCCTCCTCCTCCTCCTCATCAGCCCAGCACGCTGTCATTGAAGGCCAGACACACCACGGCCTTCTGGTGGCCGCTGTACTCCCTCTTGATCTCGCCGGTCTCCACGCACCACAGACGAGCCAGATTGTCTGAGGAGGCTAAAGATGGAACCAAGAGTCAGAACCCGAAATTCACCTCAAGATACATTAACAAGTTCTCAAACCTTCGCCTGCTTCTCTCTGAGAGGCTCCATAAGTTACTTCATCTGGACCTGAATATACCTAAAGTAGAATTTAAGAAGGATCTATTCATGGTTTATTGGCAAAATATAGGATTGACTTTGTCATGAGGTTACCACTCTTTTTAACCTTTACTGTGCCAACGTTAAACTCCCACAATATACGTAGTCCTCGTTTTCTTGACCGAACCAGAACATTTTTATTGATGCATCAATTGATTAGCTCAATAATGACTGTCAGTTATATAATTCATCTATTTTAGTTTGTTTTTTTCACTTTATTCTTTTACTCTGTCTTGATTGTGTTT
Organism: Plectropomus leopardus; assembly: GCF_026936395.1. Lineage (NCBI taxonomy): Eukaryota > Metazoa > Chordata > Actinopteri > Perciformes > Serranidae > Plectropomus > Plectropomus leopardus. The sequence goes on along the minus strand of NC_142194.1, from coordinate 20,940,690 downwards.
AATTCTATTATTAATAATATTTCTGTGTTTACAGCTAATCAAAATATGTGAATCATATTTATTGTTATGGGTATGGGTTGTTGTTATTTTTGTTTTGTAATCGTTTCCCTCTTGTTTAGTTCTACTTTAAATTTTGTCTGGCCTTAGTTCATCATTATCATTTGGTAGTGTATAGTTATGTTGCTTCTGAGAGAAACCCTTCTTGCTTCCTCTTTGCATTTTTGTCAAAGCTCTGTTTTTAAATGTGCTACATAAATAATAATAATAGTTATTATTATCATTATTATCATTATGAGACACACTTTTTTAGTATATATACATGCATGATGTCATTTGAAAGGTAACTCTAACTTAACTTTTCCCCTACAGTCAAAATCACTGAAAGTGCCTCTGTCATTGAGTTATAGATGTTTTTTTTTGTTTTTTTTTTTTAACTTTGCCTGAATATTTTCATGAAAATAAAACTGTTGCAGATGATTGGAACTTGGAGGTATATTTGCTGGAAAACAAAATGGGTTCATAGCATGATGCAAAAATTGTCCAAGTTCAGAGTAGACAATACAAATAAAAAATAAAATAAACATTTTACACATGCCAATCTCTCTCCTCTGATATCACCCTGATCTGGAGATGATTATTTAGGATCTCATTACTGAACGGTTTCGACATTGCAGCGTAGTGATATCTTTCCAGGGCTCATGTACTGACCAGTGACGATGTACTGGGAGTCTCCAGAGAAAGCACAGTCCCACATCCAGCCTCTGGACGTCTCTCCGGGGTTGTTGCTCTTGATGCTCAGCTCCGTCATCAGGGAGAAGTTGGACGTCCTCCAGATCTTACAGGTCTGGTCGGCTGAGCAGGTGGCCAACAGGCTGAACGTGACGACAAACGTTAAAAAAAAAATAGCAGCAACATCAGACAGACTTACAGTGAGTGGAGGAGGAGGAGCACTCACGTGGAGTCGGGGCTGAACTTGCAGCGTAGCGAGTAGCGTTTGTGTGCAGGGATCTTGGTCTTGGGGATGAGCTGAGTCACCTCGTCTCCGATGCCTCCAGCCAGGTTCCACACATAACAGTTCCCCTGTTAAAGACAACATTTACTACAGCTTCAGATGCTACAGTATCAGCACTCTTTCAGACGGTTTCGGTACTGACCGAGCTGTTGACGGCTGCCATGTAACTGGCATCTGGATCGATGTGAACTGAGTTGACCGAGACCTCCGGCTCAGGAATCAGCTGTTCGTTGTGGTCGGTTTTCAGATCCCAGATGTGAATGACTCCACTCTGGTCCCCAACAATCAGCTCTGCCTGAAAGACACACATCCCTCAATGTTTTTGGACATTTTTAGGCAGTAAGATTAATTGATTATTGTTTTGGACATTTTCTAAGCAAAAATGTGAAATATTTGCTGGTTCCAGCTTCCTAAATTTAAGAATCTGCTTTTCTTTGTTATTTATGATAGTAAATATAGAGTCTTTGGGTTTTAGACTGCTGGTTGGACAAAATAAGCAAACTAAAGCTGCAACTTTGGGCTCTGGGAAATTGTGATGAGCATTTTTCACAATTTTTTGACATTTATAGACTGAACAATAATAAATTAATTGTCAAAATAATCGGCAGATTGGTCAGTAATGGAAATAATCGTCAGTTGCAGCTCTACTCCTGAGTAGATTTTTGGCAAAGGTAAAACAGCATGGCCATTCTCACAGAGGCAGCTTGATCTCTCACCTCAAGATGTCTGAATGAAAATATGTTCTGTGGGTACCCACGAGTCTCCCCTTTACAGTCAGTCACACCTGCTTTATGCTAGTTCCATGCCGTTTTTTTTTGTTCGTTTGTTTTTTTACATACAGTATAAATGTGTTATTTTTACCTATTTGAATATTTCTGCGTACTGGAGTCCCTAAACTGTCTTTGAATTAAATAAATTGTCTTACTGGAAAGGTGAGACTCTTGTGGATGTGATGAGCTCAGTTTTATTTATAGGTAATGATGTTCGTCTCCATAGCAGCCATTTAAATCTAGTGGTACCATTTCTTTGAGACAGACCTCACTATATAAAATAACTTATAGTGACCTCTGGGATAATCACAGCCTCGTGAAAATTTACAGCCACATTCTAGAGAGCTCGGACATTCAGAGGATGATTGGTTTTCAGAGGTATATTGACAATAATAGCGTTTCTCAGCAATTTCCAGAGTAGAAGTGTGCGCCATCCAATCACAGAAAACTACAATTCTTATAGAAATCTCCAAATGTCAAAAGTTTTTGATCCTAAATTACAGCATGGTTTTTTCTGTGGTGTTCCTCAAGATCTTGGTGTCTTAATGTGGCATTTTGGAAGGATTTATGACAATTTTATCTATTGTCAAGGGGTTAAAATGAATAAATTTAGCACCAAAACTGTGTAACAAATGTATCAACCCAGAAATGGCTGCAACAAGTTAAGCGACATTATAGAGCATGAATGGCTGTCATATACTTCCAAATTAATCTTTAAAAAAAAAAAAAAAAAAAAATCAAGTTCACAGCTTTCAGACAATGCGATATAATTCTGACCTGCCATCCCCCCCTAAAGATCCCCTGTTCCCCCTAAAAACTGACAAATATTAGTCTATGTAGGTCTCAGAGGGTTAAAAACAAACAACTATCTCTGACTGTATTACCACTAACTTATAAGTCAGTGTGTGTTGAACGTCTCACCTGGTTGGGATGCAGACACACACAGTTGATCGGCGCATTGACCTGGAAAATCCTCTGACACTGTAGATTTCTGGACCTGAGAGGAACAGCAAAGATCACATTTTTTTAGGCTGTCGAGCGCAGAGCAAAGTGTTTTCAGCACAGAGAGCTTCCTGTGCAGTACCTCAGGTCCCAGATGCGAGCCATGCAGTCCTCTCCGCCCGTGTACATCCAGCGTCCGTCTTCATGGAAGCCCACAGACGTGATGTTCTTGCTGACGCCGTCATAGTTGATCACAGGGTTGGGGTTGTTGGAGTTCAGGTCGTACATGCGGATGTGTTGATAACCTAAAAAGCAGAGTGAAACTGTGAAATACAGAATTTAATTATGGAAGAATCAAGAATAATAAGAAAAATTCTTCACCAACCTGCAGCTGCAATCATGCTCCTGTCAGGTGTCACCTCGAGGGAATTTACCTGCTGGGTGCAAATGTTAAGGAAGTGGACTGTTTGGACTATTAAAGCTTTGTTACACTTGGTAAACTTGAACAGGTCTGCTTATACTCAGGGGTGGGTAGTAATAATTGTAAGCAATGCATGTGAGTTTAAAAAAAAAATCGTTTTTTAAGAACAGGCATTTTGCATATTCCTTTTTTAAAAAACTGTACTTCTACTCTTTACTCAAGTATATTTTTGAGCCAGAAATCTACTTTTATTTCATTTCAATTGTTTAAATTTGTTACAACTAGCGTGCTTTAAATGTGCTGCTTTAAGGGGTTTTCATGACCTTTTCGGGACAATTTTTGTTTTTTTTTTACCAACTTAAGACACGTCATTGTTTTCTTGATTGAGCATTGCAGGTCAGCATTAAATGTATATATTACATGTGGTTCCATAAGAGGTATGTAGGAATATGGCTATTAGAGTGAGCTAAAATAATCAACAGCAACATTACATCTACAACAGTGGAAGGATAAAGTTAACAACAGCATAATGTTTAGTGGTAGATTTAAAGATTTGCAACATCAGAAATGTGGACTTTCACGCAGAAGACCTTGATAGATTTTGACATAAACAAATTAAAGAACAGATAAATAAAATGAGGTGACAGAAGGGCTGGGGAAAAATAGACACAGCATAGTGTCACGATATTTTGTGTGGCAATAATGTTTTGATTTTTTAATTATATGAATTATGAATTGTGCAAATAGAAATTTAAGGTTTGGTAGCCTACTAGAATAATAAAATCAACTGAGTCATTCCCCATTCTCAATTCAGTTCACTATATACATTGTGCTACAATAAAAATTGTAGAGAGATGAACAGATGGACAACTTTATCTTTCAAAATTAAACACGTTGATAAAGTCTCTGTTTAGAAATATAATTTGAGGTTGAAAAAAAGGTAATTAATCACAACATATGTTAGTGCAATACTCATCACAAAACATTTCACATCATAATAATATTGTATCATGACTTAAATATTGTGATGATATTGTATCATGGGGTTCTCTGGTGATTCACACCCCTAGATAAAATGTCTGTATAAACTGAGACCCGGCAAATTCAAAATTAAGACCATTTAATGACCTCTAAAGAAATATTTATACTTTAAAAAAAAAAAAAGAAGGGACATTTTAAGAGCTTTTAAGGATCTACAGACATGCAGGTATAAACTTTGTTCCAGGTGTCAGAGAGCACACTGTTGATTAGTCAGAGTCAAGTTAACTATAAAATAAAATAAAAATAAATGTTAGGACACACTCTATTGACAAACTTGATTGGTACATGCTTGCATGGGGCACTTTCATAGACATTTTCTTGGTCAATGTAATAATTTAATATTAGCAGACAGAGGCTGGGTTTGACCCCGGAGATGTCAATTTGTGAGTACACGTGTCAGTATTATTAATTTATTAAACTTGTGAGTACACATGTCAGTACTATTAATTTATTAAACATATTTCATTCCTTAAGTTGTATTTTTTTACTTCTCTTCCTACTTTATTATTATCAGTATTTATTTTCTCTTATCCCTAATATGTACTGGGGGGGTTGTGTATACTATACATGTTTATTTGTGATGGCAATTTGATTTGTTGTTGTGTAAACGCTTAATAAAAAGAAAGAAATTGCATTTATATATATACATAAATAATTTTTTTTTCTTTTTTCTCTCTCACACACACACATACATATATATGTGTGTGTGTGTGTGTGTGTGTGCGTGTATATTTAAAAGAAAAAAAAAAAAGTTAAGAGTTCCTTGAAAAAAGGTGTAAGGATACAGAGTCCTGGTGCTGGACGGTCCTGGTGCAGATCCCGCTGTGGGCCTGCCAGAACCGGACCGTGTGGTCGTATCCAGCCGTGGCCAGAATGACCGGGTCGCTGCCCACAGTCCCCTGGTTCACATTCATGGTCCACCGCTGCCTGTCACCGTGAGCAGGAACCGGAGGGACACTGAGCACGGAGACACACAGGAGACAGTTGGACAGCTGGACTTTATCAGTTTGATGTTAAAGACATTTAAATATCGTCGCGCTGTGAGAATCTAAGACTCAGCTGTAACCTGCAGGAGAAGGTTAGCAACGCAGCTAGCAGGCTAACGTTAGCAAAGCAGGGCAGCTATTTTTACGTTAGCAGCCGTGCAATTCGGACGCGGTAGCTTACAACGCTACTTTAATAGCTAACATATTGAACGATATTTCAAAGTAGGACATTTATGTCAATTAACCACATAAATCCAAAGAGTTTACATTACCTTCAGCTGTTTGTGTTGTCAAGTCAGTCCGTCCCCGTAATGTGTCCGGTGACAACATAAGACGCCCTTTTCAAAAGTTCCGCTCAGGTAAAATATGCTTTGCTGCCACCTACTGAATTATTTTGTCACAGCTCGACAAATGGGCCCCAACCTTGTGACGACTACTGGGTTTACTAAAATACAAATCACAAATTCATTCAGACACTCAGAATATTTTTGTTCAGTGTGGCTTTGCATTAACACCACTTTTTTGTGGTTAGAAAGGCAGTTGCATCCAAATATTATCTTTTTAAGTAAAAAGTTTAGATGTTGAATAAAACATTCACTCTGTTGCGTCACATCTTTTCACCGTGCAGGAATACCTTCTTTTGGCAAAGACTATATACTGACATTTTTCAGCTTCATTGCCCAGTTTAAAACCTTCATTGGAAAATGATTCAAATGTAATGATGTTACATTACTTCAGCAAAAACTTTAATGCAGTCTTTTGATGCTGATATAACAAAGTGAGTACTTTAATATAATAACTTTTATTTGGATGCTATTTTTAAATATAAAATACTGCATATGGTCAAAATGATAACTGAGTAGTAAAGTAAATGTTTGTAAAGTAAATGTAAATGTAACAACAGTAGCTACTGTATTATTTGTGAGTGTTTCTTTTCATGGAACAATAAAGATTGATTGATATATTTTTACATCCAACATCCTGACAGAGCCAAATGTTTTTAAAACATACAACTTTTATTTAACAGCTAACAGCACTTCTTTATTATATAAATAAATAAGTTAAATAAATAAATAATGCAGAGAACGACTGTTCACAAAACACACATGTAGAAATAACTCTTTTTAACATCTTAGACTCAGAACAGTGTCACACAGCACACGTGTGCGTTTCCTGCTCAGTGTGTGTGTGTGTGTGTTGGGATCACAGCCGCCGCAGCAGAGCAGACATGTGCTGTTTCACCTCTCCAGGGTCCGCCAACGAGCATGCCAAGACCACCCCCCTGATCCCAGTCCTGGTTTTACTCGAGGGGAGGATCTACAACATGTTATAAGAACTCTTAAACTCCTGATTTTAAAGATCACACACACACACACACACACACACACACACACACACACACACACACACACACACACACACACACACAGAATCAAAGGCTACCTTCACGTATATTTTGCATCTCTCCAAAAGAAATTTCCACTTCATTGCAGTCCGCTCATCATCAGTCAAACTGGTGAACTCCTCCATCTGCAACAGATCAAAAATAAATGCTGTTTACGTCACCAGCTGCTGAAACTGTCATGTGTTTAATACATTCAAAATATAACACATTTTCTATCAATCCCGACACAGCGGCTACATTAGATTACACAAGGCTGAAAAATCATCCTTATGTGAAGAAGTACTGACTGTGCAGCCGAGTGTCTTCTCTGCCACAGGGCTCCTGAGGGCGCAGGCCTGCACGGTGCCCGTGTGGTCTGTCAGGTCCACCAGCAGGTCAAAGCCTGTGGAGGCTGAAAGGGCCTGATCCCGTCCTGGACACAGCTGGTAGGAGCAGCTCTGGAGGTCCTCAGTCACCTGAAACTTACACCTGGAGCTGAGACAGGACAGAGCAATTTGCTGCAGCTCATCAAGTTTGCACTATAACAAAACATCATGCCTGGACTCTGTGAGCGTACCAGCGTGTCCTGATGACTTTTGACACAGAAGAGTCGAGGTCGAGTCTGGAGATGAAGCTGTACGTGATGCCGAAGAAAGCTTCGGGATCGACCCGGGCCTTCTGCTTCAGCTGGCTCACTGTGTACACGTCCGTGATGGACTCCACTGCACAGACACAAGCAGCAGCGCATGGTTGGAGAGTAACTGAATACAAGTAAGTTATGTATTTAAAATACAAAATATGAGTAAATGTGTTCAGTTACGAATCAGTGGCATTCTGAATACAATTGCTATCTTTAAAAATAGATTACTTGAAGAGAGTTTGTTTGATTTAGTCCAGCTGGCCATGAGTGATGTGGCGCTGCAGTTTTGAGCTGAACTTTTTTTGGACGCCCTGTTTGTATTTAGTATTTCTGCTCGTTTTGAAAGCTCAGACAAAGAATGGCTGACTGATGAAGTTAAAAATAAGGGCTGATCTTCACAACACCTCCTCGTTTCACAACAAAAACCTGAATAAAGTGTCAGCTGGCTGGAGGGAGATCACCAGGGATCTGAAACATAATGCTTAATGACCATCGCTAATAAGCTACTTCCTGTTGGCAGTGTTGTTTTTTATGTCCAGTAATTATCACGATAAAAAGTGACTTTTCTATATAAAAAGTCCAAATGTAGAATGACAGAAAGTGCTCGCCCATCTTTACAGTGGTAATGCCTCCAGTCAAGCTCACAGCTTATACGTAGCCTACATGTTTTTTTTTACAGTGAAGCATGTATTTCTTATAAACTTTTATTTTTTTTAAATGTGTGCATAGCAGCTATCACATGATAATGGCAGAGGAGATGCACAACCAGGACACTGTGGTGTGTTTTTGGCATGAAAATATAAGACTTAAGACAAATGAGCTCAGCAAGATGATTTGGAAGTTTTCCAAAAGTAATCCAAAGTATTTAGCATACGTTACTTCATTTGACGGATCTAATGGAATATGTTCCAGATGACATCATATAACATGCATTCAGTAATCTGTGGTGGAACATGTTTCCAGGGTAACCCCTCCTGACACTGTCTGTATTACATATCTGCACGTTTTCTTTGCAAAACAGGCAATGAACAGGCCGCACTTGTCACATTATTTGACTTTAAACAGGGTTCCCACACATTTTAATGGTCAAAGTTTCAAAAAAAAAAAAAAAAATTCTAACCAAACTTGCCTTATCTACATGTCCTTTTTTTGTCTTTTTTTTGGGTGACAGAGGCCTGATCGTACCTCTTGGAAACACCAAGCAGGAAGCTGTCTGTCTCTACTTTAGTGTAATGATCGGAGAGGAAATTTTAAAGAGAGACAGAAAAGTCCAAAATAGATGCTAAGGGATGAAAAACTATTTTAAAAGACTTCTCCTCATTATAATTCAAACAGTATCAGAATTATAACCTACCAGGAATATCTTCTGGCTTCTCATCTTGATCCAAAACTCCAGACTCAGACGCCTCTTTGGCGTAGCTGAACAGCAGACTGGCCTCTCTGGTGTCTGACAGCGAAACATGACAAGAAACTGACAGGACGCTACTTGCACGCTAAACCACAGCTGCTTTTTTGATTTATTGCACAATAGATGGTTATGTTTTTCTGAGTGTTTCTGTGACATCTTACCAGGATTGACAGTGATAATGGTTTTGGAGTTAACAGTTGCTGTCATGCCGTTGCGAAAGCTGTCAAAGCTAATCTTTGCGTCGGCGATGAAGAGAACTTTGAATGGAGAATAAAAAGTTAAAGCAAACACGCAGTCACATCTCACATATCCACTTCCATGTTTCTCCTCAGTGCAGTGTGTTAATGGGACGTGACAGGCAGGAATAACAGTTAAATAAAGATTCATTCTGCGGCTGAGAGCGAGCAGCAGCTGGTCACCCACCCGTCTCCTTTGGTATCATAGTTTGCACGAGCTGAATGGCTTCTCTGTCCCAGCTGTGAGTGAGACAGAGGTCAGGGAGTGGAAATCAAACACACATGGAGTTCAGCAGGTTAATCTAAAGCTTCGTGTCACCCGAGTCAATTTGCGGTGACCTATAGATGGAAAGTAATTCATCTTTCTTCCTTTTCCAGAATAATAAAGGAGCATGACGCACCAGACGAGAGGGAAGGACGAGACGGAGTCATCAAAGAGCTTCACTTCCAGCCGCTGCCCTTTGCGTCTGTCAGAAGTGGTGAACTGCTTCAGCTCTCCGATCTGTCAATGTAAACAGAATCATCTGAAGTTTCTATCACAACATCTTCCCTTCCTGTAAAAAAAACAAACCCAAATGAACAGTCTGGCCTCTGTCTGAACTCTGAACAGTGGTGGAATGTAACAAAGTACTTTTATTCAAGTACAAATTTAACACACCTGTGTACTCAAGTATTTTCTTTTCATGTCACTTTATGCTTTTACTCCACTGCATTTCAGAGGGAAATTACTTTATACTTTACTACATTGATCTGAAAGCTTTGGTTACTTTACAAATTAAGATGTTTGCATAATAACATAATATGTTCTGTATAAACAGTTTATAAAAGTACAGCCGCAAGATTAGTTGATTAATAATAACAAATAACAATAAGATGACTGACGGAAAATTAATTGCAGACTATTTTGATACACATTTAAGTCTTTTTCTATTTTTATTAGTTTTAGGGTTTTTTAAATTATTAATTAGAGTTTTTTGGGGGTGTTTTTTAAATTCTATTTTTAAAAAATAATACATTTTTTGTGAATCTTCTATTTCATTATATATTTTTTTAAACAGTTTTGGGGTGTTTTTTTCTTCTCTCTTTTTAAATAGAGTTTTTATGTGTTTTTCCCCTACGATTTAATTGTTTTTTTGTAACTTTGGGGTGTTTTTTAAATTTTTGTATAATTTTAACTTTTGCAGCTTTTGCTACTTTTTTAATCATTTTTAATTTCTGGGGTGTTTTCTGCCATGTTTGTTATAATTTGGACATTTTTGGGGGTTTTGTTTTCACTTTTAATACTTAAGGTACATTTTCCTGATTTTTTTATGTATTTACTTTTACTTCACATTTTTATCGCACGACTTGTCACAGTGTGGTATTGGTAAAAGAGTACTAAGTAAAAGAACTGAATACTTCTTCCACCACTGACTCTGAGGCACGTCTTCAGGGCCACTGTGGTGAGGAAACAATGAGCGTACCACCATGTGACCACACAGACAAAATAAACACAAGGTCATCTATTAGGCAATTTATAAGATATGAAATCAGTACATTTAGAAAAAATATTTGCTCGGCATTGTCCAAAACGTCCCGCTCCGTCAGGCTTATCAGACCTCCCACTCCGGCCTCAGTGACGGCTTCCATGACTTTTCCATGAGTGACTTTCATCGTGTTACTTTTTTTTTTTACAAATCCTTTCCTTCTTGTTCATGTTGTTTTTAAGATCAGGAAACTTTCGCAGATTATTTTCCACCACAGTTGAGCTTACTGTGGAGAAAAGCGAAGCTGAAAAACCACCGTCTAATGCAACCAGCATGTTGGAAAATACATGTTGGTTTCTCGACAAGTTTATCAATTTTCTTCTCAGTCTCTGTTTGAAACACATTTGACCTGGGAGTGAATTCTGATTGTAACTTTTCCCATAAAATAAAAAGCCAGATGTTAGCGTGTTAGTCAGTTATTTGTGCAGCGGGAAAGAGGCTATAAGTAAACATAGATGTGGCAGGTTGATGGAAATGTGAGCACACAACACATGTTAATTAAAAGACTGTAAAAGATAACGGATATATCCAAGTGCAAATACACTCTTTGTGAACTTCTCTACCATCTAATAATGACAAACTGTGACCTTAAATTGCCTCACCGATTTCACTGCTGCCAGTATATTTATCACAGACCCGTCCAGCTGCTGCCCGTTAACCACGATGTCTCCCAGAGAGTAGAAATCTCTGGAGTCCTTCACTGGCAGGTGAATGAGTGGCAGCAGCCTGTCGATGGTGTCCATGTCAGCACACAGACACACCTGAGAGTGAGCCTCCGACACCAGCAGCCTGTAGAGGCTGACACAGCAGATACAGGCCTCTGATACACTGTTGCATCACGTTTTAGACAGCGTTACACACCTCTCTACCCTTCATCGCAAGCTGAGGGTGACTCATTTTTCTGTATTAAAAGTGTTAATTACCTCGGTGTTGTGGGACAGAATCTGTCTCCTTTCTCTGGGTCTTTGTTGGTGACTAACGGATTGTCAATGATGACTGTAAGAACAATAAGAAAAAAATTTTGTGCTATTTGTTAATCACATTCAAGCACTTAAAAATAGCAGGTTTGGGAGTCAGCAAAACACTGAAAACACAACCAAAGCTTCATTTTGTACTTTTTTGATACACCTGGGAACTATATTGACTAAAAAAAAACATGAATTTCCATAAAATTTCTTCCAAAAAAAGAAAAATAAATGTATACAGATATATTTTTGCCAAATCTACAAAATCTCAAGAGTTATTAAGGCTTGGGGGACTTTGAGAGTGACTTCCTCACCACAGTCTCCTGTGTTGAAGCTGTTGGACAGCCCGATGATGTACCCATCGTGTCCCCAGGCTGTCACATTAATGAAGAAATCGGGTGAGTCCTTTATGGTGAAGCTAAAAGTGAATCTGTCCGCACCAATATCTGAAATTCACACGCACAGGGTTTGATTAGTGTTGCCGTTCAAAGATAGACCAGAATGATTATCATTTTTTGTATCCTCCAGAAGAGGGGGCTGCTGTACAAGACACTGAGGTACAGTGCAGAAACATTAAAGTAACAACTGAGGCACACTAATATGAAAAGATACTAACTTTTCCTGTCAGGAAAGCTTTTGACATCAGATTTCCCGATGACAATCCCCGCCACTTTCTGAAGGAAAAAAAACAATCATTACAAGGGCAATGACAGTGAGTAAAACATTTTTTGTAACAGTTCAACACAAACTCAGGATAAGCGTCCTGAGATACATCCTGCTCCACAACTGAAGAAAATGGCTCCTGGCTATTAGACATGAGATTTTAATTTGGCTGTAGCAGTAAAGAAAAGGATACAGAGCTGCAAACGATGGTCAAAGAAGTACTGAGACATTTGACTTGAGTAGGTGTATAAATACTCTGTTACAAGTTAAAGCTGTGCATTCAAATTTCAATAGTACAAACGTATTCACATCAAAATAAACTGAACTCATTATACAGAATTTAACCCATAAATCATATTATAGAATTGTATTATAATTAATGATGCATCAATGCATTAAAAACTATTTGCATGTTTTCACTTATGTTGCAGCTGGTAAAGATGGAGCTCATTTCAATGACTTTATTGACTGGTGGGTTCCTTAATCCATATTAATGCACCATCATTTATTTGCTGATTATATTTTGTATCAATAATTGCAACGCTTAAAATAACTAAAGCCATCAAATGAATCAAGAGCCGTAAAAGGTCCTCGAGGGGAAGACAATCAAGTATTGAAAAAGGCTTGAAAAGAGCCACCTTTTTAACAAAGTTCTTGGAATACACAGTTTCACCAGAGTTTTGTTTATCAAGTTATTGTAATTAAATTTTACCCAGAATCATAAATTGCTGCACTTTTTTTTTCTTAAATTCTGATGCTTCTGCATATTGAGGCCCGCTCTCCTCCTCCTTTCATCCTCGCCTTGATGTCCCACCTGACATAGTTTGTTTATAACTCTAAAAACCCCGGCAAAACTAGTAGGCCATTGTTGGAAACTTAACATGACTGAACTTACTGTGAACCTACAATGATCATATCTCTTATTTAAAAAGTTATACTTAAGATATTTGCCTTAGATTGAAAAAATGATCTTTGAAAAAGTTCTTGAATTTCATTTTGTATTTTCTGTATGAACCCTGATAAATGTAGTAGAGTGAAAAGTACAGTATTTGCCTTCAAGATGGAATCGTAATAAAGAAGTAGCAGAAAAAGGAAATACTCAGATAAAGATAAGAGTACCTCAAACTTGTATTTAAGTACAGCACTAATCCAGTTGGCACCAGATGTCCATATGACTTCAGGGAGACACTGGACTCTTATGTTGGACAGACATTACATTTTAGTTGTAATGACAATTAGGTTGAAGATATTTTAAATGTCTAACGTCGCTAAATTTTACCTTTTGTGGACACTGACATTATAGTGTTTTGCAGTTGTTGGGTCTTGTTCATCATAACGCACCACTACACACACACACACACACACACACACACACACACACTACTACACCACAAAACTGTCTCAAAGCAAACCAGGGCTGTACTCATTTTTAGACGGATATATTGTATATTTCTGACACTGGTTTATGGAAATTGTGTATTTCTATTTTATGATATCTGTTTTTTACTGTACTTGACTATGTACAATCAAGTTTTATGTAATTGTATGTACATTTTCCCCACTGTATACTTAAAAGCACAGCTAGGGATAAGAGTTGGAAATTAGCAGTAGCTATAAACTCTCAGCTTCATGCTTTATATGAAACAATGTTTAACTGCATCATACCTATCAAATAAATAAATTCAATTCAATTCAATTTAAAGTGAAGATAGCTATGGCATGAAACATTTGGAAGATGTTGGATTTTGGTTAGTATGATGGAGGTAAATAAAATGTTTGTTACAGTAGCTTAATTATGTCGCCTCAGAAAAGGCCAAATGCCAACCTCACTGAGAACATCACAAGTCAGCATTTGTTTAGATTTATTAAGATCCCCATAAGCTTCTGTGGTAAGCAGGAACTACTCTTCCTGACCTGGGTATTTAATTTACTAGATTACATAAATACACATCCATAACATTCATACACATTCATTACTTTGGTAGCAATAAGATAACATTAATCCTGGGTGAGTTTTTCTCTAAATCCTCGTGGTTAAATCAACTGGAAAGTCACATTTTAAAGCTTTTTCACCCCTGATGAGTTTGCAGCCCTGTGCCTAACAACACAACATAAATCTAACAAAGTATCAACCTCATCTGTCATTAGAACTTTTGGTATTAGACATTTTCCAGACACTGAATGTGGGTCACGCAACCTCACAACTGAAATTCAAGCAAATATCAAAGTCTACCAACGTTGGTGGCCAGCTGGGTAAGTAAATGTACTTAATTAAATTCCAGCACTGTCTGTAGTTTTATAAAATAATGTGAACTCACCGGATGAGAGAAGTTGGGATGAAGCTCTGAGATGGCGATGTAGGTCTGAGCAGCCATCTTGTTTCTTTATTATTATCCAGTCCAGGTTTTTGTACACTTACAGACTCTTTAAATAAAACAAATGAAACAATGAGAGTTGTGTTTTAATAATTAATTTCATCTGGTTAAATGTATTAACGCATTTCAAGTTTCCTAACATTACCTAATACTTAAAACTGTAGCTAAAACAACGATACAAAACTTTACCTGTTAGCTAAATAGTTAGCTAAAGACGGATAAGTTATCATAAACTAGCTGTTGTCAATACTCTAACTGACAACACGGCGAATAATTTTAGAGGCTATATTTTTATCAATTCATCATTGGTTAAAACAGCTTAATTTCAGCTCCACCTAAAATGTTGTTTTTTCATTTAGTTTTATTTTTACCTGTGTTTTTTCCTCACATTGTATTCCGGTTAACGAGGAAGAACTGTTGCACGCGACTGACCCGCCCTACGCTGCCGTATTCTGCCTCTGATTGGCTTAAACCGTAAAAGGCTCTGAACCAATCCAATCAACCATACCGAGTTAGTAATCAGAGGGCGGGTCATCACGCAAACTGCAGGTGCTGCTTTCAAACGCTGTCAGAAAAATCCCAATATAAAGAATTGATCTGATAAGAAAAAAAGGTCAGAATCAGGGTCAAAATATATAGCGACGAAAAACAAATAAGAATATGACCTATAAAACAGTGCTGAAAATAACAAAAAAAAAATTTGGATTTTTTTCTGTAACATAATTAAGTAAAAACTTATCAAAATTCTAAATATACTTTTAAAACACTGGGATTGACACTGGACTGGGATAATTTTCTAATAACCCTCCCCTCTTTTTAAAACTATTTCAGGTCATTATTTCCCTTCAGTAATTCTTTTTTCTAGTCACATTTTACTAATTTGTGGCAGTATGTGGGACGTTTCATTTCCACCCATGTTATCAAAAGAAATCAAATAAATTTGCTCATGGGTTCAAAGGATTAACTTAAATTATTTAAAATCCTTTTGTGTTATGACAAGATACCTATGTTCACGTAATGTTCCGGTAGAATTTAACTGATGTTGCCAGGATGATTCAGTCCTGTAAACATCTGTGTAGCTGTGCAAAAATGCATGAAATGGAACTGAACAACAAAACTGCTGTCACTGACTGTAAACTGTCAGATACACACACACACACACACACACGCTCTCATATTTTTACACCTTGTGAGCCATTTCTTTGAAAGGTATCCCTGCAGCTCTGATATCGCCTTGATAATTCGTCCACAGCATCAAGGGATTTGTAGTCAGACGATGAATTTGACAGTTTCCTGGTTTATTTTGACAGCACAAAGCTATATTTGACATGTGATTCTGTCTCATAGACCTGAGCAGGATGAAAAGATGTAACAGTAAACCCTCATTCAGCTCCGCACTGAATAATCCATCTCATCCCTGTGACTAATGTTGATTTCCAGGCAGTCAGATGTCTGTTGATGTGATTCCCGATAGCTGAGAGGAAAACATCAGCAGCCAAAAAATACAATAACGCAGATCATTTCTGAGCAGACAGCCAGCGCAATGTGTATTGTGTATTGATGCACTTTGTATAATGTTGTATAATGTGAACTGATTAAATACACTGTGAACACATGCAGAGGAATCGATCTGCTATTTGCACCAGTGGTTATTCAAATGAAACCAAATTTCAAATTCTAATTTCATTAGTTTTCTCTGACTGCAGTTTGTGAGTCCATTAATCACTGCAGCACTGTAAAGTATCATCAGATAAATCAAGTGAACCTTTAGCTTCTGCTTCAGTGATTTAACCGTAATGAATTCATGGCCTTAGTTCATCTGTCATTAATCATACTCCGTCTCAGTATTCAGGTGGTTCCTCACAGTAAACGATTTGAATTTCTTTATGATGAGCAGTCACATGAAGTGTTGTATGTTGCCTCTGGTTGCATGACTTGATTCAGGAAGTACCTGAGTGGTGCCACAGTATCTGCAGGGCTGCAGCGATGTGCTGCGATTGGTCGGCCTCTCTGCTTCAGGTCGTCTCCCTGGAGGACCTGCAGCCATCTGACCGCTGCTGCTTGGCTATTAATCCATCATCTCGCTGTGTGTGTGAGTGTGAGGGCGTGAGTGTGTGTTCTTTTCTGTATGTGTGTCAGTGGGGTTATTTGCTGTGTGTAGACGTATGATGTTCATAGCTGAACAGCATGATGAACACAGGGCTGTTCTTAGTCTCCATAAAAAATGAGGCAAATATAGAAACTGCTGTCACAGGTGATACTTTTTGTTGTTGTAATGTTAAAAAAAAGCCTTCAAGTGTACAAAAACACACCTTCGGGCTTGAAGACAGTCAAGTTGGAAGTCCTCAGCACTTAATTAAGCTGATTGTGTTCAGAAACAAGCAACATGTCCTTAACTAAGTTAAGCAGATTTCTGCTGCAGTGGGAATGTATTATTTCATTCATTTATTTGGATCCCCATTGTGTAGCAACTACTCCTCTTGGCGTCAACACAGGTAAACATTACATCATAAAATAAAATAAATTTATAATTTTATGTCCATGACGAAAAGGAATGAAAAACAAGAAAATGGGAAAAGTAGTAAAAAGCAACTGCCAACAAAAGAAAAACAAAATGATAAATTAACAACAATGAAAATAATGATGACAATAATTACAACAAGTATCCTCACTACAATTAGTCTGTAAAACATCTGATACTCAACATAAGTAGCAGTACCACTAAAAAGAGCATATGTAGTACATATACTGAGAAAATGAAGTGGACAGGTTTTCTTTAACATATGTTCAGATATTATAAAACATAATACATCATACATTAGTTTTGGTGCCACCCTAACCACCAAACTTTTCTGTGGGCAAAATGTTTTAAGACATCACCTTTGGTTCAGAGAAACGATACAGTTAATTTTATGGACAAAAAGATGAATCGAGAAAATAATGACCAGATTAATCAATAGTGAAAATAATCATTAGTTGCAGCCCTAATTAGTGGTAAACACACAACCCCAATAATTCACTCATTTATTAAATTTTATACCACTTGCAGAAGCTTCTCTGCTTTTACTTTTGAGACTTTATTTTGCTCATCTTATACTTTTTAAAGCAAAAACTCTACTTGTAGTGAAGTATTTTTACATTGTGGTATTGCTCGTAAAAGATGTGAGCACTTCCTCCACCACTGTTCATATTTAGCGACTGGATCTCCACGATGGCACCAGACAGGAGCTTTGTGGTTCAGCTGCAGACCCTGCGTAAAACACGAGAGGAGGAAGCAAAGACAGCGGCGACTGCTCAGAGGCAACACAAGAGACAAACACAGAGCCAAGTCCTTTCAGAGACGCAGGGATGTGACAGCTGCAGATTCCCTCTTTCTAGTCTCCTGTGTGCTCGTGCTTTAACCCTCTGAAACCTGGATCAACATCACTTTTCTTGTATTGCATTCAGATGCCTTCACAAGAATTTTAACCTTCAAAATCTGAGCAAATTGGTTTGATTTCATTTAAAAACATGGGGAAAAAGGCAAGAGCTTACTTGGCAAGAACTGTTTTGAAAACACCAAGAAATTATTAGAATTTGATTTTGTTTTTATTTCCTCAAACTATGATTGTAATGATAGTAATAATCATAATCATAATTATATATTTAGATTTTTTAAGTAGAATTTTTATCATTATCAAGCACCTATTAAGTCATTTCTTTGTTGTTTTACTTTTTACATTTTTTTTGTTTCTTTGTTTTTGTTCATTTTTAGTAAATTTTCTTGTACCTTTATTTTTTTTGCTAATTTTTGGGTCATTTATTCTTAAATTCCTCATTGCCTTTTCCCCATTCTGTGATAGAAATTAAGCCAATTTTCTCAGGTTCCAACGGGTTAATAACAGAGATTTGAACTAAAATATCATTTGTAATCAAGAAGTCTCAGAACTGTTGCTTTTCCACATGTGATGCACCAAAAAACAGGTTGTAGCATTAAGTTTGGTGAACCAAAAGGTTTTAACCCACATGCACACTCACACAGAGACAATGGAGCTCTTGTTTTTAGCAGAGATATTCTGTAAGGATCTAATGGACCCAATCATCATTATATTATTGAATCTGATCATTAAAACACATAGCTCTGAACGGTGAGCTATATCTTGGCAGACGTGTCCGTCCAGCTTTAGCAGCCATTGGCAGCCGTTTTTATTGGCTTCCAGAAGTGGAAGACGTCCAAACTACAAGTATGTGTACACTGTAATTTCCCTGCCACCTGTGTGACTGGCTGCTCACAGCGTCTGAATCCAGCTGGACTCTGAAGAAACAATGCTCTCTGTCTCCTCGTCCCCGTGTCCAGCGACAGTGGAGGAAACCTTAAATGATGTTAATAACGTGCTGTTGAAAAGACAGAAGTCGGAGGCATGCATGATGTCAGCTCCCATTATTACTGTGTGCCACCATGTTGAGGTAATGGGAGGACCGCAGCGTTGCTCATGTTATTGCTATGAGTCCCTACTGAGACTTAAGTGAGACAGGAAACATCACATTACGTGAAATTAAGAATAAATGAGGGAGAAAGTGACAAAAAAACACGACTGAAATGACACAATAGCCGTAGTGTGTTTTCAGTGAACATTCACACACTGAATGTAAAAATGTTGTTTCGAAGCAGCTTGCGGTTTGGGCACTTTTACATCGCCATCTACACAAAACAGGTACACAACCTCCACACCCAATTGAGGTATGTCTTGTATATTTCTGCTGTCTGGCTCACATAGATATGGCTTTCATCCAAGTCTGTGGTGTCCTCATGCTCAGGTAAGAATGAGTGGGGGATGGTTTGCTTCACAAATAACAACCACGGCAAGCACCATGATACAGGTGGAGTCAATAATTCACAGATAACGGCAAAAAATACAATTGAAAAATATAGAAAATTAAATTATTTTATTAAAGCCTTTGAATCCTGAGCATATTGTCTTGGTTACTTTTAAAAACATGGGAAAAAGGCAATGAGCAATTTTAGAGGACCCCCCCCCCAAAAAAAAATTAAGAGAAATTACCCAAAAAATCAGAAAAAAAAACAAAGAAAAAAAAATAAAGAGAAAAGAACTGCCAAAAATGCTATAAAATATTTAATTATATATTAATATTTATTTCTTATTTTTTGAAAATGTCGTTTTTGGCATGCTTACCCGTAGCTTTAAAAAAATATATTCCAAATCCACTAATTTCTTGCAATTTGTGAAATTGTTTTTGCCAAGTTACTCTTTACCTTGTTTTGCCTAATAAACCACACCAATTTATAATAATAATAACAACAACAACAACAACAACAACAACAACAACAACAAAAATAATAATAATAATAATAATAATAATAATAATAATAATAATAATAATAATAATAATAACAATAATAATAATAATAGATTTTATTTATAGAGTGCTTGTACCCAAAGACACTTCACAAAAGTTTTTTTTAAAAAAAGATCATAAAATAGAGTGGAATAAATTACAGAATAAGATACACAAAACATTAAAATGAAAAAAAGAAGCTTTTTTTAAAAAAATTTTTTAAAGGTTAAAGGTTTTTGTGTTTTTTCTGAACGCAGCATAAGAAAAATGATGTCAATCCAGGTTGGTTGGCATGTTGGTTCTAAGTATGCAGTAAGTTCATACAATGACAAAATGAAGTGTACTCAAACCAGACACAATGCCTAAATATGGTCAACGCATTCTGATCCCAAACTCATCAAGCCATGACACTGCAGTAGCCTCCAGCATCAGAAATTATTGACGTCAAATTTATGCTCATTACATGCTCTGTAACTTTTCAAAACAAACCTTCGCTTTCGTGGTAAATATATATAGTTTCTTTCTCTTTTCAAAAGGAATTTTGAATGGGAAAAAAACAACTTTGCTTTTATGTTTACTACCTGAGGTTTAGGCAACTAAAGTGTATAGGTTTTGGAAAACATAAAAATGTTTCCAGTTGCCTCTCTGTCAGCTATGCTAAATTTGTGTGAAATTTGTGCAAAACAGAGGCTCTTATATCTAATTTGTGGTGCTTTTTGTGGTCAGCATTGGACAATGGTGACATGTGACTGTCACTCATCGGTATGAGGGAATCGTAACCAGACTGTAAATGCAACAGCAAATGAGGTGGTTCATTGGAGGAGATAGTCATAATGTAAGATACCTTTGGCCAACCTGTTTTCATCCCATCTTGTCTCATCTAGTGGACTGTTTTTTTTTTGTTTTTTTTTTACAAATTCTTGCTAATTTTTGGGTAAAATTTCTTCTTTTGTTGCTCATTGCTTTCTTTCCGTATTTTTGGAAGAAATAAAGCACTCAAACAACATAAGTGTTACACACATGCAGCACACCACAACTCAATGAAGAGGGGAAAAAAATACAAGTCTGCTACATATATAATGCTTTCTACACATACAACCCCTCAGCTCCCAGTAGAGTATAAATTTACTTTCTGATCTGGTTTTGGAAAATTCAAGATGTTTGGTTTGATATATTTTATGGACAACAGAGGAGTAGTGTTTTATTCGTCCTAAATCAGATTTTCGGAGTGCAAGCGAGTGTGTGCATTCTGCCATTTGCTGTTCGCATGCATAGTTTTCCGTATGGAGGCGATCATCAGTCAATTTAAACTTTTTATCCACTCCACAAAAAGCCCTCTTGATATATAGCCACTGTCAGTTTAACGTTACCCAGAGAAGTTTTCACCCATTCATCATTTTAACTGTGGACGGGCTCAGAGCTGTATATTTCAGCTGCATCAAAGTCCACCCTGCTGTCCCCGTCCATCACAAACGTCCTCACAACGTCCACTGTTTAGATAGTTCCCCTCTGACAGAAAGATCTCGCTCCACGTTCGACCCAAAGAGTCAAAATTTAAAAAATCTTTGAAGTGTTTTTTCTCCCATAAATGAATCAAGAAACACGTTTCTCCAATTATTACTGAGTGATATATGAAACAGAAGCTTTCACTTCTTTGCCGCATGTGTTCCACTGAACAATGAAATCATTATATTCTGGTATGAAGCAGGACACAGTGTCATGCTGTAACAGCATTTATGGGCTGATTGTTAAATGATTTCAGTATTGCTTTGTTTAGGTGCTGATTTGATGGTATGTGGGACGAATGGTCTGTGCAGAGCATCATCTGCACGGCCTCAACATATGCACACAAGCGTCTTGTCTGTTATTCATAAAGGAATATTGTTTTTGGAGAGTTTCTTTCGAAAGTGAAGTATGTAACGTTTGAATAACAGTGACATCCAATCCAGGGAAGTGCTCACTGTTTGGAATATAAAACTCATTATTGGACTTATTTTAAGACTCTGACTTTCCAAAGACATTTGGGCATGAATCATTTGTATTTTTCCAAAAGTGGGATTTTTTTTTTTATCCTCTAATGTTCTTGCACTGCACGGTTCAAAGTCTTCACTTCAGGAATCTCACATAAAACAAAATGTGATTCCACAGATCTGTATTTTTATACTTATCCGGCATTTATGTCCATTGTGTTTCTGTTCATATTGTAGTTATTATCTGTTACTGAAGGATATAATTTGCAGTACAAAAGAGACACCAAGATCCATCCGTTGATATTGTGCATTCTCAAGACCTCAGGTATTTTCTACTCATAAATCTCACACTGTCTGTGCTGTACACCGTGTGTCGCATCAGTACTGTCCATTACATGTTAAGCTACAGCCAGCAACTTGCTAGCTAATGGTCAGCATACATTAGCCTCCGTAGAACCACAGCTTGTTTTTTTTACTCTTTGGTCTTCATCGAAACTAGATTCAACGGGCTGTTCTATATTGATCAGAATAGGGGGGTGGCTAGAAGCGTTCATCGCCCATAAAGGCAGATTTAATACAGACAAAACACTTTCTTTTAGTGGACACACTTCCCCCCAAAATATGACATGCTAACATTGTTAGCAAAGGTCTGTGGCATTTTACATAGAATAAGTTAGCCTAGCGACTACCAGAGTTTGCAAGATTTTACAAAGGTAAGCTACTGTCAGAAAATTCAGCTCCGTTACTCACAATAAGGTTCATCGACAACACTGTCTTATACTGGATAGGTTTTCCCCAAATATAGGCTACATGCTAACATTATTAGCACAAGCCTTATGACATTTAACATTGTATAGGCTAAATTAGGCTAGTGACTAGGAAAATCATGCACATTATTTAAAATGTCATTGTGTGGCGGCTTTATTTCACTTCACAATTAACTGTTTGAAATACATGTAAATAAAAGCTTTGTTTCCACGAAGATAAACTATTTTCAGATTACAAAAATATATAGGTTGCAACGTGTAGTTATTTCTGGGAAGGTGCATGTAAACTATGCCATAGGACAGTGATAAGTTATGGCCCATGAGCCAAATCTGGCTCAGATTAGGGTGCAAGTTGGCCCCCAAACCATTTTATAATTCACAAAAAAGATTAAGTGATCCACACTGAGAAATGTTTATGTGTCTTTAGTAGCTTATACTTAAGGCGCCAGAGTGTATAAAACAGTATCAAATTTGGACTTTCATTGCAAAAAGTGCTAGCTGAGGATTGCTGCACCCCCTGTCAGAGGTCTTAGTTAAGCTCCTTATGTCCTAACATCTGAGAAATGTCCTACTGTTCTAGAAATGTCCTTAAAATCTAGGAAAGGTCCTAAAATCCTAGAAACATGTATAGGGTCACATTTTGCAAAAGTGTCCCCCAAGCAAAACTAGTATGAGTATATCCTTTTTGTGTCTATGCAGAGCCAGAGTTGAGGAATCCCCCTTCTATAGACCAAAGAGTGGTATCTAATGTCCCATCTATTTCCCAGCATGAAAGCCCAGGTCTACATATGCCTATTTCCTAAAATGCTGAACATTTCCTTTAACAACATCTGGTCCAAATAGGACAGTATTCCTGTGAAAGTGAAGCAGAAAAGACACATTGATGTCAATGATAAAGCCTCACTATTTTTATACTTTACTACGTGTTTGATGATGCTGTGTACATTTTTCACCCACAAGGGTAAAAAAGTTTTTCTCTTTTTTTAAGAGACTGAATGTTATATGTTTAAAAAATATATATCTGTTATCTATGAGACTCTGTAGCTTTGTGTTCCTAATATGGATGTGCATATTATATTTCAGACAGACTTGTACACTGCCACTGCAGAAATGTCCAAAATGAGTCTTGCATTGCAGGGATGCATCAGATGCCTGTAAGAGTGAGCCATGGTGCTCTGCAGCCGTATCCTGCTGGATGTTACTGAATTCTTCTTCTAACCAAACTCCTTCATTAGAGGGAAACATCTCTGTCTCATCTGTGTCTCCTCGGGATGGTCCTAACATCACATATGGAAGACATCACGCTGTTCCAGAGCAGCTCTCCTCACAGAGCACTAATAACAGTGTGGCTGTGGGTTTAATAAAAAGGAATGGAACGAATTATGGCCCCGGCCCAGCCAGGGCCGTCATGTATTGCAGCACATTAGCATGGCCTCGGCAGCCAGTCCAGACCAGCAGAGACTGGGAGGGGGAGAATGTGACTGGGAGGGACCGGGGTTCCCAGTAATAACCAGTCAGGCTGTGAGGGTTCGAACACACAGAGAGATGTATGGAGAGAGTCAGCTTGCGGGCAGCACAGAGACAGACTCTGCCAGGACGTCAACAGCAGTTTCACTAAGCATGTTGATCCTAGTCCTGATTCAAATGGAAGTCAGAGTTTGTTGTGCTCGGATAAATAAGTGAAAAAATGGAAAAGAAGGGAATCTGTGGGGATTTAAGAACCCACTGAGAATCAGAGGAAGATGTAGAGCTTCAGGAATGTCAAATTAAAGACAAGAGAAATAAGACTGGAGGGAATGAGCGGTTAATCAAGTTGGTGACTTAAAGTAATTGTCAGAAATAAGAAAAGAACATACTTGTTTTAATATACTTTTTTTGCACAATTTAAAATATGCAAAATGAAAAAAATACCCACAGTACATAGTGCAGGGAAAGGATAAAAATATTGGGCTTCTTCAAAATCTCCATCCACAATGTTATAAGAAATACACACACACACACACACACACACACACACACACACACACACACACTTTTACGTAAAAAAATATATTAGATATGAATATACTATGTATAAAAAAAGATATATTAAATATAAAAAATATATGAACTGAATGCAAGTGTGTCTTGAGGACTCCAAGATTATTAGTAGATTATGACTCCTCCTCCTCCAGCTTCTCCTCAGTCTTCTTCTTCCTCTTCATCAAGCTAATGCCGTGTCTGAATCTTTTTCAGAATGAGGGATTTTTCTTTTGCTCCTCAGTCTTTTGTTCAGAGTCTTCAGTCTCCTCCTGCACCTCAGTGCTGGGTGACTCATGGGGTGGACTCAGTCTGATGCTCCCTAGTCCTATCCTTGTGCTCTCCTTTGAGTGGAGTCAGTTCAGTTTGAGGGTTCTTGCTGACCTCCGTCTCAGTCTTGACCTTAGTGACAAGCGCTTGATTGGTTGAGGCCTGGCTTTCCTCAAACTCTTTGAAAAATTGACCTCTCTTTCTTAGAGGCATTTTCCTTCAAGCTTTGAATCTTCTCCTGCATCTGTCGGAGCAGAATGTCCTTCTCTTTTAGTTCCTCAATTTCTTGCTGAAGAGCTTGATTTTTGTCCTTTTCAACCTGGATCTCCTCCTGCCACTGATGAACCAGATTGTCCCTCTGCTCTATCAGCTGCATCAAGGCATCCAGTTCCTCAGTTGTCCTTGAAGTCTGGATGTGACTCTTTATGTCAAGTTGTCTCTGAAGGCTCGTGTTCTTGTCTTTTTCAGCCTTGAGCTGAGCTTTACAGTTCATGTTTACCTGCTCAACCTGAACTTTCAGCTGCTCAACTTCTTTTAAAAGAGCTTTGTTTTTGTCTGTCTCAACGCTGAGCTCTGCTGAGAACGTGGACCAGATTCCTCCCTTGGTCCTGTGGGTGAAGGGGGCCTGAGGCCTCCTATGGTTACATGGGGTGCAAGAGCCACGGGACCTCCTGTTGTTCCTCCCTCGTTTCCATTTTTTGTGGGTATATTATAAAAATGTCTTGTGTCCTGAAAAGTCCTGTCACTGATGAACAGTCTTGTCCCTGATGTGCAGACCTGTCACTGATAAACATTTCAATCTTGATCTTGATCGAAAATCTAGCTGAGATTTTTTTTGTGTTGTCTCAGAGTGGTCTGATAAAAAAACTCTGTCCTCCCTTACAAAAGTGTCTATGTAAGCAATTTTTGATATCTGTCTGTCTATCTATCTATCTATCTATCTATCTATCTATCTATCTATCTATCTATCTATCTATCTATCTATCAAATCCCATCTTACAACCCACGTGTCAAAACTGCCTTAATCACTATAACACTCATTGTACTCATGTGTCTTGTTCTGTATATTTTTTAACTTGTTGGTTGATTTTATTTTCATGCTCTGTAAGGTGACCATGAGTGTTTTTAAAAAGCGCCTATTAAAAGCGCCTCATTATTATTATTATTATTATTATTATTATTATTATTATCATTATTATTTGGCTGTTAAAATAATACAATACCAAATGACAATATACCTGTGAAATAAATTAAAATATTAAAAGAAATAAATAAAAAATAAGTTTGTGGTACGACAAAATCCTGTTGATTGTATTGCATTTGGGTTTTATTTTGTATTTGACACATTGTCTTTGCCACATACAGGGAGCCTCACCCTGACACTTCACCTCCTCTCAGGGGGGGTCTCAACCCCAAAAGCGAGACCACCCTGGAGTGTCACACAGTGGTCACCACATTAACGACTGTATCTCCTTTTGTGAATTCATGTAAATGTTGAAAAGTCAATCAGGGTTGACGAAGAGAAGCACAGAGTGCATGAAGACACGGGCGGAGCAGTTGCCAGTGAAAGTGGCTGCCTCCTGGGTGGGCAGAGCAGGTCCTAACCTTCGCCTCAGTATGCAGTGACACGAGTGTCCTAAGATCAGGAGATGACATGTTAGTTCAGACCTACAGCACTGCAGGGAATCCTAATGGCTCCATCAGGACAAGTGCACTGTCTGTTGTGTTAGATTTGACCTGTATGTCACAGTTTCAAGGCAGCAGTGACTGTCTGAGTTATTCTGGAGCTTAAATTCAACAGTTTTGCTCCCGTCTCCTTCTTTCACCGTGTTTTGTCACTTGATCTGAAACCTCCACGCCAGCTCACCGTCTCCGTCTGTGTTTCACTAAAGCTCCACAGATGTCTGTTATATTTGGATCAGAAGACACCAGCTCGCCTGATTTGCTCTCCCGCTCTCTTTTTGGGACATTTATTTTGACCTCTAAGTCGTTTTCCCCTTCACTGTCTGTCGGTGACGTTAGACTGCAGACCACCAGAGTTGGACTTCTGCTGTTTCACTCTGGCTTTGGAATTACATACCTACAGGATATGTAGGAATAATTACACTGAAAGAGCTCATTGCTCCTGCACACACTGCTGCCATGATAAAATGATGCAGAAAATTTACAAAGAAATTTCAGTCACTTGAAAGCTTATTTGGGAAATGTCCCTGCTTGTTTATTTTTCAATACGAGGACTCCCTCATGAATAAGTGCCAATGCAGTCCTGATATTAACAGAAGGGTCGCTGTGTAATTGATTTCCTTTAGATAACTACTCCAGTGTGTCAGAGTGATCAGCTGCAGCCTGCAGAACGGCTCGCTCGAATGCAACGGCATGTCAAGTCGGCCAAAGATACATTTGTGTTGTAAAAAGATATATTAACTCAGACACACATGCATGCACACACAGACATAAAATCACATCCATCTGCTCGGCGTCCTTGTAATTGTGGCTCCATCAATATCATATTACCTGTTCCTTTAGCTGCCTATTGATCACACAGGCCTGCAGCCGCCGCTCATGTGCTGGTTACGATGTGCTCTATTACCTGTGTAGATCAGGGGTTGGTGGGATTGACTGTGCATCATGGGAGGGCTGGGGGCTGGGGATGGGGGGATTATGGTTTGTCCTGGCGACACATTCATCTCTGAGAATGTGAAGTGTCTCTGGTACAGATGGACCCCTCTCAGCACATGGAGAATGTTATGGTGGGCTGCAGAGGATGTATGGATCAGGTTTTCTCTATTTTTAATGGCTCATTTAAAGACATCCACCTGAACATTACAATATAGAAATAGCAGTTATAGCAGATATAGTGACTCTCTCCACACAAATAACAGTTTTTAACTGTCTACATTAAACTAAACCTACAATAAAGGTTTGGTACTTCAGTCTCTCCATGTAAAGCCAATTTGTGTTAGACTTTAAGACCTATAGCATGTCTTTTATAGAAATTATTATAAATTACATAACATGAGAGCAGTTATTTCATATTATTAACAGTAGAAATGTTTGTCTTTCCAATCTCTTCTAGTCTGCCGAATGCTACTTGGAGTCATTGGGATTAATGGCAGAAATAATAGACATGCAATTTCTGTCTGGTTTGTCTTCTCCCTCAAACCAAAGGATGTCAGTTTAATGTTGGAGTACGGCCTCAGGGTGATAGATATGACAAAACTATAGTGTTCAGCCTTTGTGACCAGAAAACAATGTGATATATTAGAGTAGATGACAAGCAATTATGACTATGCTGTAAGTGCATTCATATTATTTTATTGTGACTGATAACCACATATGTTTGTAGTTGTAGTTGGTGATCTTCTATTTCAGCTTGTGTACTTTTTATTGTGAAGGAAAAGAAAGCTGGAAAATGTGTGTGGCCAACAATTTCTTTTTTTCTTGGGACCTCTTGTCTTATTTCTCTCTGCGGTGTTGAAGGCCTGACCTGGACACTGGACTCATTCCCTTTCTCTCCATCCTCGTCTAATCACCCTCATCCCTCTTTAAGCTCTCCCTCTCTTTCTATCTGTCTGTAAGCAGGAAATAGAACGCGTTACGAAGTTTTTCATGTTTGAATATTTAAACTAAACAACTAGCAACATCATTGAAGGGTAAAAACCACTTGAGGCAAGAAATCAGTTATAAAATGCAGCTGAGAGATCATCGCTTTGTTTATAGCGCCCATAGAACAATACACTCCAGAATAAAGTAATACTGCCAAATAAAGCAGAGAACCAATACTGATTAAATAACAGCTTTAACATAATAAATTTACATTTTAAAATTTTAATGAGGCCCAATGATTGACAGCAGATTGTCAGACTGCTCCCGACACATTCCAAAATAATCCAACCAACAATCTTCAGGCAAAGCTTCTGCCTGTTTCCAAGGTACTGTTTGGTAAAATCCTCTCAGCCTCAGTCAGAGCCAGAACAGGCACCCATCACGTGCAGAAATGGATTATTGAAGGGGCCTACAACGCACAGGCCTAGGGGCCCTGTGACCTTCTGCAAAATGAAAATCAAATTAATATCTACAGGCCAAAGAAACTATAAAAGAAAGAGAGTCATGATGTCAGTGTTTGAATTTTGCATTGAAGCCAGACTTTGGTTCCAGATATACTGGAATCAATTAAGTGGGTAAATCACATTATAACCCATCATATCTTTTTTTAACCAATGACTGGTATATATATATATATATATATATATATATATATATATATATATATATATATATATATATATATATATATATATATATATATATATATATATATATACACACAGTATATCCACATAACAAGTATTAGCCAATTACAGCACGGTGTTATTAGCCAATCACAGCACAGTATTATTAACCAATCACAGCACAGTATTATTAGCCAATCACAGCACACTAGGGACTAGGCAAAGAATATCTTGGGCATGTGCACGCATGACTGATGACATCATAGCATTCCATGATGTAATCTGTGATGACACCTTAGAATGCCTTTATGACATCAGCAGGTTGTATGTATAAATAGCCCTGTGTCTTGAGCCTTCCATTTTCTTGCACTTTTTTGAGTGAAGACAGAGTTTCAACCTGAAGATTTTATCTGACCCCATTGAAACAACTCCTTCCATCTGCTAGACTTTGGATCAGCAAGTGTTCTACAGAGACAGGACTGTACATCAGCGACAGAACTGTTCATCGGTGACAGAACTGTTCATCAGTGACAGAACTGTTTATCAGAGACAGAACCTTTAAAATATACCCAACAAAAAATGGAACGAGGGAGGAACAACCGAAGGTCCAGTGGCTACTACGCCCCGCGAGACCAAGGGAGGCCTCAGGTCCCCATCACCCCACAGAACAGGGGGAGGCCCCAGGTCAGTTTCACCCCACAGAATCCAGGGAGGCCCCAGGTCCCCTTCATCCCGCAGAATCAAGGATGTCCTCAGGGCTCCTACACTCTGCAGATTCAAGGGAGGCCTCAGGGCCAATACTACGCACAGAACCAAGGGAGGCTCTGTGCCCCTTTCAACACCCAGGACCAAGCAAGACCATGTGCCCCCTTCATCCCGCAAGGCCAAGTGAGGCCTCAAGGCCCCTGCATCCCAAAGAACAAATTGCAGGAGCTGAACGATTTGTTGATGGAGGAGCGTGCCAAAAGCCAATCTGAATATCAGATGAGGATGCAGCTCACCAAGGAACTGGACGATGCCAAACAACAGCTGGCTCGTCAGAAGACCCTGAAAGAAATGTATATCAACAAAGAGAAAGACACACGTAAAGAGCTGGAGAGACTGAAGAGAGTCAGCGAGCCAGAGACCATGACCAACATGAAGATCGCCACTCTGGTTCAAGAAACTCTCAAAACCAAAAAGAAAAAGGTGCTTCAGAACGAGTATGAGGAGCTCAGGGTTGAATACATCATCAGCCAGGACAAGTTCTCAGCACAGCTTGGTGTTGAGAAAGCAAAAAACGAAGCTCTTTTGAAAGAACTTGAGCAGCTGAAACTTCAGGTTAAGCAGATAAACCTGAACTATGAAGCTCCGCTCAAGGCTGAAAAAGAGGCCTTCACCAACCAAGAGCTCATCACTCAGCTCCAGACTGAGACAGAGGTCAACAAAAACCTCCGAAATGAAGTCTCCCAGCTTAAAGAACATTACCAGGACAAGTCTAGGCAGCAGGAGAACAAGAGCAAGGCTTTCGAAAAGCAAGTGGAGGACCTGAAGGCTCAGCTGCAAACTGCTGAAACTCTCAGCGGTCGTCTGGAGGAGAAGGTGATGCACCTTACCACAGAACTGGAGTCTCTCCAGGAACAGGTGGGGGAAAATCAGCTCCTTCAGCAGAAGAACAGCAGCCTGCAGGACAAAGTGAGGGAGCTCAAAGTGACACACACAGTCAACCAAGTGATTTACTCAGCAGAGATCCAGGTTGAAAAGGACGCAAACCATGCTCTTCAACAAGAACTTGTAGAGCTAAAAGAGAAAGAGACTCTGTTCAAACAGATGCAGAAGGAGATCCAAACCTTGAAGGAATATGCTTCTCAAAAAGAGAAGTTATTTTTCAAAGAGTTGGAGGATCTGAAAGACAGACAGGCCTCCGCCTGCCAAGAGCTTGTCGCTAAGCTCAAGGCTGAGACGGAGGTCAATGAGAACCTTCGCACTGAACTCACCAAGCTCAAAATGGAGCACCAGAATAAGACCAAGGAGCAAGAGAGGGAGAAGGAGGCTTTGAAAAAACAGGTGGAGGACCTGCAAGAAGAACAGGCTTTTGCCTATCAGGAGGTCAACGCCAAGCTCCAGACTGAGAGGGAGGTCAACAAGAACCTCCAAACTGAACTTGACAAGCTCAAAAAGGAGCAACAGGACAAGACCATGGAGCAGGAGGCTCTCAAAAAACAAGTGGAGGACCTACAAGAAAAACAGGCCTCCGCCAACCAGGCACTTGTCACAGTGGCCCAGATTGAGACGCCGAATCTTCAAACTGAACTGATCCCGCTCAAAAAAGAGCACCAGGACATGACCAAGGAGCATCAGACGGAATCCCCCCATGATTCTGCGACTGAAGGGTCTGAACAGAAGATTGAGGAGCAAAAGAAAAATCCCTCATTCTGGAAAAGATTCAGACCCCGCATCGGCTTGAGGAAGACGAAGAAGAAACCGGAGGAGGAGTCATAATCCACCAGAGACTCCTCAAGACACACATGCATTCAATAGAAAAATAGCATCTATAATATTATATCTATATAGAAATATACATATATTTTATCTAGAAATATATGTACAAATATATTTATATTTAATATATATTATATTTATATCTAATATATTTAATATATATATAGAAAATATATTTTATACACATATATATTTTATATAATTTATATTTATATATAATATATTTCTATACATATAAATATATATATACACACATAATATTTTATATAAAACTATATACAAATCATTTTATATTAAAATATATATATTTTATATATCAAAATATATTTTAGAAACAATAGTAATATATATATATATACACAAATAATTTTATATTAAAAATATATATTTTATACAAAAATTTAAAAATAAAAATAAAAAATAATTATCTGCCTGTTTTGTTGGATATTAATTGTATGCTAATATCTCTCTCTTTCACTCACACAAACACACACACACACACACACACACACACACACACACACACACACACACACACCCACAAAAACACACAAACACATTATAGGTTTACTTATAAAATATACCAAGGACCTGGGAGCATCAGACCTAGTCCCCCATGATTCGCCCAATATTGAAGACTGAAGATTGAAGACCCTGAACAAAAGAATTAGGAGCATAAGAGAAATCCCAAATTAAAAATTAAATAAAAAATAAATAAATAAAAGTTAATGCATGTTTTGTTATATATCAATTGTATGCAAAATATATATATAATTGTATATGCACACACACATACACATACACAAACAGACACACACACACACATAAAAACATTAAAATGAAAAAGTACAAACTAACATTAAAAAATACATGCTTGTTCTATTTTAATCATATACTCATATATAGTATACTGATATATTGTATATATAACTAATATATCCATATATACTGTATATTTATATGTTTATTTATATATATTTTATGTATAGTATATAATTTAGATATGAAAATCCCTAAAATTTAAAAATACAAAAATAACAAATAAACCTGAAAAGTAAACACTAATAATACAATTTTAATCCAATATTATTAAATATAGCCTAAAAAATTAAACACTTAAAAAAATAATTAAAGGAAAAAATCAAGAAATATATACAGAATGTCTTCCCAGTTTGTTGTATTTTGAGTATCTGGCTAGAGTGTATCTCATGATCTTAATGTTACAGCTCCTACATTACATTTGTGTTACATGGTCCATTGCAGGTATTTAAAACAAATAAACACATTATGGAGGGAATCTCTTCTCTCTCTTTTTTTCTATTACTGTTACGATGGTTACATTAAAAATCATGGCACAAAATATTGAAATGAATTAATATGTTCCTTTTTTAAGCAATGAAATATTGGAAAGGTGACAAAAAGCTGTTTTGTCAAAAAAAAACAAAACATTGCCAGCTCATTGGTGCAATTTAGGCAACTCAAACTACTTCAGTAAGGTTTACAAAAGAAGTTTGTCCTGGTTAAAGTAAAAAGAAATGATCAATAACCACTCATAGCTGTCTGCCATATATCAAACCAACGGGCAAATGGCTTAGCTTAGCATACAGAGTGGAAACAGACCCTGGCTCACTCAAAACATCAGAAATACACCTCCCAGCAGCTCTAAAACTTCTATCTCTGTTGGCCCTCTCTGAAGCAGAGCAAGTGTCTGAAAATCGTAGGCTGCTGTGTGTCTCTGTTCAGCTTTTCTCGTGTGTGTGTGACACGATGCTTATTGAACACTGACCATAAATCTCTGACTTCCGTGCAGCCTCTGAGTAAAGCGCTCAGAAATTAAATAATGAGACTCGGGGACGCGATCTGGTCCCCTGTCAGGGCCCTGAGGGATGAGATCTGATATTGTTCCCATCTCTGGCTCCAAAGTGGGAATTAAATGCAGCCCTGCTCCCAGCAGCTCACCGGAAGAGGACAGTGTCTCCACTGGACTCAGTAATCACTGGAGATATTAAAGCTTCATCATCTTTCCTCAGACATATAATATTTACTCAGTATCAGTGTGTACTCATGGAGTCAACATAAGAACACCAGTGTGGGTTACAGGTTATGAGTGAAGCTTATTATGTTACATTTCTAATATAAATAACTTCTTAATAACCAGTATGGGCAGCATACTAACATAGGACACACACACGTTGGTTAGATTGCAGCAAACTCTGCTTTAAAACAAAAAGAACTTAAGAACAGTAACAGCAACATGAGCAGCAGGAATTTTAACATTTTACCGCAGCGTCCCCCGAGCTTCTGAAAGATGATCAGGTCCTTCAAGACATACTCAAGAGGAAACTCGATCTGACCTGAGAGAGACTCAAGAGAGAGACAAGGGGAGACCCGACTCCCAAGACATCTGTTAGGTGGAGAAGCATCTAATTTACCTTTTGGTGCAGAGGGAAACGCAGAGGGAGGGAGATAGAGGGGAAGTAGAGGTCTGTATATGTTTGCAGTCACATCTGCCCATGTGGCATTTTCTAGACACAGTTTTGCCTCATGAATAGATTCAACGTGCACAGGAAATTTTTTATTTTTATTTTTTAATAGACTTTTTAATTTATATTATAATTTTAATATTATTAAGATACTTTACTGCATGTCATCCCTAGTCTCTCTTCTCCCTCGCCTTTCACTATACAGCTGTTTTATATTGAGGGCAAAAGCCTTAACAAATAATAATAGTCATAATTCTGGACAACAAGCGGGATCAAGTTTTCTTTGTTTAAGTTAGTGTAAATAATGAAAATGAAATTGTACAAAGTGTACGTGTGTATATGGATACTATATGAGACGGTGCACATAACTCTAACTCCAAGTTAGACATCAATGAAAAAAGAGAGAAATGATACCATGTAATACCATGAATGGGCAATGAAAGGCAAAAAAAAGACAACCCAGTGACATCACAGCTTACACACTTACAGATACAAACTTGGCGGCATAAATGCATGTTGCAGTGTGTGAACGGACTGAAAAAAAGTCTCTCATGTTGTTTGTGAGTAACTTGAGTAAACAGCAGACTACACAAACAGCTGTGAACAGCAGGACCCTCACATGGAGTCACACAGCAGGTTAATGAGCACTGAGGAAACTACAGGACAGCAGAGAAATCAGTGGGAAAGGTTGGGGTCTGCTAAGGGCTCTACGGTCTCATGTTTAAAATGTAATGAATAAAAAAACTGCATAAATGATTAAATAACATTATTCTTTCTTATTAAATTCAAATTAATAAATCTGCTAATTATCAACAATAAAACCTTTTATTAAACTTTAATAAATCTAATGTATCTCTGCACGCATCATTGCGGAGACATGGTTAACCCCTAGCATCTTAGATTGGGCTGTTGTGCTGGATGGACAGACCTTGTTGGGAGCCATAAGGACGCAGGACTCTGATGTAAATTCAAAAAATGCACTGCAGGAATTAAATGATGCCATCAGCAGCCAACACACCCAAAGAACCAGATGGAATTTCTATAGTAGCTGCTGATTTTAATCAACTCATCCTTCAACTCCAAAGCAGGATCAAGGACAGACGAAATTTAGTTTTTTAAACTTTGTTTAAGATATGACTAATAAATCTACCCTCTACCTTCTTTGTTTTAACATTTTAGTGTCTCTCTCTGGACTTCTTCTGTTCAAGCTAATATTTAATTTAATTTATGTTAGAAAGGGTGACACAGGATTTTTTATTTCTTTCCATCCCCTTCCATAAAAAAAATCACCCAAACATTCTTGTGCCATCCAGATCCTTTTCTGGTGTGTGTGTGTGTGTGTGTGTGTGTGTGTGTGTGTGTGTGTGTGTTTTATTAAAGTATATTGTGTTTATCCATACCAGAACTGAACATATAAAAACTATGCATATTCAGTTAACTTTATATTATATCATAATGCTGAAATAACTCCAGCTGAAACAGTTATATTTATTTTTTAATATTTGTAGTCATCATTTTCATACTATTATTGTATTTTCATTCTATTCCTAATCCTTTTTGTTTTTTTCATGTTATTTTTTTACAACATATTATGTTTTTCAGAGTTTTATGTTTTACGTATGTCCATACTGTTCTAGCCTGCATCCTATTCTGTGACTGTACGTTGATTTTGAGTTTATTTCCTCATCATATTTTTATTGTACGCTAACACAGAGGCAACTTCCCTGTAAATGAAAACCTAGTTGGTTATGAACCTCTCTCTGACTATAACTGCTACAACCATGCTGCAGATAGATATTGCTAGGTGAGTTTGTGAGCTCAATGCTAACACATAATGGAATTACAATTAATGGGCTAAAGGAAATAAGCATCATCACAATATACTATCTTAAAAAATGTTACATTTTATGTCTCATGCTTCACATTAAACAACATGTACTCATGGATATGGTCTATGGAAATGAACTAATAGCCACTGACTCAATTTGTATTGCTAGCCTGTTATTATGATTCCCGTCCTGCTCACTCCAGTTAATTTTTTTTCCTGTCCCGTCCCAGTCTCAGGGTGATTAGTGAAATTAACTCCCATTTTGCAGGAACCCACAGGAATCATGTGACCACAGGATTCCTTAACAACATGTCGGCCTCTAATGTATTCTTGGATTCTGGCTTTGCTCAAAGAGCTAACACTGAGAATATTTTAAATCATATTCACTTTAGTAGAACGTTTCAATTATTTTAATTTCACACAATTATTTTATCAATAAATCATTAATAATTAATAATTCATCATGAAAAATAACTGCATATACCCAGTGGGACAATAAGCCTTTTTTTCTATGAATTTCAGGAGTCTGACGTTCACTTCAAGGGTCAAAGGTCGTCCATAGATCCCCACTGTGTGGTCGGCTTCATTAGGTGTTGATGACCGTCCCTGAGGGCGAGCTGTCAGCTGTGATTTTAGGTCTTAAATCGTATTAATCCGCCTTTTTATGTTAATAAAAGGCAACCTGTTCCCTGAGAAGTCTTCATCATCTGGCTGTTTCTCCTTCGTTTCCCGTTAAAATGACCCAACCACCAAACATCTTGGAAATGACATGAAACCTCAGTAAGCGGGCTCTGCTGAACATATGGTGGAATCAATGAGAGGGAATCTGTCATCAAATAGAAAACAGCACATACGATGAGCATGTAACGCGGGAACCTGGACTCTTTCCCAGTGATTTGTAATTAATGTACACAACACGTCTCTGTTCCTCCTTCATGTGCCAATTAGAGAGGAAACACGGGTGCAAATCCTCTCTGCGCCTTGCTGCAGGAATGCGCCTCTCGCAGCCAGAACTGAGTGTTTGCTCCTAATTTGAAGCTTGCTTGTCAAAGTAAAGAAGGCCTCGCATTAAACTAATCACAGGCTGTATGATTTGGCTTCTATTCAGACAGCTCTGATAAACAGACAGCAGCAGGACGGACAGTCTGAAGGACGGACAATTCTCTGATGTCCTACACTTTCCAGGTCCCTCTGGAACTCACCGAGTTCTAGTTAGTGAGATTCAACAGAGTCCTCTTTATGGTTCAGTCACCGACTGCCAGTATACAGGGCCTCGTGGGACTTCTGCATGTGTTGGGCTCGAAGTGATTTTCTTTTTGTAGACTCTTCATAGACATTTTACATCTGTTAATTGTTAACAGTCATTTTGTGTCTTTTTGTAGTTGTTCTAGAGTCTTTGTAGCCTGTTTGTATTCATTCAGTGTTTGTTTACAGTCATTTTGCCTTTCTTTTTGGCTATTTTGCATCTTTTTGTGTCTCTTTTTACCTTCAAGGTCATTTTCTATCTCTTTGTAGTCAGCTTTTTTAATCTCTTGGCAGTCAAAGTTGAGTTCATTTCTTTATTTTCATTTTGTGTTCATTTGTGGTCGGTTGCATCTCTTTTTGCTCACCATACACCATACAAAAATGTGTCATTTTTGTCTCTTTGTAGAAGTTTTCTGACTCTTAGTAATCTCTTTATATTCATATTGCGTGTCTTTGCGGTTGTTTTGCACCTTTTTGTAGTCTTTTTGTCTATCTTTGTGGTCGTTTTATACCTGTTTTGTAGTCATTTTCTCCTTTGGGTCATTTTGTGTCTCTATGCAGTTCTGTATGTCTTAAGTCTTTGTAGACATTTTGCACCCTTTGTGCCTCTTTGTGGTTGTTTTTGCATCTTTTTGTTGTCTTTTTGTGCCTTGTTGTATTCTTTGTTTTTTTTTTTCCTTTTTTTCTCTTTGTGGTCATTTTATGGCTCTCTGTAGTCATTTTGCATTTTGTGTCTCACTCAGGTCTTTCTGCATGATTTTGTGCCTCTGGGGTCATGTTGTATCTCTTTGCATCTCTTTCTTGTCATCTTGTGTCTCTCTATAGTTGTTTTGAGTCTCTTTGAGGTCATTTAACATCTTTTATAGTCATTTTGTGTCTCTTTGTAGATACTTTCAGACTTTCTGTTGCCTCTGAGGCAATTTCGTGTTCCTTTGAGTTTGCTTGATTGACTTTTCAGCTGGAATCATTAACTTCATGCAGATGCTTTGTTCCAGGCCCTTTTCAGTAATCCATCCATAACACAAAGAAGGGCACAATGTGGTTTTTACAACACAGATGCGTGTTTTGATGTTAGCTTGTTGGCCAAGAGCCGGTCAACTTGAGACATAATAATTATCTGAGAATTGTTTCAGCCTGTGGCCGGTCCTGGACGTCCAGTGTCCTCTGGGATATCCTGAGAAACATCCTCTGGTCTCTGGCTACAACATGAAATACAGGAAATGTATATTAAGTACTAAGTACTGTCAAAATGTGGTAAAAGTTTATAAAGACTCTTTGTTCTGAGAGTGTGAGAGTCAGGTGTGTGGCTGACAGCAGACTCTCCCTGTTAGTTTAGGGTCAAAGGTCAACAGATGACTCCTCACTCCACCCACACAGGCATCACTCCAGTTGGGCAGTATGCTTCTCTTCAGATTATCTTTCAGACTGATGTTTTATTTTGCAGCTGATTGAAATCCTGCCGCAGTCAAACATAAGGGATCATCCATAATGATGTCAATGAGCAGGTTCTCCCTCTGCTATTTCCTCCATAATGACCAATTTAGCTCCATCCTTCACAGTTAATGAGTCCATTAGAGATCATAATCACTTTCCTTCCTCAGTCTGAGAATAACCCTCTGAAAATGAGGGTCAGATGACCAGAGGTGAACCTGATGGAGGAATGCACTTTGACCTCTGACCTCGGGCCATAAGGACTGATCCTGACCTCCACAGAGGAGTCGTGGAGCGGAGCAGTGACCAGTTGCTCGGGTCACTTGAGGACTGAGAGGAGATGTTGCTCTGCTGTGAGAACAGAACAGGCTTCTACTGAAAATCAGCCCATTTTACTGCTTATTTAGCAGGTGTTTAAGAGCACAGCGGTGGCAGAGAGCGTTAAGTCCTTAAAGGAACAGTTCACCCCCGAATCAAAACGCTGTGTGTGCTCTTCCCTGTAGGTCTGTTTATCAGTGTAGATGGTTGGTGTTAGTTGTCGAGTGCTGGAGATTCCAGTTATAGAGATATCTTCATTCTTTCCTATATATTATATCATATCTTTATTGAGTTCCTTCAAGAGTTTAATCTTTTCCTCCGTTTTTTTTAGATTTAAATTTTTTTTGTCAGCAGGGTTGTTTGGAAATCTTAATAAATAAATCATTCTATCTGAGCAGACGGAGCAGCAGGGTGCCAAGCAGAGTGAATGTGTGATTAACTTAATCATTTGTGTATTCATGCAGTAATAGGATTCACACTCTCATTTTAGTGTAGCGTGTCAGATTGGATTTAAAAACACACCTCAACTTCTTTACAAAACAGAGAAAAGAAGAACCTTCAATATGTAAGTGAATATTTTAAGTAGACTTTAGGGAGGAGACTTAAGGATGTTCTGTGCAGCCAATTTTATTTTAAGGACACCTTAAGGACTTGAAGGACAATCTTAACTCAAGTCTTTTCCTGCAACCAGCCACAGGTTTTTAATCAGGATCTTGTTGGTACATGGGGAATGGGTCACGCAGGCAAAGGTTTCCAAATCAAAAGGATCAAAACTGGCCAAACATACAGGAAAATAAATACTGGAACTCCCACACCGAGGAAGACAATCTGTCAGCAAAGGAGGGGAAGACAGGACTTAAATAAGACAGGAGACAATTAGACACAGGTGAAACAAATCAGGGTGGGCGAGTTGTCACAGAAAAGGGAAACTTGACAGGACGTGGGATCTGAAACGGGACAGTGGTTAACAAAATAAAACAGGAAACACAGTGATGGCAATGTCTGTTTTCAGGAATAATGTGTCATAATAAAACATAAAACTAAACCTCTATTTATACATAATGAACACCAATAGGCTGAGAAGCTCTGTGGTAGCCGGTGTGGTTAACAATTTGAACCACTCAGGTTGGATAAACAAATAAATAAATAAATAAATTACAAAGGAAATGCATAGAAAGAAAAGTAGGGCTGTCAAGGCCATATTACAAAACATCAAACATATCTCAGTTGATAAAAACATTTAAACAAGATTCATTATATCAAAATTCATCTTGATATATATTAATTCATCATCAGTCTACATTACCTGCATTCAAAATTGTATTGAATTAAGCTTAAGAAAGAACTGAGGTAATCTCCAATTCATACATTTAAAAAAATACAGTTTAATACATTTTATAAAATGTAATTCAATACAATTTTGCATGCAGGCGATGTACACAGATGATGAATTTTAATTTTGATATCAAGATTATTTTTGTTAAAAATAATCTTTTATTTTTGTTAAAAATAATCTTTGGATAATGTTTTTCAGCAATTGAGATATAATTGATGTTTTGTAATATGGCCTCCACATCAGTGTTTTTCTTTTTCTATGTACTTTTTCCGTGTATTTCCTATGTAATTTCTGTACCTCAATTTACCATAGAACTTGTCAACCTATTGGTGTTCATTATGCACACATATATATAGGTGTGATTTCATCTTATCAAACATATTGACCTGACAAAGATCCAAATAAGATCAAAACGTCTAAACTTTTGTGGCATGAAGTAAGTGTGCACCTGACTGAACCCGAAAAAACATCCTCTGAATCGGCTGGCACACTGGTGGGCTGTCCTCCAGCAGCCTGAGTGAGGACACTTGACCTCCCCGACAAAGGTCACCAGCTCTGGTCATTCAAAGTGTAAAGATCTGAAGAGGTGACGTTCACCCATCCATTCTAATATCTGGGTTTGCTCTAATCCGAGCATGTTTGGCTCCGCAGTGGAGCCTCAGATGGATCAGTGACGGAGAAATGTTTGTTTTTTTAGATAAAGGCCTGTTCTGCAGAGCTGCAGCTGAACCGTCTTGTTTGCATATCAATACAAGCAGGCCTGAATGACTTTAGTCAGCTGCTGAATGAGATATCTGCTGCAATCTCAAGTCTCAGAGACAGAAAGAAAACTTTTTTTTTTTTTTTTTACCAGAGATGACATAGCTGGCTGGTCTCTTTTCCAGTGAATGGGTTTGTAAAATATAACTGGAGAGGATACAGGGTGGAAAATAAATACCATCAACCAGTAAAATGCAAATGCATTATGGCAAACCGGGAGGACTATTGTTTCATGTCTGTCATGGTTGTTTAATGTCTCTGTGTTTTGTTTTTTTTTGTGCCAGTTTTTGTACTTACTTTGGGTCATTGTGCAGTTCTTTTGTGTCTCTTTGTGGTTGTTTTGTGTCTCTTTGAGGTTGTTTTATACCTCTTTTTGATTGTTTTATCCATTTCTGGCCATAATTTTGTGTCTCTTTGCAGTTTCTTTGCATTTCTTTGTTGTTATTTTGCATTTTTTTTCAGTTTTCGTGTGCCTCTTTGTGGTTTTTCTGCATGTTTGTGTGGTCAGGTTTTTTTTGTTGCATCTCTTTAAATCAAACCTTTTTGCAGTTGATTTACATCTCTTTGGTCATTTTATGGCTCTCTGTAGTTTTTTTTTGGTGTCTATTTGTAGACATTTTGCAGCTCTTGTGGTCATTTTACATCTGTTTATGTCATTCTGTGACTCTTTGTAGTTGTTTTCCAAATATTTGTAGTCTTTTTTTGTCTCTGTGGTTATTTTGCAAGTTTTTCATTTTTAATCTGTTTATAATAATTATAATAATTTTTCTTTGTGTTGTTGTGGGCTGGAAAACCAAAACAATGAACTGAAAGTTGCAGTTTTAATTTCACCTGCTCTGTGACATTTGTAGACAAAGTTTATACATACAAGCATTTCATGACCGCATCAATAATAAAGTAGATGGATGGATTAAAGTCGTGCTCTGGAGCTGCAGCATCCATGTGAGCTCCCTGGTGTGTGTTTAGGTCGTGCATCGATTACACATGTATGGAAGATATATCAGGTGTTAAATAATATTTTACAAATGTATGATAGCGACCCGTGCTCGACCCCTGAGTTAAATCAAAGTGACAGTGGGACATGGTACGTATGAGCACATCTCCCTGCCGCCTATAAACTAAACAGGCAGTTATTGATCCGGACCCTCTCCCCCCAGAGGAGGTCCTAGAGGTTCAGAATGCAGTATTAATGGAGGCGGGGGCGTTGCTGTATGCCTGTGTGTGTGTGTGTGAGAGCATGCAGCCACGCTCATAGCTCATGCAGGGCGACTCCATTAACCAGCGAGGCAGGCTAGTGGTGGGTAAGCAGTTTATGGCGGCCAGGCTCACAGGTCAGGGGGGAGTGAAGAGGTCAAAGATTGTCCATTCCCTAAAGGTCTCCAATCAGCTTCGTGGATTGATTGCTTACACATCAGAAAAGCCACTGGCTACGAGTAAACTTCACATTCAGCCCCTCCTACAGCACCTACACACAACTGTGTCCACCACCAACTTCTGCAACTGGGAAGTGTTTGCCAAAGACTGATGCTCAAGGGAATAGCTCCACATTTTGGAAAATTTGCTTTTTTGTTTTTTGTTGAGAGATGGATGAAAAAAACATTTTTATTTCTGTCCGTTCAATATGGCCACAGTTTAGTCTAAAGGCTTGAAGTCTACCATTATTTTAATGGTTCACTGTAGTTTTAAACTGGACCACAAGACCACAAGACAAAGGAGTAAAAAGGAGTTTATTGTTAGGTTTTGCAGGTGGATAAAACAGGCAGATCGAAGGTAGGCTGAGACTGGTGTGGAGAGGCTGGTGTTAAAGTAGTCGAAGTGTGGCTGAGGCTTTAAAAAAGTGTGGCTGACAGCACTGGAGGTTTGTAGGTTAATACAAGGAAGCGTTGTGGCTTACGGTGTACCACTGTGAAGAGCGGAAACAATGCCAGCACAGAGGAGAGAGAGCAGGGTTTTTAAGCTGCAGTTGATGAGTGTGGAATGAGCGGCAGGTGTGCATGCAGAACTCCAGCACCAGGAAATCACGCCCAGCCTCTGAAAGCACACAAACACAGCAGCAGAAAAAAAACCACACAAAATCCATACCACCACAATTATACCGATGGCTCATTTTTCTGAAACCCTAATATTTCTCAAAATGTCCCATTTGTCCTACAGATCAGTATCCC
The DNA here is from genome assembly GCF_026936395.1 of Plectropomus leopardus. NCBI lineage: Eukaryota > Metazoa > Chordata > Actinopteri > Perciformes > Serranidae > Plectropomus > Plectropomus leopardus. The sequence goes on along the minus strand of NC_142194.1, from coordinate 20,897,680 downwards.
AATGCTCAGTCTCTCTGAAGACAGAGAGATTATTATTATTAGAATTATTTGAAGTATTTGTTTTACCTTTAATTCCCTCTATTTGTTATGTTCTATACTTGTAAATTGCTACATCACCCTGGTTTATTTATTTCTTTTTTGAATTTCCTTTAATTAATTTCCCCTATTCATACCATGGTTGTACCTGTACATCCACAACTGTTTTTTTTTCACCAATTGAAATTTAATAAATGAATGCAAATAAATAAAAAACAGTGGACAATAACTTCAAAATTGGAACATAAAATGTGATTAAAAATGTGATCATTGTGAAATCATGATCGACTATCGAATTTACTTGTGATTTAAAAATACTTTGACCTTATGTTAAAGTAATTTGATGATTGTAGTTACGTTAATGTCAGACATGAAAAATAATTTTACAAATTCAAGTGCTGGTCAGCAGATTTTGTTACCTTCAGATGGTTTCTGTATTTCCAGTCTTCATACTGCGCTATGCTAAATGGCTGCTGGCTTGCCTCAACTGTTGATGTGAACAATATCTATTTATTAAACATAAATCCCGTTTTTAAAACTTCATTACTTACCCTGTTTGTCTGTTTAACACTTGATTTTATAAATAAGCAAAACAGCATTTTCATCCTCTGTAAATGAAAGTCAGCTTTTCCTTAAAATCACACAACAGAGATTAATTTCATGTTCTTCTCTAATCATCCAGTGTCTGCTCGCTCTCTTCCAGGAAAACAATCATGTGCTGAACAGATGTATTTCAGATTCCCGGCAGTAGAAACATCAGTTTGTTTGGAACAAACACAAAGAGAATGAAAAATCATACCAAACACATGTTTAAGAATAAAGGTTTTAGTCAGAACTTCAAATACAAAAGTCTCGGAGAAAACATCTCAACAATAGTTTTTCATCTTATAAATTAAGCTTTTAGAAATATACATGTAGGTACCGCTCGTGGAGGTGCTTAAGTGAAGTAGAATCACAGATGCAGGTGTTGTCTGTAGAGAACTTTTCATACAAGCCACATAAATAACAGCAAATTTACAGCACATAGTGCGGTCTGTGTTTATGGTACCTTTTTGCACCAAGTCTCCTCCTGGGTTTGCTACATCTTTAATTTTTATTAAAGACAATCCAGAGAAAGACCTTCCTATAATTGCAGACACTGTAAAAATGTGACAGAGAGTAACAAAATGATTAATTTATATCTCAACGACCCAAATTTACATCTATTCTAATTGTGCATAATTCAAACCCCTATGTCTCTTTCTTTCCTTCACTGTCTGTGAGCTGATTTATCGCAGCTCTGCCAGTCTGTCGAGGCTCGTTACTCTTTTGCCGTTTGATTTAACTTTAGGCACGTCTCTTTGCAGCGCTGGCGTCTTTCTGGAGTTATTTTCAATACAGACACTGTGCTGTTAAGTGTTCTGGACAGCAGTAAGAGCTTCGTTTACTTCTGGCACTCGGGGTGCCAACTGAAAGTATGCTTTAGTCTGGCTTGTCTTCGTAACACTTCAGCACCAACCGTTTCTCACAAGCGTTTCTTCAGCATTTCTCACTAAAAGCCCAGTCCAAAGCAAATATTCACAACAAGATGAGATGAAACTTGTAGTGCACCAGTCTGCAACATCCTAAAAATCCTGCCAGTTTACACCAAGACAAGACGGTGCATCATCTACATAGCAAAGACTCTCTGTACTTCATTCTGATTTTCATGTTTTCATGCTTATCTTGTGGCTGATTATAATTTGTAGCTGGTTAAATCAAGAGTGAGGATAGTGATGGCGAGGTTCTTGCTACAGCTGCATTTCTGTAATGAAATGGCAAAAACACAAACAAAATGGCCCCAGCTTTAGATGGACAATATTCACAACAAATGCGTCACAATCTATCTTGATTTTTTTCAGGCACTAGCCAGCCGGTTGAGGTGAGACGGGTCAGTCCACACTGCTGCAACTTTTCTCTGCAGCTCTCTAAAATGGTTTAATTTTGTTACAAATCTTTGGTCTGAACTGGGCTTAAAATGTCCCACCGGACTGAAGCTCTCACAAAAGTTGTGTAAATCTGGAGCAAGGCAGAGTTTTCAGAGCTTAAGAAAGGAAGGAAAGGCATATTTTACACACATTTCAAAGCTTTGGTAACACAAGATTTCCCTGACTGGTTCTGGTCGTTGGCTTAACAGTTTTTAAGAGCTTTGTCGAGTTCAGTCCCAGCCGAAATTGTGGCCGGTCATTTGGTAAAACTTGAGATTGAAGGGTCTGTAGAAGTCTCTGAGTCTGTGCAGGACCTCGTTGGGGATCTGGGGGTGGGGCCTGCCCTTCGACTTCCCCAGGCAGCGGGGCCGGCTGCTCCCCTCTGGCTTCTTCAGGCAGGGGAAACCTTTGGTCTGGTTGAAGTAGAAGTGCTTGTCCGTCACCACGCGTTTGAGCCCCAGGAAGTCTTGGACACGGCCCATCTCACCCGCCGGGTCTGTCACGAGGCGTTCTCCGCTGACAAAGAGGAGGCGTGAGAGCGGGAAGTATCGCAGCCAGTTCTCAAGGTGCTTGGCATAGATGCCGATGCGCACAGCACTCCAGGATGTGTCGATGAGGCCCGTGGTGGCGTTGCGGAAGGCAAGGTTTTTGAAGGATGGGAGCCCGGGGGATTTGGACAGAGTCTGGGTGTAATCAGAAACAGCCCGAGTTACGGGGTCACGCACCACCACGATGAGCTTGGTGTGGCGGCTCATGGAAAAGACGCGACGAGGGGCTTCTTTGGTGATGAAATAACTGGGAGTCTTCTCCATGGTGATCTGACCCTCCAGAGTGCGAGGCATCAGGTTCCTGTATGACGGAGAGAAAGAAAGATGGACATTAATGAATCTGTAATGTAAATAACATCTTTATATCAAAAGAAATGAAAATGTTCCCTCGACTTTGTCCTAATCCACTTTGCATTCCTGTGCTAATGCCTCACTCGCCTCGCAGGCTTTTTGATTTCGTTTGTAATTAGTGGCTAAATCTGCGATCAGAGGCAGATAAACATGACATTAGCTGCTGGCAGTGATGGAGTGACCGTGTCAGCACAGACTGGGAGGGAGGCTACTGTAGGAAAACCACAGGGCTATATTAACCTCAGGAAAGTCATTTCCTCTCCTCCTAAACAGCGAGGACTCTCCCTCTCCTCTTGGTCCTTGAAGCTCGGAGAACGTCCCGCAGGACTGAAATAATAAAACCCACATTATTGTCATACCACGGGTATTTGTAGACTTACAACAGGGATGGAAAAGTTACTCTTGTTTTCCTCTTTTGTATACTACAGGCTAATTTGTATCATATGACAGTGTTGGACGACTTGCATGTTAAATGTGATAAATTACTCATCACATGTTAGTCATTAAAACACTATTCTGTTTTGCTAGTTACTCAGCAGCAAAAGCAGGGGCGGAGCTTCAAAAAACTAGATTTATCACCTTACTGTTGGATGCCTCTGTATACCAGTTAAGTTGCACTTAGAATTCATGCCTCCATCCATGTCTGTGATAATATGGATGCGACACACAAAACATCTCTACAATCAGCACAGTTTCTAGATTTGTGTCCCCAATTCAGTATCTGACCAACTGTCTCCCCTTCTGTTCCAGCCATATGACGTTGCTGTTGCTGTTAGACATATGTGTGAAATATGAGCGTACGAATTCTTGAGTAATGGCCAAAAAACATGTTTTATGAGGTAACCCTGACTTCATCATTGACTTTCGACCACCAGATTCTAATCAATTCATTCTTGGGTCCAAGTGGACGTTTGTGCCAAATTTGAGGAAAATCCCTCAAGACTATCTTCAGATATTGCATTTAGGAGAATGAGATGGATGCAAGTGACCTTTGACCTAGGACCACCAAAATCTAAACAGCTCATTGTTCAGTCCACTTGAACATTTGCAAAGAAATCTCCACAAGAATGGCTGGATGGACGGACAAATGTACGGATGTACACAGAAGTCAAAGTAAGTGGTAACTGGTTAGACAACCAAAAAGCTTTTAACTTAACAAATTCCCAGAAGAAAAAACATGTTGACCTCTGATTAAAGTAGTTTGGATAATTAGCTGAAACACTTGGCTTCTTTACAACCCATCTGATCGTCTGGCCACTATATATTCTTGCCCCAGTTCTTCTAAATTACTGTTATCATTACCAAAGTTACAAAAATAAGACCCAGGTTATAATAAACTGGAATTAGCCTTTAATTTATTGAATATTTTGGCTGCAGTCGTCCAAAAGTTCAAAAGTATCCTGTAACAAACAGTTAGTGGAGTTTAGCCTTTATGGTAGCCATGTGTTCAGTCCTGTTGTTTCCTTTGGCCATCTCATTGTTATTATCATCGGAGGTATTCTAGGCACACTTTGGGCTGCCCTCTTCCTCCTGATCTTTACCCGTACTTAGATGACTCAGAGGAGACGAGGTAAAAAAAAAAAAAAAAATCAACAAACCCGACCGAGGCCTGACTGAGAGCCCTCGTAACGTGCCAGAGCACAGTGTATATAAAAGGATGGAAATGGGAGAGAAAGGAAAACCTATTTGTCTTGTGTCTGATATTACATTCAAATGCTACCGAAACACTGAAATGGAATTTAATAACCTCCGCTGTAAAAATAAAATCCATCCAAGTTTAAAGAGGAGATTCAAAGCTCAGTTATAGAAATCTGAGCGATGAGGAATGCCAACTGTGAAAGATCCCTCAGCTCGTTTCCATGCCTCCCTCCTCCTCCTCATGTGGTGACGGTCGGGTCGGCGTCGTCGTGGTTGGTCTATAAGCAGAGGGCTTATGGGGCTCTGAGCTCTGGTGTGTGCTGATGGAGCCGACTCTCTGATCCAACACACACAGTCAGATCCAAGTCCGACATGTCCCCTGGCACCGAGCTATGAGGCAACACCAAATACACAAGGAAGTCGTATCACAGAGAAATACTACAGGAAATAGCAAATGTTTGGGAAAACAGCGCTGTTTCTATGGATCGTCTCAACATCAGGACGTGTTACAGCGAGCGTTTCAGGCCAAAGCAAAAGCTGCAACCTCTCGCACCGAAGCCAACTCTCTGAGGCTTATTTGGTCACCACATGACGTGAGCGGCAGTATAGATTTTATAATTCTGAATCTTAATTTCTCCTTTGGATCCAAGAGCAAGTTTAAAGACTTTGGCTCTGAGAGGAATCTCCAGCAGTTGATTCTTTCATGTGCCATCAATCTGTGGACGTATTTAAGCCCGTTCTTGCTCCCAACTCGTCAAATACCACTGCGTTGTCAGTGATGTCAGCATCAGACACCGACGCAAAGAGGCTTGTTTTACAGTGGTATGATAGGCACTGGGCATTGGCAGTTTGTAACCACAACTACCAAATATAAAGAACACAAAAGTCACTATAGTGCTATTGGTAGGGGAGGCGGATGGGTCCAACAAACCTGCACCTTCATCCTAGAGCCCACTGTTCACTTCCGGTGTTAATATAGAGCCAAACCCTTATGTTTTTTTCTAAACCTCACCCAGCCTGCTCTCATTTCGAACTCGTATTCTTTCTCAGTTTGGTGTAAGACTACGATGCCAACAGGCACTTTTTGTTTGTGTGTGGAACAACGCTGGATGGTGTTAGAGGAGAAAGCGGCTGCACAGAATCAGTTGCAGAGTTATTATATGCTGGTGGACGGTCAGACTGCTGCTACTGCTTCCGCGTGGTACACACAGGACGGTGTCACTAGAGAACAGGCCAGATGGAACCTGTCGCATGCACATGAAAAATGGCGTGCGATGGATGTTGTCAGGTTGAAATGCTGATGATAACAGTTTAATTTAAGGAGTGCATGGACACCTATAGGGCGGGTGGGAGGGCAGGTAGATGGGTCGAACAAACCTGGACTTTGATGTGGGAGCCCAATGCTCAGTTATTTTTTGAGTGTCATTTTTTTTTTCGACACCTACCTACAGTATGTCTCCTTCCCCAATCTTAGCCATTCGTGCCAGCATGTACATTTGTTGATGTCCCGCTGTTGGTTGCCATGTGCTCACGTTGTCTAAACATAACCATGCGCAGCATCATCCCACCATGTGTATTTGTTGACATCACGGAACATAAAGAACAGATGCCCAAGGATACCTAAAACGTAATATTTAGACGCAGAAGTCCGCTACAGTACATCAAGTCAGGGACAAAATCAGTCTTTAATATCAAGATTGTTTAAATGCTCTCAGCAATGAAATACAGCAGCTCTTCTTTGTCTTGTCCATGTTGTTTCCACATCACGACTAAAAGCTCAATATGCCCATTGTCTGAGAACAACTTTCCAAAAATGTCAATGGGATCATCCAAGGAGCATGTAAATGTAGCATGACTTAAAACAAAGGCTGCAGCCTCATCTGCTCTGAGGGGAACTAAAACTTGACAGTTATTTTAGATGTTTGAGATTGTGTAACAGTTATTGAACACAGTTGTTGTGCCTCTGGAGAAAACCTTGACTGGCATCATCTCATTTTTTTTTAATTCAAAGGAATGCATAGAAAAAACACACTATACAACAACAGATCTGCACGATGCAGGATATTTTCAGTTTTTGTTTTTTCCCTGTGGTTTCAGGCAGCGACAGCCAAAGCCGCAACCAGATCTGAGAGCTGAGAACAACCGAGGTGCCGGTGTGTTTGGTGTTTTGTGTCTATGGCTCTAAATGGATGTTTGATTTCACCCAATCAGTCTAATGGAAGCCACGGTGCTCCAGTCCAGGCGGAGCAGGGTTCACATTGACATCATGTTTACATTGTGAACCACCAGCCTATAATCACAGAACAGAAAGACCAGGAGGAGGAGGAGGAGGCCACACGAGTGGAGGAACAAAACAGAGAAAGAAGAAGAACAGGAGGAAAAAGAAAGGAGGAATGAATGTATGTAATCCTGTCATGAACCCGGAGTCGCTGCTCAGAAGCTTCTAATCTCTCCCTCTCTGATGAAGAAGTTTGTTCTTTTGTATCTGATATCATCAGTGTTCAGGGAAACCTAGCGACCTGATGTTTGTTTTCATCACACCTTTAACGTCTGCATCTGGAGCAGGAATGCACTCGACTCTGAAAGTGCGCAGATGTGCGTTTATCTGTGCACATGGACTCTTTCTCTGGCTCACAGTTAGTTGAGCTCTCTGTGGGTGGGCTCTGCTTTATTAGGGCTGTTTAAAGCTCTGCAGGCCAACAGGCTACTGTTTATAAAGAGAATACGAGGACACATGAGTGAGCTGTGGATACTGACCCACGTTGGGCTCTTGACTAAAGCAAGGGTTCACCCAAATTTTCATGGACAAAAATTCAAAACTTTTCCATGACTTTTCAAGAACCCATAACAAAAAAGTTTTTTTCTTGCCCTTCTTATATTTTTCAGACATGTCATATTCAAACTGTTAAAACATAATGTAAGCTAGCTGGCATACATAAAGGGAGAAAGGGAACACTGGGAGAGAATAAAGAAATGTATGTGATGTTAAAAAAACTGTATCGCATCAACACTTAATTTATTTGATTTTCTATATGTTGACAGAATAGGACACGTGTATGAGTATGCACAGCTGCATGTAAACAGGAATATTAGTGAAATGTTCGTTGTCATTAGACATGCGAACAGATAAATAGGAATATTGTCTTTTGTGGAATAAGGGCAAGTATTTTGTCCATGTAAACGAAATCAGTGTTTCCGTAGTTTTTGCGCTCTCACTTTCTAGTGCATGAAAGGGTTAAGCTAAATTGCTCAAAATGTGTGTGTTTATTTTAAAATAAAAACCTGCAGGTACTGTAAACACAGTGGCTATTATCGCTTTTCTAGTGGGAAGCACACGCTCCACAGATATTTTCATTTTTTGTTTGCATCTCTCTTTTTTTGCACTTCCTACTTGCACGCACACACACACACACACACACACACACACACACACACACACACACACACACACACACACACACACCATCCATGTGAACATGCCTTACACAGGATGGATCCACATCTGGGAGCAATGAAGCCTTCCGTGTGTGTGTGTATGTGTGTGTGTGTGTGTGGCGGAGATGAGGGAAGTGTTTCTGGGTTCCGAAGTTTCCCTCTGGTACCACCGGGGCTCAGAGCTTTGTACCGGCTCTGCTGGGCCTGGAGCCAGACCCCCGGACCCTCCTAATCCCCGCCAGCCTGCACTACACCGACATGGCCTCTTCCACCCTGAAGGTCAGCGGCACATGGTTGTGTTTCAGAGAGCGAGACCACCGGGGATCACGGGGGATCGTGTAATGGTACATGTAACGTTTCCCCCTCTTTATCCCTCTGTCTCTCTTTCACTCAACTTTTTCCTCTGTACAGCTTCAAAGCGTCCACTCGGCCTCTGAATCCTTCACAGCGAGGTTGTTATGAACACATTTGACACGTATGACGGGATTTTAAAACACACTGACATCCTGAACCACTACAGAGAGACACATGAAGACAGATACAGGCTGCCTGTGTGTGTCCACAGATCTGTAGAAGCAAAGGTTTGTCATTACTGACGGCAAATACAGGCTGAGCAGCTCCTGTGGGCTGATTACAAGTCAGCAGGGCTGTGAGCAAGTCAATAAAAGAGGAGATAAAGTAGTGCTTCTCTTTGTGTCTGTTAGAGTCGGGCCATTACGTTAGCTGGATGCTTTTTGTTAAATGTAGAGAAAAATTCTTCTTGGTGTATTTCTTTTTTTCTTTTTTTTTGCCCGGCTGCCAAAAGGAGATTTTAAGTTTAAAGTTATTAATGAGAAGTAATTGCATCTGGTTTTCATTGCATTGCAGAGACGTTCAGTCTAAATGTTGTTTCTTTTAAAGAAGAAAATTTAAATGTAAATCTAAACTCAGTGGTGGAAGAAGTATGTAGTTCCTTTACTGCAGTAAAAGTATATATATATATATATATATATATATATATATATCACCCTGTGAAAATACTCTGTTACAAGTAAAAATCTTGCATTGAAAATGCTTCTTAAGTAAAAGCAGTAAAGTAAAGTAAAAATATTATCAGGATAAAAGTACTTAAAGTACCCAATGTAGAAAAATCTACAAAAAATAGAGAGAAAAAAAGAAAAATCCCTCTAAATTATAAAAAGGCATAAATGTTGATTAAAATAGTTGGAAACTCATTTTCTTTCGATTGGCTTATTGATTAATCAACTTATCATTGCAGCTGTACTTGTATAAACTGTTTAGTAATTTCATTTTTACCAAAAAAATATATTTCTAAAAACTTGTCATGTATATTTATGCAAAAATGTTATTGTGTAAAGTAACAAAAGCTGTCAGATAGATGTAGTGAATTAAAAGGTCCAATATTTCTCTCTGAAATGTAGTGGAGCAAAAGTGTAAAATAGAATGAAATACAAATAATGTATTTAATTATATTCTAGCACTGTCTTTACTTCTAAGTTTTAGGAATGACACTTTTTACAGGGTTTCTACACAAAATTAAATTCCAGACTTTTTTTTTTTTTTTTTTAGATATTTGCTGTTCTACACTGAATAGTATAAATCCTACAGTATATTACCCGTACACACAATATGTGTTTTACATAAACTCCTGTTGCTGTATCTCTCTTCAGCATGTGTGTGGCGGACGATTATACACTCCAAAGGTTACCGTCTGGCTGACGCACCGGGGTGGTGAGGAGTATTTTTACCGAGGAGGTTTGCATCACTGGGGTAGGTCGGTAGGAAAGAGCTGAAGAATGTGTTGAGCAGAGGGGAAAAACAGAGGCGGAACGGTTAATGGAGACATCACAGGGCCTGAGAGCGGCGAGTGAGTGAGAAGTGGTCAGTCAGAATTTCCTCAGAGGAACCGGGGCGGCACTAATGACAGAGGAAGATCCTCCAACTCTGCACACTTTGAACCTGCAGCGTTAGACTGGAACTGTTTGAATCAGGCTGCTCTCTTAATTGCTGAATAGTTTGACACGTTGGGGAATATTCGCTTTCTTAACGAGAGTTAAATGAGGAGATACCGCTCATATGCATGGACGTATAAAGTGAACTGCATGAAGCCAAATAAAACGTCCTGGATTCGAAATTGCCTGAATCTTTCACATCGTTGGGCCCATAGAGCAGCACAATACAGACTTAGATTTCGGGTGAGAATATCAGGGTAAGCCAATCACAGGCAGGAAGGCGGGCCATCCCTTTGCCGTGCTAAGATTTGAAAATCTGCTTCCTGGGGGCCTGGTTACATCTTATTTGTTCAACTTTTCCAAAAACCTAATTGTAACCTTACACGACCAACACAAAAAATCATGAAACACGATATAAAGTGTTACCATAAGGAGTGAGCCTTTGAGGACATACTTGTGATGGAGCCAGGCTAGCTGTTTTCCCCCGTTTCTAGTCTTTATGCTAAGCTAAGCTAACTAACTTGAGCTTTATGATAACTATACAGAAACGACAGGATCGATCCTGTTCTTCAACTGGATATAAATTATGACAAGTTATCTCTGGAAAGTAAAGTGCAAATAAATGGCAGTAACAGCGATAATAAGAACCAAACATATCAGTTAATAATTAAAGACTGACCGCAGGAAGAACAGGAAGTAGTGATGTTATCTCTCTGATAATAACAGAAACACGGAAATAAAACGTGTGTTTGAATGTTTATGTGTATGTGTCCACTTTGTGTCTGTGCGTGTACACTGATTGCCCTCCACCCCCCCGCCTTATCAAATGGGAAAATCAGTGCTGTTGTTCCTGCCGGGCCCACAGCAGCCTACTTGTGTGGCTTTATCTTCTAGCTGCCAGGGGCCCCAGGGGCCCCGCCCTGCCTGCTTTCATCAGATCTCCTGAACACAGGATGGACGTATAGATAGTGCGAGTAGATCCTGACTCAGTGATGTCATCATGTCCTCACCACAGTTACATAATTAAGCTGTTAGTAAGATGGATGTCAGTGGCTGCACAATCAAAACTGATCTTAAAATCAGCACATTAACACAATTAGTCAGCTACTTGAAAGACAATTGATTTAGAAATATTTTGTTAAAGTAATTTTCAGCAAAAATGCCACAAATTAAATTATCCCTGTATCTCAAATGTTATTATTTGTTGTATTTTCTTAATTTTCTATTACACTAAATAAAGTAAATGCATTTTATTTTATTTCATAAACCAAACAAATAATTAGTTATTAGAGAAAATATGAAAATAATTGAGATTCAAAAAAATGTATTCTGCAATATATTGCAAGGGTGTTATTCCATGTTTCCCAAATTATATTAAAAGTATTTCTTTATATATGTAAATACTCAATATATTACATTGTTTTTATTAATTTAATTTATTTTTAATTTATCTATTCATTCCATTTATTTATCCATTTTCTTTCTTTCTTTTTCTTTTTATTTAATTGTCTTTTTATTTAGATGGATTCTTTTCAGTCCAGTTTAACAGGTAACAGGTAAAATGTAATGTTTAACTTTGTCTCTGAGTCTGCACAGCTGACAGAGAAAACAACCTTGTCTTCACTAATTAAACAGCTTGTCTAAATGGGTACACAGACACATATGCGCACACACACACACACACACACACACACACACACACACACACACACCTCAGAAACACTGTAATTGACTCAATATGGACTTGTGCTTGTCTGGCACCTCCCCAGGTCCCGACCAATAAGAACACTCAATACTGTCGGATCCTAAAAAGCCACTTCCGAGCAGCTTCAGCCTGCCACTCCTTGTGGTTTCTCAGTTCGTTGTTAGCAGCGTCTAAAGCTGAGAAACGGAAATCAGTGTTGGCAGAGACTCGGCTTTTACAACTGGAAACAGTCTGATATTAGTGCCATCTATCAGCCTCATCAGAGCCGATTGTAGAGGCCACGGTAGAGTTTGGACTGACATGAAGCCGGTGTCGGCTTCCAAATTTCCTCCCATCACTGCGTCTTGTTTGATGTTTAGCTTGTCCTCACATTGAGCTCCAGCTCTCTCTGCCAGAGTTTCAGGCATAATTAATCTCATTTCCTCTCAAAGCCGGCGCAGAGATCACTCGCAATTAACCACTTCAAGTCGGTGAAGTCTGACCGATGGGAGTTTTCTAGGAAGGTTTTATAGCAGACAAAAAAAGGTGTGTTTCTCTGTGGGATTCTCACAACACCCTCCACCCACCCCCCCTGCCAGGCAGTCAGACATTAAACAGAGAGAGAGACAGCAGTGAGAGGTCCACAGTCAATAATTAGCTGCCTCTGCAGACACACAAGTGATGGTTAACTGGTCTGAGAATCTGCTCTGACCATAAACAGCAGCAACTACGAATGATTGTAACTGTGTCAGTATCTCTTCTTCTGACATGAATAACTGACCTAATGGAGACAGTGAGCTGATTTTGTATTTCAGTTCTTTCTTTAGTGTTTATCCATCCGCTGTCATTTTAAAGTTGTCAAATACTGCAGCTTTTTTAAACATTTTTATTTTTTTACACAATTTAAGCGTACAATCCCGAGGCCAAAAGCCACCTTTCCTGTCCACGATATGCCACTAGACAGTATTAGCTGAGAGCATGACTTGGTAGAACCGTTTGCCATGTTATAATATGCTGCCGGACAGCAGCATGATGCATGGACAGGCTGCGTCAGTTGAGAACACAGCCGGACGGAACCTGTCATGTCTGCATAATACGCCACTGGACAGTGTCAGGTTATAACGCTGCCAGTAATGATTCAATATAGGGAGCAGGAAGGTCCCTATAGGGCGGGCAGGAGGGGTGGTGGATGGGTCTGACAAAGCCTGGATTTTCATGTGGGAGTCCAATGTTTGCTTCCTGTCTGAATGTGACGTTTTTTTCTGCACCTCACCACGTGCCTTTTTTTTGCATAATTCTAAACTGAACTGAACTGAATTGAACTGAACTGGACCCATAGAGGGGACTCAAATCCCCGCTCTCCCTGAAATGATCTCTAGTTGAAAGCAAATTATTCGACTACATTTTTTAAGTCCAAAAATGAAGTTTGCAACAACATCAAACGTTAAAAGAATGACATCATTTCAGTGAAAATGATACGGGACAAAAATCCACAATGTCCGTTCCACATAAGTTCAACTGAAGCCTCAGCCGTCAGACAAATCGAGTTAGGCAAATCAAGTCAGTATCTTTACAAAATTCCTTCTTTGTGTTACAATCCCTCAACTCAGCAACGAAACTCTGCTCAAACACAAAGAGGTCATTTTCCCATGGAGGGAAGTGCATTGAAAAGGGATCCCTATGGTCAGTATGGGCAGGAAAAAATCTTACAGTGACCAAGAAGTCTTGAACATGCACATATGATTATGTGAGTGTAACTCTGGCATTGTTTAATTAGGAATGTTCATGTTTTATGACCTTATCGTCAGTATTCTACATATTCATTTTAAAAGAGACTATGTCACTGTAGTATAGGGGTTAACATAGGGGTTAAATAAACATATTAGGTCTATTTAGTGATATAAAATCAGTTAATATACTTTACTTTCCACCATCGCATGTACTTTATACAATCTGATGACTGTTGCTGCTGTGTCACCAATTTTCACCTGCTTTCTATTCCTCTTTCACTTCTTTTTCTCATGAGGAACTTCATGTATTCAAGTAGTTTTTCTCATCCCCAACCACTTTCTTGTGCGCACACTAATCTAAATAAAAAGATCAATTACCCAAAGCAAAGGGAGAAAAAAGGAACAAGGTAAATGATGAAGAGCGATAAGATGGAGGAAGTAGCAACAAGTTTCCTACATAGAGAATTATAAGGTGCCTGCCTCCGCGAAATTTCGTTTCACCTCCAGCTCTTGACAAAATTCTGACCAAGAAAGGCAGCACCAAAACTGCCAAAGAGGAAAAAAGCAATACCTGCTTTTGACTGCAGCAAAGCACGTACCAGCCCTATAAACATGAAAGAAAGCCGATGAGGTCATTTTTAGTCTCCTTTTCCCTGCTGTTAGATGTTAGTTTTATATTGCCAGCTGGCACTTAAAAACGCAGCTACCTACAGCAGTCTGCCTTTTTGAACACAGCTCTGTGTAGTTTGTTTAATTTGAAAAGATGTTTACTCGGGACAAAAATGATAATTCAGCGATCGATTAAGCAGTCATTCATTTAATCAAACGTGAAATTCTTCGATCAATCGATACACTATGCAGTACTGTTAAAGTATATGCAATATGTTACTGTGAGCTCTGATTGCGAAAAACACATGTAGTATTGTTGGGTATAAGTTTTTATGGTTTTTGAAATAAGAATAAATCAATTCATCGATTAATTGATTGGTTAAAAAAAGTGCTTACAATTTGCTACCCTCATATTTACAGATTCAACCATCTCGTATCAACAACTCATGAGCAAAAATGTTGCTGAAACACAAATGACACCTCTTTCAGAGTAAAGTAGACAACGAGCTACAAAGTAATTTTTATAAAAATGAGCTGTCCACTGAGCTCGACAAGTAACGTTGCTCTCTGTGTGCAGCCCGCTGTAAGACGAGTGAACGGGACCGATGACAGAGTGCAACACTGAGAGGAGATACTACAAAAATATTCAGTAACTACACTTTAACGAAGTGTTGTGTCCCCAAAATCACTTCACACACTGATCTCCTGTTGGTATGTAATTTGGTACATTTGTGCTTTTGCATAATTCTTGGGAATTATTTCACTTCACACAAATATAATTATAAGAACTCCTAAAATACATCTCTTTTAAAAGCGTTTGCTTGACTCAGTTGAGGCAACGGTACTCATGATCAGGATCAATTTGAGCCGGAAAAAAACCCAAAGTAAAAAAGATGATTATTTTGCTGTGGCACGTTAAACATGGCGGCTTATCGTGATCTCTGTGTGTTTAACAGTGAGGCAGACTTTGATGAGTTTGCAGCGGAAGTAAAAGCACGTCTTTAAGATGCACGTTCTCATTCTGAGATGTTTGGAATTAAAAGTCAGTCATGGAAGTTGACGAACGACACAAACCGCCTCTCTCTGCACTCCATCGCTGTGATCAAAGCGTGGTGAGGTTCATACTTTCCTCTCATCGTGCATCTGATTCTGTTATTTCTGATTGGACGAGATATGGCATGCTGGGAGTCGAAAGGTCGACCAATGACAAGCTGTCAAAATATTGATGATGGAGATAAATCAGACCTTTTTTTTTTCCTCACATAGTTAAAAATCCATACCTGTCCTGCACCAATTTATCAAGTCATGTTTGATTACATCCTTTCAGCTCCTTTACATATTAAAAATCTCTTTCCATGTAAATAGCAGCACGTGTCATGCAGTATTTATCAGCTCTGACAGACTCACCGGATAGTGTTGCTCATGTTCATGCATATATAACCGACCCAAAATACTTGCAGAGCATTCAACCCTGTCTCCTGCACAAAGCCTCCTTTCTTTCCACCAGCAACATCTATACATTTCTATTTTTCCAAATTCTTTCCTCCCCCTTTTGTCAGTCTGAGAAAACCCTCTCTGCAACATGCGGCTTCCAAGAATGCGAGGGCAGAGGAATTCAACCAGAGAATCCCCTGTGATTGGTAAAAAAAAGTCTGACAGGAAATAAAACCTGGACATTCCTGTCTAGGTAGCTGAATTATACAACGAGAGAGAGAGAGAGGAGACTGCGAAACAAAGAAGTGAGTCGATAAGGAGAGAGATTTAGAGACAGAGGGAGAAAACAGGAGCAGTGGCTTTACATGACACAGTTTGAGTGACCTGAACAAGCCGATAAATCCAGCCAGCAACACTCAGACTGCAGGGTATAAATGTCAGCAGTGGAGCGGAGTAACAGCTCCGTGTCAACAAGATTGAATATTCAGAAGTTAATTCATTTCTGCTGCAGCAGCGTGATAAAGGCAGGGAGAGAGGGATCAATACAAAGAACCTATTTTAGGTGATCGATATTGGGAAAAGACATTTATATATGCAGGATATTTAGAGTAAGGGGAAGAACGGACAGCAACGGTGTTTCTAGGATCTGAGGACATTAGGGGACCTCTATAGGGGGGTCTGGTGATGCTTTTTTATGCACTCTGGCACCTTATTTACCCTAAAAATCTCTTTTTTAGAACTTTAATTATGAGTTGTGATGCGAAAATTAGCAGTTGGCAGCTGCTAACATTAAAAAATTCAGAGTACTATTAAATAGTAGTATATAGTAAAGAACAAGTTTTTTCTTTTAAAAATTTTGGTGTTTTTTTTAATGATAATTTAATTTTTTGGGTGATTTAAAAAAAATACAGATTTTTTTCTTTAAAAAATTGCTGATATTTTTCTGTAAATTTTTTTCTTTAAAATTTTGAGTGATTTAATAAAAAAAGAATTCATTTCTTTTAAAATTGTGGCGATTCTTTTCTTTCATTTAAATTTTTGTTTGTGATTTTTACATAAAACATACTTTCTACACCCTCCGTCAAAATAAGAATCACCTAATGTTTTTTATTGCACAGCCAGAAAAACTTAACAAATTGAATTTATTGTTGGATTTTCAGATTTCCAACTGTCCTTGAACACATCATGTGAGATGAACGCTTCAGACATTTTCCCAGAGTCACTCAGAAAGGCTCAGGGAAAAACATTTGTAGCTTTTTGGGGGGTTCAAAAACTCCAGCCACACTCCTAAACTGATAAATAAAGAACAGTAAGAACAGTCCCTTGGTCCCTCGCCTCTCAGGTAGATCCGATGCAGTGTGAATGAACCTCACACTCACTCACTTTGCACACCACTGCTGTCTAAACCCTCGTTCCCCACCACCAAACCACAGAATGGTTTCCAGTCGATGGCAGAGCCAAGGCTTTTCCACATAGAAGCATTTTTTCTTAAACAATTTGCCAAATGCTTCCTTTAAGGATGTCCATGTGTTTTCCTTGGTCCCCAGCTGAAGACAGAGGCCAAGGCTCAGAGACACACACTTTGAAATGAAGAGCTCTAAATGTTTAAGTGATACTTTCCAGCCCAGTTTCACATGATATTGTTGGCTCCACATACGACGGTTCTGTTTCAGATTGATATATGTGAAACTCGGGGTACTTAACATGTAATTACACTAAATGAATAATATTTTTATAACTACATGTGAGATCTGGATGTATTGAAGAGGCGGGAGGGCAGAAAGGGAAGGAAGAGGGGACAGTAAGAAGGCAACAGGGAAGTACACAACTTATTGGGGCAGTTCAGTGTTCACATATGTTAATCAATGACAAATTATGACACTACATTAATGACATTTTTGGAATTATGTATAATGTGTAAAGTGATGTGTGCCAAATGGGATGCCATAGCTCATAACTCCAAAGCCTCAATAGTCTGAAAAATGTTCCACAAGACCAAAAAGGCCATTTGTCAACAACCCTGTATCCCAAAACAGAAGCACATGGCTATTTATTATGCAGAATGACATCATCTGACCCTAATGCCCTAGTGAGGGCATGACCCTTACCCTGACATTCCCCCCAGCTAGCAAAACTGAATCGGCCCACGTACTGCCTGAGTCACGCGTGCCGGAACGAAAACACTTAGCCCAATGATCTTTGCAGTCTCTGCAGGCCGATTCAGCGTTTACCTTCAGTGTTGTTGTTCAGCACTTATACATGTCAGATGTGACAGTTTGTCTTTACGGTGTCTGGAAAAAAAAAAAAAGCCCAACAGGCTGCATACAGTGCCTTGTCATTCAGCTGGTCTCAGAAAAAAAAATAACGCTTTAGTGGACACAGGGCCTTGCGGTATAGGGAACGTTTGTGGTTGGGGTTAAAAGAAACCAAAGTTGACTGTTGACTTGAAAAAAACGGGAAATGGATGAAGTTCTCCTATTGTGGTGTCCGATATTTTGTGTAGTCGTCCATCCAACCTCGACTTCATCCGTCTGTGGACTTCCTGTCAGCTGCTAAGGCGTGTTATCACCTGGATGTAATGTGGTTTTCGGGAACTTGTTGAATTTTTGGAAGGGCAATCACTGTGTTGCAGAGTCAATATGTGGATATATTTCCTAAAATCAAAAAATTGTTTTTTTTTTTCAAATCTCCCCATAATCCCACCTGGAAATAGCAGAAGCCCCTGCAGGAGTAAAGGTTACTGGTGCATGCTTCAGACATTTACATGTGTCTCATATAAAAATAAAAAAGGCACAGTTGTCTGTAAGCCGGTGAACTACACGGCCCCTGGGTCCAATAAGCTTCCCCTACAGCACCAAAGGTTGAGCTGCAGGAATACTGATGACTGCTGCTGGATATAAGCTGGGGGGCTGGTAGTGTTGACTAATGCTTCATAAGGCCTTGTTTAACTGTGACCAGGGGTCTAATCCCTCTCAGCCACTCTGCATGTCCCTGAGCTGTCCGTGTTAATGCCTGACCTGTCATTACACCGGTCCAATCCTCGCGGTGTTGACACGTGCTGTCGGCGGATTAGGACGCAGCGAAAACACACGTTTCATTAAGCGCCTTCAGAAGAGAAGAAAGGGAGGTGATCACGTCATGTCTGCGTTCAGAGATACAATGTCAGGTCAGTTTCCCCTCGACATGAAGCAGTAAAATTGTCTCACCTTTAACCCTTTCTATTCAGGTAGCTACAGAGTGTTGCGCGTCGTTGAAAATGCATGTTAGCCTCACACTATCAGATTAACAAAGACAATATGCAAAACTGTTATTTTATCATCACAGATCGCATGTTATCGAGTTTGCAAAGGGAGGATGTGTTTCCCGGCAGAGAGATGACAGATTTTTTGCAAGGTTATGTAGCGGAAATTTAACAAATTTGAACTCTCACCCACGCTGACCTGCAACATGCAAGCCCAATGAAATTTATGGAAGAGAAGTCACAGTGAAAGAGTTAATTTGTAATTAACAAAGAAGCTCTGTAGATCTACTGTCTGATCCTAACGGGACTTGAGTAAAAATCGAAAGCCTGATGAGGACATATAGTGTATTTAAATGAACATGAATAACTCGTTTATGATCGGGTTTTCAGAGTATTCCATTTGTATGTTTAAGCGTATAAACACCATATTACTTTTAACAGAAACCCGCATATGCTCAACCGAGTACTGAAACTGAAAGAAACAGGGGTGAATGTGATAACTTGATTTTTCTAAACAGCTCTGTAGATCTACTGTCCGATCCTATCAGGACTTAAGTAAAAAAATTGAAAGCCTGGTGGTAATATCAGTGAGGAGATACATTGTTTAAAAATGACTTTTGAGGTTGACATAGTCCATAGTATTCTGCTGCTGTGTAGGGTTACTTTCTGCTGGTTGTTTTAGGAGAGACATAATCCTACAGATAACAATACTGACATCTCCAGTCAATCCTCACATTTTACCCTAAATATCCCTTTAGTTCTCTTTTCAAACAAATCCTACTTGTTTGGGGTAGAATATTCAGATCTGAGAAGCACCTTTTATAGCTTCATTAAATGTTGAAAGTGAGATGGTTTGTGCATAATCTCAGGCACATTTCCCTAAATTCCAACAAGCCAATTAGAGCTGAAATAGTTAAGTGTTTGGTTGAAGATTAAACCTTTGAAACCCGAGCAAACTGGCTGGATTTCTTTCAAGAACATAAGGAAAAGGCATTAAGCAATTTTATGAGAAATGACAAAAAAATAGCATGGAGTCAGTAAAAGCAAAAAAAAAGCATGTATAAAAAAATAAATTAATAAATACAAAACAAATCGAGGGAATGACTTGAGGAAAAGCTAAAAATAAATAATTAAATCAATTATAAATATTAGTTTTCTGGACAGTTTTTCTTTTCTTTCCTTTTTTGTTAATTTTCTAGTAATTTAGTCAATCTCTCTTCTTGTTTAGGTCATTTTAAAAAGACCACATTTGTTTTCAATTTGCAGGACATTTCTTGCTAAGTTGGTCACTGCCTTTTCCCATGTTTTCAAAAGAAACCAAACCAATTTACTCAGGTGTCAAAGGTCTTACATGCTTGTGAAAGGCTTCAGAATGCAGCACAAGAAAACTGATATTGATACAAGTTTCAAAGGGTTAATCTCTATTTTGATAATCTCAAATGTAAGGATTTGCTGTTTTTTCTTTGTTTAAAATGAAGAAAAGCTGAATGTATCTGGGTGATGGATTGATGGTCAGATAAAAAAAAATATTCTGGGAAATGACGATGATGATTTTTCACTATATATTTTTTGACATTTTATCAGCAGATTTAATGTAAAAAATTATTTAAATAACTGTTAGTTTCAGCCACTATCATTACAAAGAAGGAAGACGTTGCGTGCGCTCAGTTAGGGTGTAGTTCATCCTGTATTTTTGCAACAGTGAAACTGACTGCAAGCAGCCGCTTTACAGACTTTACTCGAATAAAACCTACATTGTGTTGCAACTGGATTCAATTATTCATAAACTCAATGTGAAACTGCCTCGACAAGCTGCTGCCCACATTGCTAATAACTGTCATCATGCATGGTTTTCCTGCAGCATACAACATGCACAGACACTTCGCATGCAACAGGAAACTCTCCTCATCCTTCTGAAAAACAGAGGCACACACTGTGATCTGTGCAGTTCTGCCTGAGCCTCGCAGTGACCCGATCATTACCCGACTGTATTGATCTGTCGCTGAGTCTCTCTGTCTTCGTCTCTCACCACACCATTTCTCTGCCACACCTCTACTGTCTCCTCGTCTCTTTATCAAACCGTCATTTACTCCCCACATCTTTTTTCCTCATTCCTCCTCTGTAATGGTTTCCCCCGTCCATCCATCTGTCTCTTTCTCTCTCATCTCTGTGTCGCCATATCAAAATATGAAGCTTCCTCTTGCAAAAAAACATTATTTAAATTACAAAAAATATTTTTCTTTACCAATTTATACATGCAAACTAAAACTACAGTGTCTCTCTGCACGCTCTGATCCTGAAAACAGTTTCGTGTTCTTGGATTTTGTTGGAAAAATTCAAATAAAGGCTGTTTGTGACAAGAAATATATCGCTGTGAACCTCCAAAAGCCCAATCCAGCTGATCCTCCAGCAAACACCTGACTGAGGGGTCATCCACACTACCACCATCCACAACATCCCATCCTCCCTCTGCCATCAGGCCGCTGGTGAGGCCCTCAGGGGACCAACATCGGACACTTAGGGAAGCAGCGTGTCAGCTCAATAAACAGCAATTTATTGGCAGGGTAGTGAATACGCTGGAAGCTATCAGCAGAGCCTCTTATTGCTGCTGAGGGATATTAATGAAGAGAGGAGGGCGAGGTGATGTGTGTCTGCACAAAAACAGCCTTTATGTGCACCAAAAAGTGGATCTGAAATAGCTGTTTTTGTTACATCACTAATGTGTCTTTTACTGTGAAAGGGGAACTAGAAAATGCATGATGATAATCTGATGACCGCAGATAAAAATGCCACGTGAAGCACCTTCCCAGATAGGTAAAAATTTAAAAAAGCCAAGCTTGATTCATACTATAAAGTGTAAAAACTAACCAGTTTTAAATTACTGCTTCATTAATTCATGTATATTTTTAAAAACACTTTTCTGTTTGAGTATGCCAAAGAAACACAATGAGATGCAACTTTTTCATCTGCCTGATCAGACATTATCCACCCTGTCAGACCGCTCTGACCAGATCTGAAAGCCGAGGCTTAAGTTGTTTTTTTTTTCAAGAATTAAGTCCCTTTCCTCCTTTAAGGCCAGAAGAAGACATGACTTGTTGTACATGAATGAATCTACACGTTGCACATGTTAGATACAGCATATCTAGTGCACTGAGACTTGTCTCACTCATCACTTTATTCAAGGACTTGTTGGCCATATTTGACCTTTTGTAGAATCAGTCAGTGGTTATTTAAAAAGCCATAAACTTTCTCCAAACACTTGCAATTTGACTGAACAGAGATGTAGTCTGAGATCTCGAGATTTAGTCTTGTCTGTTCCTCGTGCTCAAACTGAGCCATACTCTGCTCCCCTCACTCGGAATAATGTTGTAAAGATTTGAAACTAGGAGAACTGGTTACTCCTCCTGATTTTAAAGCTCTCATAAGTACAAAGTGAATGATTCGGTTGGTGCTTGTCATTGTGCGTCAATATTTTTACGTGTTACTGTATATTCTGTTATGTTTATTATTGTGATTGTTGTTTGTAACATTTCTCATGCAACTGTCTTGGCTAGGTCTCCCTTGAAGAAGAGATTTTTGATCTCAAAAAGACATAGTTCAATAAAAAAAGAATAAATAACATGAAGATAAAATAAATAATAATAAAAAAATAATAATAATAAAATTATACAGATTTTACATCGCAGAGAAAATTCATAATTCATAGACTCTGAAGAAGAACAAGTTTTTTTTGGCCACTGTCTGATCACCCTGCATGACCTGATTTTTCTCCTGTGCATTAACACCTCTCCACATACAATGAGAATAATTCTATATGAGAATATTATGTATAACCAATTGCAGGATTAATTTCACTCCATTTTTGAATGAGTTTATCTTAAATCAATGCCTTCTTTAAATTTTGTAGCCTTTGTAGGCTTCAAGGAACAGGCTTAAGCTGGTTCCTTTAGGACTGCATACTGTAAAAACTAAAAAAAAAGAAGAAAAAAAGCTAAGTGTACAAAATAATATAAAACAAATCAATAAATTAAAAAACAATAAAAACATAATTTTGATCAAATCTAATGACAATTTAATGATTAATAATGATAATTTACTGTTAGATAGTTCCTTGAAGGCTATAAAGGCTACAAAATTAAAAAAAAAATAGAAATTTAAAATAAAAAAAATAATACATAATCAATTACTAACAAAAATCAATAAGTTATCTTTTTTTAATTAATAAAGATAATTTATTGACATGTATTTTTCTTAGCCTTTGAGGAAAAACTTTAGACAGCCCTAGTGATAATAATAATAAATGAATAAATTGTCTTTATTGATTAGGAAAGATAATAGGGCTCTGTAGGTTAGATATTTATACATATTCTGAGGACGACCAATAAATTCTTTAACCTAAACTTAAATTACTAGACATTTTCTTCCGGAAAGTGACAGCAAAAAGCTACAACTTTTATAATCAGCCTTCTGCCCTGAACTTTGACCCTTACAGTCACTACTCTCGTTTGGAGACAGCAGAGATCCGAACATAGTTAATAAATGTTATCATGAAGTAAAAAAAAAAAAAGCTTCCCTACCTGTACCAGTCCAGTCCTTTATCGTAGAAGCGGTCGAAGAAGTGCGGCTCCGAGCCGACGGCTCTCACGTCCGGATGGATGCGCAGGAACTCCAGCAGAGCGCGCGTGCCACCTTTCTTCACCCCGATGATGATGGCCTGAGGAAACTTTTTGCTGCCGAAAGTGTTGGCTATAGAGAGATTACTGTCGGACGGAGCGTCTGACAGCTGCTCCCGGACAACCTGAGACGCGTTAAGCGCGCCGAGCTGCTGCGGTGACGCTTCATCATTTAGGATGATTTTATTAGGAAGATTACTCTGTTGGTCATAAACGGGCCTGGGTAAGGAGTCACAGTATCCGTTAAGGCAGTAGAAGAGGTACGTGAAGAAGATGATCATGGTAAAGAAGACGGACAGCTTGGACTGCACCCTCAGGTGTCCACAGTTGAGCGCAGCTCTCCATTTACTACATCCCATGAGTCGCACTCCCGAGCGTGAGGACACAACGCAGGAAACACGCCACATTAAAGGACGTCATGCTTTTTAGAAGTCACTCAAACTGAGGACGCCTTGGAGAAATCACTGTGCTCGTGCCACAACAGAGAGTGGCGCAGAAGTTGTCCCCCCGCGCGTCAAAAAGCTCCGCATCTTACTCAGCGCGTCTTACTCGCCCAACTAATCTCTCTCTTTCATCAAAATCAACCTGTTGCTTTGTTCAAAAACTGCCCTCCACGAGACTCAGTTGAGAGGTGTGCGTGACGTCCCGCAGCGCTCCGTGCCGTCTGTGAGCTCCCGTGGCTCCTTGGCAGCTGCTCTGCAGGAAACACCCCCAAATCCACGCCCTGTTTATCAAACACACGCCCCCTCCATCCTCAGCCCGAAAAATCATTCACCTCTCCAAGCTGTCTGAGACAGAGAAGCTCTCATGTCAAGTTATGATTATTTTAGAGAAATAATTGCATGTAATGCGTTTTGGAAGAGGAGGGAAATGATGAGGAGGGCATATTAGTTTCTGAGGGTGTAATTTCCTCCAATTTCCCTCGTAAATCACCATATCCACGGGGAGACGTCTTCCCTTGCAGCTCCGAGCTCCTGGTTGCTTCTTGCCCAGTTTGTGTAGGTGTGTTTCTGTAGGTGGGGGCTCGTGGCCACCTGCTGTCTGCTGGCCCTACTGACCACACACCCCCATGGAGCCACGGACATTTAACCTTTACACTCTGGCCCAACAGGGACGGACAGCTGATGTGTCACCAGCTTTACTTACTTTCTCCCTGTGTGTGTGAGACACCATAGTTAATCCACACCACCATCAACCCCCCACCCTTTTTTTTACGTAAATTGTTTTTTTTTTTTTGTCTTGAAAATTTTTTGGTGTTCTTAAAAAAAATCATTGTTCTTTTGTTTTTTCTTTTTCTGGCAAAAATTAAAGAAAACATTTTTTTCTTTAAAAAAAAAAAAAGATTTTTCTTCTTTTAATTGTTTTGCCAACTTTTTTTTAAGATTTGCAAAAAAAACCAAAACAAACAAAAACCCACAAATAGTGAAACAAGAAATTATCATTGTATTTTCAAATTTACAATAGTCCTTGAACATCAGAAAAACCCCCAGAACCAAATCTGAAATTAAAATAGTGATATTTCATCAAAATCACTTTATTCTTTGTCCCATTAAAAATGTGTCCAAAAATTACGGTGGAAGGAGGGACATGCATTTTCTCCAAGTCACTAAGGGAGGCTTAGGGGAAACGATTTTGAGCTTCATTCCCTTGCTCTTATAAATAAAGACCAGTCTCTTCAGAAAAAAAAATCTAAATTAAGCTGTCATATGAGATATTTGCTGATATCCAGATTTTTGGAACAAAATCTTCATCATGTCCTTGAAATCTACCCGTGTGTTCCTGAATCGTGCCAAGAAAGCCTGAGGACAGAGATTATATTTTCAGCGGTGACACAGACAGATAAAATGTCTGGATCTCTTCCTCCTGTATGTGGAGCTTGCTTGAAGTGTAAAACCCAAATAAAGCCTTGTCTCATTTCTGCAACCTGAAGATGTTCACTGACGATTCCCACAGTTTTTAAATGTGTATGTTCCTCTTTATTTTATTTTGATCACAACATTTCCTTTAAGGCTCTGTGATAGTCTGGCGACCTGTCCAGGGTGTACCCTGCCTTCCGCCTGATGACAGCTAGGATTGGCTCCAGCCCCCCCGCGACCCTTATGAGAACAAGTGGTTATGGAAAATGGATGGATGGATGGCATTTCCTTTAAAATATGCCTGTAAGTAGATTCCAACCTGCAGCTGTAAAGATATAGAAAGTAAAACAAGTCATGTTGCATTTCTGCACCAAGCAGCAACCTCCAGAGCTGAATAATGAAGCTAACACTGAAGTATGAAAAACTGCAGTTCCGCTAATAGATAGATAGATAGATAGATAGATAGATAGATAGATATACTTTATTGATCTCAAAACTGAGAAATTGGGGTGTAGCAGCGCCATACAGTAAGAACAAAATGTCTACTTGAGGCTGGCTACAAGAGACAGTCAACCCCCATAGGGCCCCATGTTTAAATGCCTAAATTTACAGCAGAAAAAAACAAACATGTTTTGGTCTGTTTTGCTAATTTCAACATTCATAACAACTGTGCGCAGGTGAATTTCTATATAACTGCTGATAGTGTCCTCGGCTACTCGGTCAGATCCACCCCTCGCTCCTCTACTGCTCCACCCTCTAGTCCAAACATGGTCATTTCTGGCTCCAAAAAAGACAAGGGTCAAGACTTTATTTTTGTTTGTTTTTGTTTGTTTACAGTTTGTTTAGCAACTTCAGACAAGTCCAGACAACCTTTCATATTTCTACAAACAGTTACCTGTTTATAATGCATATAAATGATTTTATAAGGTTTGAACCCACAATTCCTCTTTGAAATCGTGAACTAACACCACCCAGAAATCCCTCATATGTGGCCGGTTCCATGTATAAGGGGCTTGCCTTTCCATTACTGCTTGCATAACACTCCTAAGTGGCCTTCAATTGGAAATAATGACAGCTAGTGTGGTGGCTGAAATAGAAATAAACCTGATAATGTTTTGAACATCCGTCATTGTGGTTCTTGGAATGTTATCGCCAGAGGAAAAGTCGCATAACATCATTAGAGAAGTTGCATAACATCAGAGAGGCAGAGAGACAGAAAGACAGTTACCACACAAACTATAGCAGACCAAACTACAACACAGTTGCAGCTCAGATCTTTACAGGTGTGTTGTTAGTGGACTGCAAACCAGTTATTGCATTATTAGATGTTCAGTACTGTTCTCTCTATTTCTCTTTTAACCACACATAGAAAACCACATTTGTGTTCTTGTACAGTACGAGTTGAGGAGATGACATTAATGTACTGTGGAGTCTCAGAGTCATTGTGCTACAGTGGAGTGACCAAACCCAACCAAACCCATAATGAGCCGTCGATGTCAGTCTGCTCTGAAATGGATGCCTCCAGATACTAAATCCATTTTCCCAAAATAGTTTCTGACTATATATGTGTTAGAGTATAAATCACACTTTATTGGCACTTTTAGCCCATATGTTGAGGTATAAGTGAAGTGCTACATGGCAGCACATCCATATGGATGATAAATCTGAAGGGGATGACGATATGAATCGACCTCGGCCTCCTCCAACCTGGCAGGATGTCAATTTCCCCGAGTCTCTAAACAGAGAAGGCATCATTTACCCTTCTGTACTCTGAGCTCTCCTCAGTATTGATCTGCTGTGATGTTGAAAAACAATCGGAGACGTGCCACTCTGTAGTCAAAGTGATCAATAGTGTGGGCTGCTTTGTTTGGGTTAATGTATGCCATTCAGAGCTCGGTCGACTTTAGCTTAAGGTTCTAAAGGATTTAGGGTTTGCGACACCTTCAATCATATTTGTTTGTCTGCAGCATTTTTAAAGGCACTCTGCCTTTGGATAAAGATGCTCTGTCTGCTTTTCACACAAATCATATCATAGATGTAATGTTTTGATTTAGAAAATCAGATGTGGAACAGTCATATTCATATCTTAACTAAATTTTGAATAAATGAAATTCTTATATTTTGCATCAGTAATGGTTATATTTGAATTTGTCCACTTTCATTGTGACTGTTGAAATGTCCACTTATTTCCTTTTTTTTTTGGTTTGTATACACAACTGCCAGGGTTAATGCAATGTATCCTCATACTAAACTTTGTATGATATCTAACAAATTAGCACCCTCTTCATGTAAAGTTATGATAGCTTAAATTTAGGCAAGTAAAGCTTGGTAGGTTATGTTTAGGAAAATAAACATGTTGATGACGTACCTGAAAATAACTCAAAGTTTACTTGATTTTACAAAGGACACAAACACTGGTCTTCTGAGAGAAATTCCTGTATTTGTTGTGTTTTTTTGACCCATCTACCGCCACAACATACCTCGTTACGTTAACTTTGGCTCTTTCTAACACTTCTTTCTTTACTTCAGTCAGCATATTGGTCACATGATCAAAGCTGTCTGGATTTTGTGCGTTTTATACAAATTGTGGTGCATTACTTTTCTTTGATATATCAACAGTATGTGAGAAGAGCATGAGACACTTAAACTTGAGTAAAGTAAGAACATGAAATAAAGATTAATCACTGGCATGTGCAAAGGAAAAAAAGCATATTCTGTATTGTAGTTTCAGATACAAAGAAACTGTGATATCTGCAGTGTGCGTTACATATTTTGGCTAATATCAGCCATCGTGTAATGTGTGCCTAATCTTGAATGACAGTGTAATGTATGAGAAGAACAGTTTACAGGGCAACACCTGAACTCAGGTATTCCCACACACACCTGTGTGTCTGTGAGTGACATCCTCTGTCTGTGTGAGGCCTGTGGCTGTGAGGAGGCAGACAGCTGGACAAAGCTCTGCACCGACTCTGTAATCCTCCCTAAATCCTGCCTGTGACGACCTGTGGCGGCTGCTTCAAAGACACAATGTCACTCTTAATACAGCGGACTCCAAGTTTCGACTCGTGGACCTGGAGTTCTTACTTGGCAACTTGGGAATCCAAACAACTGCACCTCTCTATAGTGATGAAAGAATCTCAACTCAAGGGCCCTCTGAATAAAAAATAAAATGAAACCCAATTTACCATGAGATGCAGTCAACAGATAAAATGTGTTCTTCTGTTGTCATTCTGGTGTCATCTAAATTCCCATCAGGTATCAGTTAGAGGAGAGATAACAGAGACACTCAAAGCATTTTAAAGCGATGCATATATCTGCACTGACTCTGCTTTGTGTCTCTTTTAAAAGACTTCCCGTGTTTGTGTTCCTCACAATAGTTAAGCCCCTCACTGTTTCAGGTCAAAGTGAACACAGCAGACTTCTCAGGTTGTCCAGGAGGGCGTTGCATCGTCTTTGTCCTGCAGGAGAATACGAAGCATTGTCCCAGTATTGTACTGGATCACTGAGGATACAAAACATGAAGAGCCGCTCTGTTAACTCACCTGGATGGAATGTGTCTAACACACACACACACACACACACACACACACACACACACACACACACACACACACACACAAGCGTGCGCGCACACACACACCCACACAAAGAAACTTGTCACCAAACTTCCCCAGACGTCACCGTCATTAAAGGCCAGCAGGATTAAAGGATATGTTTCAGGCAGGCTTTCTTTCAGACAGTCCTAGTGATTCAAAGTTCAGGGAAAGCTGTTACACTTTCCAAGCTGTAATCTTTCCCTGCTGGCACCGGCGGTCTGACAGTTTATGCTGCCTTCTCATGATGAGCTACCTGTAGTTCATCCTATCAGACTAGGTACTCAGGTCAGATATGTGTGAAAAGTGGAAAAAATGCCTATAAAAATGAAGTTAGATGTGTAATAGGTCATTCTGTCATCTACAAATATCTATCAAAATGGACAACTACCTGTATAAATGTAGATAAATGTAGAGTAGTGCATCCTGTAAGGTACAAACTTTCTCAAACTGGACTACATATCTACAAATCTGGTGTAGGTCATTCTATCAGGTACACATATCTCTAAATATCTCTAAAAATGGACAGACGTAATGTAAGTCATTCTGTCAGGTATAAATATCTATCAGAATGGAGTACTACCTTTATGAATGTAGTTAAATACCAAGGAGTCTAAAAGAGATTATTTCCAAGCACCAACAGCTAGTTTAATTGTCATAGCTTTGGAAACAGATTAAAGTAAAATATTCGATTTTTTTTTCAGTTCATTTAACTAACTTCTCAGTTTCATTTAACTAACCTGTGGAAGACCGTTGTCCCTGCCTTCGAAGTGTATATATCTATATCTCTAACTCTGAATTAAAGTTGAGGCTGACTTTAAACATTTTGTCCATTTCATCTGTTTGTAATTGTGGTTGTCAATGTGGCAAAACCCACAGATGTATTATTAGAACTATATATTGACTCCATTTCAATGAAACTTTTTTCATCCCTGATTAGTTTCTGTGTTGTGCGTTAGTAATAGCACCAAAACTGTTGTCTGTGTAAAAGGGACAGCCAGCAGGATGAGATCATGGGCAGGATGGGTGTGACGTTTTGATGGCGTAATATGTGTGCGACCGACTACGTGAGCTTTAAAAAGCAGCTTTTTGCACTTTGCAGCTAACTCGAAGAAGAACAGCATCAGTATATGTCCATAAATAGTAAAAAAGATAAGGTCCAGGATCAACCGCCATATGACAGGGACGCTAAATGATTGTCATTCACATTTTATGCTATTGTTATTGTTTATAAAGAGCTGCTGATACCTATGTTATATGTCACACTAGAGAAGACACTGTTGTGTTACATGTCAAGCCTCTTTTGCTTCTGTGATGCCAGCATACTGTTTAAAACCGCACTCTGGAGCGATATGATGCAGGCCTTGTTTGGTTCTGCGTAGAAAACAAAAAAGGTCACAAGGGTCTTTGTAGCGGGCCATATCTTTTTTCCCTATGATGCACAGATTTTCAAGCTTTATATTATCTAAAATGGCTTTAAATTTAGTGCACATAGCTGCTGTACGTCAAAAAAATCTCCTTGGGGAAGATGCCCTTGAATTTCAGTATGTTAGGGCTTAACCTTATATGTTTACAATATTTTGCCCCGCCCCTGTTCAGCACAGAAAACAGGAATTTGTGCTCAAGATGTCACCAAGAAAACAAACCCCATGCAAATGACCATTTTACACACAAACAAACCAATGAGAGAGTCTGACTGTGTGTATTGTGTGAGAGCCAGTGGCAGGGCCATATTCTGAGCCCTAACTGCAGGGCAGAGCTCTGCGGCGAGTGGGGTAAGTATAGGGCATGGCAGCACCGTACATTATCACATGGGTGTGGCTTCAAGCTCGAAAAATGTTTTCAATTGAGGAGGCACGTAAAGTGGCGGGCATGCCTGCACAGGACCGTCGCTAAGCTATGTGACATTCAGGGTCATAATAAAAACTGTTTAAAGTCAAGTCATTACAGAGAGAAGAGATAACAGGAGCTGCCCATACCTGATGCATCTTATCAAATTCCAGCTTTTACTGCAGGTTACTGTGGTTAAACAGTGGACATTGACTCTCGTAAAACCTCACAGTGTTTCTGTGTTGGAGCAGGAATAGCCTTTACTTGTCTTTTTGCCTCATTTGTTTTTTGGGGTTTCTTTGTATAAACTGTGAAGGAAAAAGCTTCTTGGTTGAGCAAAACAAATCAACCTCAGATACTTCCTGCTTCATGGAAACATTCTGATTTATTTGGGCTCTTGTTCTGTTATTATAGATGTCACCTCTGTGTAATGGGATTGGGGGAAATCCAAAATGATGTGCTGATCTGTGTTGACAGCATGCTGACCAATCACACAGCTCCCAGGCCCATTCACACCGTTGCAGAGTAACAATGCAAGAGGAGATAAGGCGTCAGGTGAGTCATGCAGTGTTGAAATCCAGACAAAACAACAAGCAGAGAAATCAGTGTATCTCTTCAGATCTGATGTATCTGTCGCTATGAGATCAAGAGGATAGAGTGGCTCAAACTAAATGTTACATTTATTGAGATGAGGAATGTGTGCATACTGTTTACATGTTTAACACTAATATATCAAATGAAAAGTGACATTTTATTTTCCTCTTTGCAAACAAAGAATTGAGACACTTTCTTTTCCAAGTCAAGTGGCTTACAAAAATGTCAAGGAACAGGAAAGAAAACAGCTGTCTGTCTCCAGCCGTGTGCATTTTTGAGGCCATTGGGTTTGAAAATGTTTCATGAAGCCAAAGGTTTTTGAATTTCCTGTCTCTATAGAAAGCACAGAGTCCTTCGACTTAAAGAAAAACAATTTGCAAGGTATTCATCTGACTGCATCAACAGGAATTGGTTACATTTTTAAAAAAGTTCCAACATGGTGTCATCCATCTGACTACCTGGTAGTGGTTGAAATATGTTGGCTTTTTTAATGATTTAGCCACTTTTATAAAGGCTTTTAAATGTAATTCCTCCTCTTGTCTCATGTCTTTCACACTTTAATATCTGGATTTCCCTCCTATGTGCTCTCATCCATGTTGCCGCTTTGCAGTGGACTTCTGTGTCTACATATTATGTTTTAGATATCCTTCTGCATCTGCTGTTGATGTTCCAGGATGGCGCTACCATGATGTCAACACAAGCACATGGTGGGACAGTGCTGCCTATTTATATTCAGGTAATGGAGATGTAACCATTCTGTCAAAACTCGCGATTCCATTCACGATACTGGCTTCATGATATGAAGTGTGCAACACTTGTTTTCTACTTTCCGGGCTACTGCCAGTGATCAGTCAAGTAAAGTCAAATCAACATCATTTATAAAGCCCATTATTGCAAATCATAATTTGCCTCAGAGGGCTGTACAGCCTATGACATCCCTCTGTCCTTGGACCCTCACAGTGGATAAGGACACCCCCACCAAAAAAAAATTTAATGGGAAAAAAATTGAATATTTTTTCTATAAATCTTCTCATCAAACATTTGGCAAGAAAGTTAGAAAATTTAGTTGATAAGCTTTTTGTTCAGGCGAACATATTTACGTGAAGTTGAGCAAAAACAAGTGAGGTCATAAAACAGCCGAGAAATAAACACATGGAGTTACAGCTCAGGTGACGTCAGGCACTGTTAATGACAGCAGTATCAGCTGATCTGAGCCGCACTTCACAGCAGTGAACAACCAGCTGCTCTGATAGGTTATCAGACAGCCAGGTGTGACTGGGGGTAATAAGGCCACCCTGTGAACTGTGCAGGTCATGAGAGGGCAGTAAACGTGTGTGTGTGTGTGTGTGTGTGTGTGTGTGTGTGTGTGTGTGTGTGTGTGTGTGTGTGTGTGTGCGTGTGTGTGTGTGTGTGTTCTGGCATGCAATCATCCCCTCCCTGACCTTCAGTTTTCCTCAGCATCAAACATTTAGCCAAGAATCTTGGCCTACACGCTACAGTTACCTTGCGATTTACTGCACCGTGCACGGAGGATTTGCAAAACCATACGATTCCATGATCTACAGTCATGATGTCATTCATGCAACAAAAACTGGCCTGTAATCATTCTGCTCACTTCTCCTCTTGGCTATGAGACTCCACAGAGGAGGATGATATATCAGGAATAAATACAGACACACACACTGCCAGGGTCGACCATCTGAACCCAAGGACTAAATAAAAACGCCAGCACTGCTCTCTAACTTCACCGGCATGCCGGACAATCCTTCGTTTGATTATTTGACAATTTAAGCTGCGGGAGACGATGGAGCACTGTGAGGAAAACTAGTCAGATCTGACCACAGAATGAGACCTCCATGAGCCACTGAAACAGACAGGCAGCCTAAACAAACATGACCCCCCCTAACCACACACACACACACACACAATCACAGTCCAGGTCTGCAGCAGAAAAGCTCCTGATTAAATAGTTTTGGAGCATGCATCGATGCTGTGGCTTGGGGAGCTCAGCAGCTTTGAAGCTGGTCTCTGTGTTCACTATTATCTGCTTTCAGTGCTGAAGATAACGCCGTGAGACAGCCATGTTTACTAACAGTGAACGGCGCGGTCAGCACGAATTCATGGTAATACAGACATGTTGATGATGATCAGGCAGCTTTAAACCTGGATGTGTTTCTGCAGCCAGACTCGCCGTAAAGCACTTTGTATAAACTCTGACTCGGCTCAGGGCTCTTCTAGTTTTTCATTTGGTGTCTGTTAAAAGCTCAGTAGGCTACATGACTGAAATGACATCGAAACTAGTCATAAACCTTATGGTATGTTATGCAGAACAGTCGGAGAGGCTGCAGTGTGGAAACTGTTTGGAAAATGGGAGCCACTTTCAAAAAAGGCTCAGCAACTGATTGGATGAACCAACTGTTCAGCCCGTTCTCACTCCCAACTCGTCAAATACCACCGCTTTGTCAGTAATGTCAACGTCAAACACGGATGCTAAGAGCCAACTTTTGTGGTGGTATGATATGCGCTGGTATCGCACCATAACATAAAGAGCTATAAAGTTCCTTTGGAGTGGGCGACAGAAGAGGTGGACAGGTCAAACAAACTCAAGACTTTCATCCAGGAGCCCACTGTTCACTTTTTGTGCAAATGTTGAGCCAAACCATGATGTTTTTGTTTCTAAACCTAACCATGTGCTGCTGTTGCCTAAACCAAAAAATGAAGCTTTACCTACATTTTGAGTTTATTTTGAAAAAGACTGTATGCACATTACGAGCAGATCTGTGCATTTTCTGTAAACATAAAACATCAACAGCTGATGCAGGAGGATACCTAGAGTGTCACATTTAGACGTGAAGGTCCACTGACAAATTGACGATTTGTCCAGTTGGGATGCAAGCGTATTGCAAAGTACCCAATGAAACCCAGAAAAAATAAGTAGTTAAAAAACACCCATGCTAACTAAAACGATGCTGAAAACACTAAAACACAGCTAGTTTTATTGTTTGTTGGTTTCAATCAGTGATCTTTGCAGGTGTCTCACGGTTTTCAGCGCTCCCACTTATGAGGGGTTTGCCTTTTCATTGTAGCTCACACAACACGCCTTTGATTGGAAATAATGACGGCTAGTGTGGTGCCTGCAAAAGAAATAAAACTGCTAATGTTCTGAACATCCATCGCCATGCTTCATGGAATGTTATTGCTTGTGCTTCAGTTTTGCGCAAATCCGTAATGGAAACCCGCCTACTGTTATCCTGTCATCCTCCTCTGATGCGTAAAGATTGTGTGGTAGGAAGTTTAATCATAAAGCGGCTACAGCCGCCTTCATCTAGCTGGCATTAACCAAGACCCCCTCGGCCTCCGAACAACATGATGCTCCGTCCTCTGGACAAAAAGTCAATCTATCTCTCTGTCCCTACGTGTGGACCTGCCCATTGCAATGGCCAGATCACCGGCTTGCTATGTGTCTCTAGAGTCAGCGGCATCTTTTAGCTCCCTGAGGAGCCCATACACAGATCACCATGCATCTTACTCACCATTAAAAAGCATCAACCTGCTGCTCAATAAGTCAGTGGACAGACAGCAACGGATCGACTCTTTTCAGCTTCACATGGGATCAGAGACAGAAAGCAACAAGGGACTTTACTGACTTATTGCCTTTCTATCTTCATGTCTCACGGTGGCTCTGATTCTTTAAATGTCTATACATGTGTCTGTATACATGTGATGCTCTGATATATTGCTGCCACACTGTTTCAAGGCACCACTGTTAGAGAGGAGTTGGTTTTTCAGGTGTACACCGATAGAGAGGGTGAGAAGTTTTAATCACTCAAATGGAGATACAGGCCGCACTTTCCAACAGTCTGAGTCTTTGCTCAGAGACAGACAGGGTCTGAGAAGCTTAATCAAGCCATCGCTATTTTTCTAAAGGGAAGAGTGCTATTTAAGCAGTTTTTTGACATGAATGTGGTGTTTTTTTACAAAGACATTGCTGTGTTTTTCTGCTTGGATAGTGCCATGAACGCAATTATTTTTTTAAAGTGATATTGCCGTGATTCCTGCCGGGATAGTGCCATGGAAGCAGTGAGCAGCAGTGAGCCATTCACTGGGGCATCGCTGAATTTTCAGCTTCCAAAATCAGATATTTTCAGCCAAACATGATCTTTTCCTCACTGTAATTCAAGTGGGGTTTTTTTTGTTCCTAAACCTAACCGCATGTTAATCATAGCCTTGTTGAAGCGTAAAGTTTCAATGTATCTGCTACATAATAGTTTACAAATGTAACGCATCTGTGATTTGCTGAAATATTTTTTTCTGCCAATTGGGTTGCATGTATCCCAAAGACAACTTGATGTAACCCACAGTTGGAGCTCTTCTATGGCCTAGATCAACATGAAAGTCTCCGGATTAAATCATTAGTCCAAAGTATTAACAGCTGCTTCAGAAAATAAATGTTTTTTTGTCAAAAAGTTGATATGCAGATAAAAATTCTGAGGGAGAAGTTAGCCACGACTACTAAGGTACATTTTAGCAAGAACATTCACATTACAATATATTTGTGGGGAATCTGAAGCATGTGCTGTTGAGAAAAAAAATCTGTTCAAATCAGTTCACTTCTACCTTTTGGGTTAACTTTGATTGAATTCAGCAGCGATCCAGATCGTGTAAAGTAGGTGGGCAGAAGTAAGAGCAGCAGAGCAGCACTAGATAATTGTCTCAGGTATAGTCAATGAAGAGAGCGTGCATACAATCTGACCAACTCCAACAAAAGCACCAATGTACTCCAGACCAGCAAATCCAAAATAAATAATGAATAACATCAGATATTTCCATAATTTTATAGAAAAAAACAGCCATATGGAATATATACTCAACAAAAATTTAGACACAACACTTTCGTTTTTTCATATTTATGCTCTCTCAGTTTTGTTCTTTGTTTATGAGTTGCAGTTAGTGAATCCTTTCATGGCTGTTTAAATCAAGTTTTCTTGGAGTGTACTTCCTTAAAGCTGTTAGTTTGTTAGCTGCTGTTTTTGGACCTTGACTCATAATACAGGGACTGAAAGTCAGAATATTTCAGCCTTTGTTGCATTGAATTTAATTGATGTAATTTTTTCACCCAGCTTTATGGAAGTCAATCAGTGGAGTAATCCCTGAGCTATCTACTTTGGGAACATTTTAAAAGTAATGCCAGCCAAACAAACAAATCAAGAAGACCTGATAAAAACAGCTCTGCACGAGTACTTTCATGCTGTCTGGTGTTGCACTTGCATCCAATAAGTTTCATAATTTTGCAAATGTCCAACAGTCATACACAGAGACAATCAGTACAGTGTGAGAGGTACGTGTCTGACATTATAGACACACCCTGCTATTAAAACTCTTGTTGGCTGCCAACAGACAGTTAAGCAGATTATAATTGCTTTTGTGCTAAATTACATCGCACGCCTTTGAATAGAAGCAAGTCGAGGCCTGAATGTAGGATAAACAGGTGGAGAGCAGCAGAGAGTATGGGTGCAGGAAGGTGGTTCCTGAGGCTGCTGCAGCACCCCCTATGACAAGGGGTGGAACAGCACAGTTTGTAGCAAAATCGCTGCTGGAAATGGTGCTGATGTCTCGATAAATGACACGCTTTAGAGGCACACTTGCTGCTGGAAATGAAGCCGATGTCTTGCAAAAATAAAAAATAAAAAATAAAAAATAAAAAATACCAAGTTTGGGTGGCAAAATCATGGCTATATATGCTTGGTCTTGGTGGCGCAATTGCTGATGCTGCTGATGCTGCCAATGTCCTCCTAAAAATATCCAATTTTGGTGCCACATTTGCCACTGAAAATTACATCAATGTTTAACTAAAAAACACAATGCCAGTGTCTTGCTGAAAACACTTATTTTTGGTGATACAGTCCCACCTGGAAAATGTGCTGATGCTAAAAAACGTTCAGTTTTGGTTGCACAGTTGCCGCTGGAATTGTTTCTGATGTCTGACCAAAAACATTTTTTTTTTGTTTGTCGGTCTTGAACAGTTGCCTGCAGCTGGCGGCGGTCTTGTCTAAGTGCTTACACAAACACTGCCTCGCGTACACATTTATACCTCGAAGCACCCTTCAGTGAAAACGTGTTCCAGCATGCATGACTGAGAGACAGAATACACCAAAAATGTCAAGTGCAACATATTTGTGACCTACATCAGATTATCTTACTGTAGATATAACATTCACTTTAACAGATCCTGTTGGTGAGAGGATGGTGGCCATTAACTAAATTCTCAAAGTAAAAAAGGAGATAAGATGGTCTTCCTGTCAGACAGGAAACCACCAACATGCCCTGATGCTGGTGGGGTATAAAGCATTCAGTGTACAGCAGCTGCACCTGTGAGTTGAGGTGTTTACATGAGTGTTTAATGGTTAAAATTTTATCTAGATCTAGAGAATAAAGCTTCACTGTTCCATGACAAAACCATTGTCTGTGTGTGTATGTTTGTGTGTGTGTAAGTGTTTGTGTGTGTGTTTTGGCACAGCAGGCGGCTCTAATATGCCCATAATAACCATAAGGTCATCCACCTGTTTTTGGCTCCGGGGCTACGATGACTGATGGGACAATTTTGAATAATCATCTTATCTGATGTGGAGAGCTGTGGAGCTTGAGGCCAAAGAAATTACCAACAGAAATGTGAAAAGTCGTCTGAAATACCTCAAGGTTTATCTACTTTGGGGGAAATGCGGGTTTTCCACTCAATTTCTCTAAAATAATGTTTAACGAGTCTGAAAACGTGTTTGTTTTGCAGACCAAAGCATTTACTTTGATAGAATACACTCATTTGGTTTTATTCACCTTTGCAGTCGTGTTGTGGTACCTGGACTCTTTCCATTTAATGGATGCTTCACCTGTTCGGCCCCGACAGGAAAGGTGGGGTCCTTGAATGCAACGGTGCAATGAAAATGACCTTTAAGAGGATGCAGCTGTCCTGAATACTCTCTGCTTTTATAACATTGTGCAGGCAGCACTTTTGGGCTTACGCAACCCCCCCCCCCCCACCGAATCAAACATTAACCCCGTGTTTAAAACGACTCAGGGCAGCCAGGTTAATGCAGCGCCCGTGTGACCCAACAGTGTACTGTATGCCCTCTGAGGAGATCCACCATTAACCCTGAGTTTACTGCTACAAAGAATAGGTGTCTTGAGTTCAAATTGAGAAAGGAATTCTTTTCGTTGATTTCATCAAACCCAAAATGCAGCATGGGTTTGCAGATATGACTCACTCAGTGCAACGTCAGTGATGAAAAGATAAATTATTGCTGATTTGTCTCGTAGTTGAGCACAGAATGCCCTGTGGAAGCATTTTATGAAACGCATCTTTGTTCAAACCAGTTTGGTAGTTATTTGTGGTCCAGACACATGCCACTTTGTTTTTGCCAAACACTCCTCAGAGTTCTGGTTTCCTGGGAAATAGATCTTTGAAGCTCTGACAGGAAGGTGACTATTATTCACCTACGTCAGCCTGAGAGGGTAAACATTTTAGTGCAGTCTCTCACAGTGTGTTTTCTTTCCCCTGAAGATAACATTATGTCATTTAAAAAGTAGTCAGGTGTCATGTCAGGCAAAGAAATAATGAAAGGAAAAAAAAATCAAAGAAAACAATCTGAAAGAAGGTGCGTTCTCTGAATAGAAAGTAAAGTGATTCTTGAATATAAGAAATCACAAACTGAAGTGGATATAACCTACTCTAAAAGTTGAAAATTAAAAGGTCAGCAACAAATTGTGGCGAAAACTGGCGAAAAGTAACTCAAAGAACAAAAACAAATGCACAAGAACACACAGGATATTTCCACTGGTCAAATTTGTAAAGATAACAAGTGGTGAAAATTAACTTTACTCTTTGTTTGAACCACAGAAACAGAATGGATAGAAAGGACATTTGGATCAACATAGCAGGATGGACAACAAAACAAGTAGTGAAGAAGCGCATTGTCAAAAAAACAGTCGGTTACTTTTAAAATACTGCCTTGTTATTTTTGTTGCCTTGGAAGAGAGAGAGAGACCATAGGGATACTATACCATAACATACCATACCATATCAGTCCATATACTTAATTGTTCCCATAGGGAAATTTATCCTGGACTCAGATGCTTCATCCATAGATGCCTACACAGGTGCAATAAAACAAACCACATATGAGCAAAATAACAGAAACTGTACCTAATCCAACCAATAAACTGCATATAACCCAAATTGCACATACAAAATGCAGCACATGCATTGCACATAACACATATTGAACACACCCTGCTGTTAAACATCATGGAACTATTGCACAATCTCTTGAAATTGTACAACACGTTTCTTTGCCCATGACCAAACATATGCATAAAGTGTTAGAATGGTCAACAGTTTTGTCTGGGTTTTGAATCTCACTTTGCTTATTCCTCATTATTTATTCATTCATCATCATATATTTATTCAGTCATTCATTCAATTTTTTGTAGATTGTTTTCTAACCCTGCTGTCATTTTACACCCTGCTGCTCCCACTGCCTGCCCTCTCATCAGTAGATTCCCTCCACCTGCTTATTATCACTCACCTGTTCCCCATTCCTCATTGGCCTCCTCATATATTTAGCTCCTTGGTCCACTCTCACTAGCTCTCTGCCAGGTTGTGTGTTAGCTTTTCAGCATTTGATATCTGTTTAGTGATTTTTCTCTAGATTTTGACCTGCCTGGATTTTTTTCAGCTTTAGCCTCAGCCCGACCCCTTCACACTTTGGTGAATGCACGGATTTTCTTGTATCCTTGCCTTTTTGCAAATTAAAGACTCTTTGATCGGTTCGTCTGCTTTCTGAGTCATACTATTGGGTTTTTGTCTTTGAACTGTGGCAGTTTTATCTTCTGAATATTAGCACGTTAGAATTTCGGCATTTGCTTTTAGCTCAAAGCACCACTGAGCCAAAGTGCATTCTCACAGAGCTAAAAGCATGACCTCTTAAGCAGCTGAAGAAAAAAAAAGAAGAAGAAAAAGAGAAAGAAAATGAAGAATGGGAGACACGCTAATGTGGGAAGCATAAATGACAGGCTAAAGTACAGCAAGTAGCTCCTTAAAAAACAAAAATTACAGCTGGAATCCACCAAACTTTACAGACTGATGATCCAAGGGTTGTTTTTCTGTTTTCATTATTGTACAGCTTACTTATCTGACATTGCAATCACATTCTGATCTCCTTGTATTTGTTTTAGTCTTATCTGACAGAGCCACTTCTGCAAAACAACCACAGCCAAGGCTATGGCTTTGATTACCAGCCGGACCACCTTTGCTAAAAATGCACGCACTCCCAGCACAGTGAGGAAACATCCACCAAATGTACTCAAAGAATAAACTGCTGAGTGTCTGCGTGCCAAGACAACACAGGAGGAAATTTACTCAGCCATAACAACCTCAATGCAAGGTCAGGCTCCTCGACCACACTGAGGGCTGAGACTCTTCTGAAAACCTCTGGCAGCATGCAGACGGGCAGTTGGATGGATGCTGGCAGCCGCGAAGTCGGATGGATGTTGGCAGCATGCAGACGTTGAAGCAGTTGGATGAATGTTGGCAGTGTGCAGACGTTAAAGCAGTTGGATGGATGTTGGCAGGATGCAAATGTTGAAGCAGTTGGATGAATGTTGGCAGTGTGCAGACGTTAAAGCAGTTGGATGGATGTTGGCAGGATGCAAATGTTGAAGCAGTTGGATGAATGTTGGCAGTGTGCAGATGTTAAAGCAGTTGGATGGATGTTGGCAGGATGCAAATGTTGAAGCAGTTGGATGAAAGTTGGCAGCATGCAGACATTGAAGCAGTTGGATGGATGTTGGCAGCGTGCAGACATTGAAGGTGTTGGATGGATGTTGGCAATATGCAGACGTTGAGGCAGTCGGATGGATGTTGGCAGTGTACAGACATTGAATAGTCGGATGGATGCTGGCAGAGTGTTAATGTTTGAGCAATTGAATGGATGCAGGCAGTGTGCAGACGTCGAAGCAGTTGGATGGATGTTGGCAGCGTGTATACGTTGAAGGAGTTGGATGGATGTTGGCAGCATGCATACATTGAAGCGGTTGGATGGATGTTGGCGGCGTGCAGTTGGATTGATGTGCAGTGGCGCTCCAGAAGAGTTCAACGACATCCACGAATGTTATGATGACCTCTGGTAATTGCACACTACAAGAAGTATTGTTATGAAAGAAAATACACTGCAAACTTAACTTGTCTGTGGTGAGACCAATAAAACAGAGGACTGTGTGTGTGTGTGTATTTCAGTGTGTGTTTTATATGTAAAGGTAGTAAAA
Organism: Plectropomus leopardus; assembly: GCF_026936395.1. NCBI lineage: Eukaryota > Metazoa > Chordata > Actinopteri > Perciformes > Serranidae > Plectropomus > Plectropomus leopardus. The sequence goes on along the minus strand of NC_142194.1, from coordinate 20,856,213 downwards.
GAAATTAATGCATGAAGATGAAAAGAGTAGCATGACACACACGGTTTTTCTCTGTGTGTGTGTGTGTGTGTGTACTTCCTTGGTAATGATAGCCCTCTGTCTCTCAGCAGGCGGCCAGGCTACTCCTCTCAATCTCATGCTCTCTGCCAGCATGTGGCCTGCAGCTGGGCCACAGAGAGACCCAGAGCCCCTGATAGCTACTGGAACCTCCAACAGTCAAAATACATGCAAGTCGACAAACAAACACACAGTCTATATCCATATAACTGTGCAGGTAACACACCGCATACAAAAACACATACATCACACATTGTTTGCACTCTGCGGAGGAGTGAATGGGATGCAGTGGGATGAGAGCTCCATCTACAGGTCAGTCTGAGGAGTAGCAAGATTTTCTCACAGTAATCTTTCACTTCAGGTCAAGGTACCACGCTGTATAAATATTTAACATATTTCTCTCTAAATTGTATTAAATTAGAAGTATTAAGCAGCATAAAACAGAGACACTCAAGTTATCTACAAGTACCTCAAGATTGAACTGCAGCACTTAACTGCAAATAAATCCAAAAAGACAAAAATCTATCAAACTATAATTTATTGTTTAAATCCTGTAACAATGGAGGATAAATCAAAATATACGTACATACAAGAATTCTATACTAAAATGTACATTTTTTAAAGTAGTCAAAGCACAAAAGTTTTTTTCTGTTCAAGTAAAATATCTTACAGGTCATGACAAACAGGAAGAAGCATGTAGCTAATTCATACATTTGGTCAACAGTTTCTTTGTTATTGTTGCATAATGTTGAAATTTAAAAAAAAACAGATACCCAAAGTGCAGACTGAAAAGAAAGGTGACTTCTTCAGTGCATAGATAATACGGTGAATGATACTGACAATATGACGCAGTTGCATGTTTCTAATTTCTATATCTGAAAAACCTAAATTCTTGCTCAGTGACATGCATTTGCTGATACATCATATTACAAGTGACATCATAATCAGTTAATATGTATATATATATATATATGAGGTATTCAAGGAATCATAAAGGAGTATTTGCAGAGTTTCTGTCACTGTGTCCCAGGCAGGTCAAAAATTCTTCAGTGGATGGGACGTCTCTGTCAGGACTTTCTCCCGTCCACGTCACCCGCTGACCCGACCTGATCACCGGTTCCGGATTGAGCAGCAGATACAGCAGGAAACTTGAGTGGAAACTTGGACCTCACTCTTTAATGCTTGTCCTCACCTGGGACAAAATGAAAACACACGTGAACTCACAGATACAAATAAACTTGACCTCTGTCAAATCGCACAGAAATAGTTGAATGTGTAATATAGCTGCAAAATGTTGCATAAATGGTTAGTGAACAAGCTGAAAAACATGCACATTTGGCACTCCAGTGAGTTTATATTGACTCAAAATTAACGATACATGATATATAGACTTTTTTCCAGCAATACAAATGCCCAGTAATTACATACTTATCATGGTAATTTCACATTTTTGTATTTTAAAAAGAAGTGCATAGCCTGTCGTTTTTGCACACCTAAGGGCAAGAAAAGGATATAGTGAGAAAATATGGATGATTTAATATTCAGCAGCTCTGATCTAAAACACATCTAACTGACATTACTATTGTTAACACAACAAAACAAAGAATAGTTCTGTCCCCTCAAATTTTATTTTATTTTTTTTACTTGAATTTATCAAAAACTTTCCCAAACATAGGCCTACTGTGGCTTTTATCAAGTGTTTTGCCAAGATTTTATATTAAATGGCTCAATATAATCTGTCAAATTGGACAAGTCAACAAATTAACAGCAAATTATACATGGGGACCCTGAATGGTAATTAACGAGTTAAACAAGCCTCAGTGCTGCATCTAACCAGTGTGATGGAAGTTACACAAAGAGATCAAATCCCCCTGGCATGATAGCGTTTTCTTCCTCTAAAACTGTAAAAAAAAAACAAAAAAAAAAACTCACAAAATAATGTCCACACTAACGTTTGTCTCTCAAGTTTGCATGTTGGGTTTGCTCCTCTACCCCAGTTAAATCAATGAAATCTGTATGACTTTGTTTTGTCAGCTCTTTTATAGGTCATAATTTTATTATTGGAATAACACAGAAACATATACATTTCCCATTAACAGCAGATAATCTATTGACCTAATATATATCACGCTTACTACTTAAAATGAACAACTGAGTGTGTGTTCATGATAAAGACAGAACGTGTCACCCAGTCAATGTTGTGGCTCGTGTCTTGATACTTTTGGACAGAGATGGAGGTCGAACTAAAAACACTGAAATATCAAACTGTAGATGCACATAAAATTTGTGTTCAAAGGGACAATTCATCTGTGTTTTTGGTCTTGTAATGGGATTTGTTGATTAAATGAAAACCATAAATTATTGTTCATTGTATTCAACAGTTTTGAGAACATTGGTGTTTTACCATCTATAAATAATAAAAAAAACAAAACAAAAAATGTTTGTTTTGATATAGTTAAGCTGCTGTTAAACATGGACCCCAATAACTTCTTTTCATCAAGAATTTTGTCAGTTTATGGATCCTTCGTTTACCACAGAGTCATGCAAGAAAAACAAAGTTTTCTCAAAATTCACATAACGCGGTGCGAAAATTAATAATTGATATACAAATGATCATTTTTTGTGTTCTTTTAACACCTCACCTGCCTATATCTCTCTACTGTCTGTGGTCCTCTTACCTTTGTTGGGGACAAACTTGAGCGAGTGACTGAATATTCAAAACCGTGACACTCCTTCCTCTGGGCCGTCGTTCACAAACTCGTGGCCGAGCCCGTTGCCGCATTTTCCACACAGAACCTGCGGACATGAAACACATGGAGGCTCTGCTTTAGTCACATCCTGATGAAACATATATGAACACAATTAAACCAATGTGAGTAAAATAAAGAGACCTTGTAGGCGGTGAGAGTCTCCATCATCTTGGTGACGCTGTCCTCTCTGATAGTGTCGGTGAACGCCGGCCAAGGAGACGAGTGGGCAAACTTGGAGCGGCTGGAGAACAGTGGATGGTTGCACTTGGAGCACACGTACATGCCTGCGGGGGACAGGTGCTTTTAAAAGTCACCACTGTGTTTCAGTTTATACCTGAGAGACGGACTTATTTAAAAATGTAAAAAGGAAATGGGCCCAAAGGTCAAACAGAGGGAGTCAACGATGATCAAAAAGTAAACAAACTGATCAACAAAATTAGGTAGTAGTTTGGTAAAAAGAAAATAGTTCCTCCATGAAACTGCTCCGCACAAGGTGTGTGGATTATATTGAGTAACTCGGTCATGATTTCTGTTGTTGGGTGTTTCCAGTGTATTTTTTTGGACTAGTTTTATTATATGCAGACATCTCTACAGCCGCTATCTCCAACACTTGATGCTCACACCAAAAATATCTACAATGATAAACACACCTACAGGGAGGAGGAAACATTAAATCTTTGGGGTGAACTGTCCCTTCAAGGGCTCACAAACCAAAAAAGGTTAAAAACATTGTAATAAGGTAATTTTCATTAAATATACCAAAACATTATGACCACTGCAATTGTAAATGCATTAAACAAAAATATTTTACTGCTGTGTTTTTACCAAAATCATTATTATTATTATTACTATTATTATGGGAATTATTATTAATACTGATACTATTATTATTATTATCAGTATTATTAAATCTTATCTTAAATAAACTTTATGACCACTGCAAGTTCATTTCAGCATTAAACAAAATATTTTACTGCTGTGTTTTCACCTAAATCATTATCATTATTGATATTATTTTTATTTATATTATATTATATTTATATTATTACTGTTATTATTATGGTTTAAGCTATTATTTAATCAATATTACTGTTATTATGACTGTTGTTACTACTAATTTTTTTTTCTAGTTTTCTTCTTTTCTCACAAATCTAAGATACCATGGAACAAAAATATATAAATATCCCCCCAGTTTGTCACAACACGTGCCAGTTGCTCTCTGCTCATCATTGTGATATAGCAAAATAATTGAATAAATAATTTCATTTAAAATGTCGCTCATTTGAAACCAAAACTGGGCTGAACATTGGAGATGAAATGCTATGTTTGATCTTCATAATCCAGACTAAAGGGATGTTACGTCACCTCGCTTCTTCGCGTGCTCACCTGGTTTAAAATGATCCTTGTAGACCTCACTTCCGAAAAAGCGACAGAAGGACATGCTGAGTGTCTGCAGGGACAGCTGAAGGACAAACAAACCGTTATTTTGTTCTTCAGGATGACCGGACGCTCTCCTGATTCTCCTCCTGTCGGTGTGAGGTGATCCCGGCTGCAGATTTAACGGAAGCTCCGCCCACTGCCGTTACCTGCTTTAACACTAGAGGTCAGTGTCTAACAGCACGCGCTGCAGGTGGATGGATGGAGGTCCTCAGTGCAGTCAAACACTGGATGGACAGTTCATCTTGAATTACTATCTGGCCTTATCACCACAGTCCATACAATGTGAGGAAATAATTTATCTTAATTGGCATAATCAGTAGTTTACGGTATAATGGTGGTTTACACTGTATTTTTCTATTTTACTTTGTGAACTGTTCCTTTAAAGAGGGACAGCAGCCAATCAGTGTCGATGTGAAGTCGCTTCCTGGCGGGAGAGGAAAAACCCCAAAACAGAGAAGTTGCAAGACTAGTGAGAAGAAAAGGAAAACAAGTGTAAAAAGGCAAGTTGAGGAGTCAGGCACTCCCTGTGTCAATTAGCATGCCATTTTCTTGTTTTTCAAACTGTATTTGCACCAGAAATCACCTGTAGCCGAGCAAAGACACTGCGAATTGAGTTTATATTGTGTGTTTTGTGGTTTTTTTCTTTGTGTAAATTTAAAATAAGAGACTGCATGCAACAGGCATCAAGTTTAGCTTCATTAGTAATGTAAGCAGGTTCTACCATTGACCTGTATTTAGCTGCTAGTCCTCCTCAAGTTCCTTATTTTGTTAAGAAATACGTAACACTAAAATGTGTGTATGCGTTGCATTGTTGCACAACAGACCACGTTTTCAGTTGGTGTTTGCACACCTGAAGCTGGAACGAAGATGGTGAGGTACCCAAAGAAGAAGTCCTACCAGGAATCCAACCTACCAGGAATAAGGACACTGACCTGAATCAAGGTAGGACTTAACTTTGTATTTTGCCCCAGTGCAATCTTTTTGTTATGTACATGTAACTGTGTATCAAGTAATGTGAACTCTGCTCTTGAGGGTGAGAAAGTAATGATGAATTATACAACACTTAGAAACACACATAGAGACACCTAACAAATACCATTATTTTATTTTTGTTAGCAGTCAGACAAATGATGTTATCACTATCGGTGTCTGGTAGGTATTGAGAGTACAAATGTCAAAACACTTGAGCTTTATATCATGAGTGAAGCATAGTCTTTCATCCTGAAAATAAATAAATATCCTTTTCTGGGCATAAACTGGGAGAGAGTTCAGATATTATTGCACAGGTGTGTTTCTTCATTCATACTTGCAGTAGTGCTTCAGAGCCTCTGGCAGCTCCAGCCAGTCGATTGCCATCCTGTGGACGATGTGCTTCTGGATGGCCTTCCTACATAATGTCTGCAAGGACGAGACTGATGCAACACAGAGAGATGACAACAACAAAAAAAAAAAAGAAACAAAAGACTGTGGATTAGCAAAATGAAAGTAGTGAGGTGATTTTTAAGAAATGAGCATTAAAGCACAGATGGAGTTTTGAGTCTTTTTGACCACAAAAAGACTCAAAACAACCACAAAAAGGTGCAAAACTACTACAGAGACTTAAAGCAAGCACAATGAGCTACAAAACGGGCACAGGGAGACTCCAAGCGACTTTAAGGAGACCCAAAAAAACCACAGAAATACAAAATGAGTACAGAAAAACGTAAAACAACAAAGACCCACAAAGTGACATCAGAGATACAAGAAACTAAGAGAAAATGCAAAACAACAATAAAGAGATGAAAAGCAACAACAAAGAGTCAAACCGTCTTCAAATAGATGCTTAACAACCACAAAGACACACAAAGAGAAATAAAGCAAGCACTAAGAGATACCAAATGGCCACAGAGAGACTTAAAATGACTTTAAAGAGACCCAAAAGGATCACAAAGAGATGCAACTTCAAAAAGTCAAGACTCAAAGACTCAAAGTGACATCAAATAGACACAAAATAACCACAATGAAGCCCAGCTCTCTGACACATCTGTGCTCTGGGGTCCTTTGTTTTAAAAACCCATCCACGATTATCACTGTGACACTCACATCCGTACTCCACCTGGACGATCCGGACACACTTGGTAGCAGCAAAGACGTCCACCACAGCGTGGAGGGGCTGGGTGGAAGGGATCCCCTTTGCAGATGCTCCCATGTCCTCACCGTTGATGATGATGTGCATGTCTGCCCGGTCTCTGCCTTTAGGCACGTACAGAACTCCTATCCGGCTGCGTCTGGCGGTGGGCGGCAGCGCGTTGGTCTTGTACAGGTCATCCAAGATGTGGCTGAAGCGTCCAGGCCTGCTGCGACCCACCAGCTTGTCCCTGGGAATCCGAACACTCTCAATGTGCAGGTGAGAGTCTGTGAAGAAAGTTTTTGGTTTGTTGCTTCTTCCTCCATCTTCAGCTTCATCTTCAGCTTCCCCTCGTCCAAGTCTGTGGCCCCCAGCCAGTGCTCCGTCTCCAGCCTCCTGACCAACTGCTTCAGGATCCTCTACGATCTTGTTGTGGTTGCGAGTGATAGCGAAAATCCAGCTGTCCCCTAAGTCCGTCAGGTCTGGGATGGAGTATTCAGGCACCACCTCTAAGCTCCGAGGGTCTCTGGCTGTCAGACCGACCCGCAGGTGGCCACACCAACCCAGCTCCTTGTCCTCAATCTCTATGAGAAAAATCTCCCCGGGCTTCAGAGGGTGTTTGCTGAAACACACTCCGTTTGCAAAGCTCTCCACGCGGGTGGCCTTTGTCTGTGAGTGGTCCAGTCTCACGTTAGTGCCATGGATCGGGTGGAACTCCATGAACTGGTCAGGAAAGGGCTCCATTTTCAGTTTTAACACAACAAAGAGAAGCAGACTTACTGAAACTGTCCAGTCAAACAGTCTTACAGAAGTTTCGGATGATTATCAGCCAACATGTGGACATTATAGAGACACAAACTGATCCCACTCTTATCTGTGGGCCACTCAGGGAAGCTTCTGGTAGAGGGCTATTTTTGAAGCTGCATGTCAACAGATGGTGAGGTATGTGTGTGAGTGTCAGTATGTGTGTGTGTGTGTGTGTGTGTGTGTGTGTGTGTGTGTGTGTGTGTTGAGGGGGGTGGCCAACATGCACGCAGTCGCTCACTCACACCAGACATGCACAGAGGTGAAGTTAGCTCCCTCAGGCCACAGCGCTCATTTAATCTCACAAACCCATGTACTGCAGTAAAACTGTGCGTAATGAACATAACACCATATGCCGGGGAAATCCGTTAAACAGGAGCTGCACTCTAAATATAGATTAATTTTTATGCAAAGCAGAAATTAAAGTGATATAGAAGGAGAGAGATTTATTATGGTGATGGAATTACAGCGTAAGAATATGAAAAGGAATTATATTTTTAAAAGGAAAGATAAGCAGATAATTTTCACAGTAATTATGTATTCAGAGTAAAGGCTTCTGCACACTGTCACTGAGGATTTATATCATTTCATTTTAAAGATATCACTGTTTTAAATATCAAGGGTATATTAATTATGCAGTATGTAAATTAGGAGCCACTCCATATGTGTTACATCCCTCATTAGTTACATAACAAATCTAATTTAGCACATTTTTCGCCTTAGACAAAACCAGGTCAGGTTTTCCCACATATTAATTTATTTGTGGCTGCACGCCATGATAAAAATCTGTCATATTGATTTTTTATTTTTAGAGCTGGACTTTGCATTAGGAACACTGTTGGAATAAATCATTCAGTTATTCATAGCACCACACTGCTGGAGTGCAGAGAGTACTCTGGGCACAGATGGAGCAGTAGAAGGTCAGGCACAGTGAAAATGAAACTTAACTTTTCATTCTGCAGCAGCTGCTGCTCTGATCTGTTAATCTGATCACTGATCAATTATCCACCTTGTGACTCAAACTGCTGCTGAGGAAAAAAGTCATGAAGACTTCTGCCTAACCTCAACTCTAACCCTAACCCTAATCCAGTCCTTTACAGGTTAATGGTCTTTTTAAACTTCACCCTGGCTCTTCTTTGCTTCTCATTGATTACGGCCTGTTATTTTAATCTCTTTTGGCATCAACAATATTTCTTTATTCCAATTATTGCAAGTGGATAGTGATAACCACAGCAGTGGTTTTTTATATTTTTCCTTATTAAATAATTCATTTCAGGTGATCACCTAATCTGTACCTCATTAAATAAAATAAATGAGGTGTGCTGGTGTTGAAATTAAATTAAATGGCTGATGCTGATTTAAAAAATATTTGAAGTGGTCTCTTAATTATTTTCAGAGCTGTCAGTCTGCTGGCTGTCTCTGAGTTTCAGCGATGAAGCTCATCATATCATAGTCCATCTCCTGAGACAGAGGTACAGTAGTCAGCTCTGGAGCTACCAGATCCAGATACGTCATATCAGTGGCCTCATTAAAGGGAATATAAAACATAACCTCTGGTGCAGCAGACACTTGGCATCCCAGGCCAAAGGCAATCAGTCAGACTTTGAGCGAATGTTGCTCCACAAGCAGGACATTGTCGAGGTTGACATTCTCTTGTACAAATCCCATGGACCTCATGGGAAGATGTCCTCCATGTAATAGATCCGGCGTTGATCCAGAAGTTCACAGTCACCATGTTGCAGTGATCCAGACATGACAGCGGCCAGTCAGTGTTAAAACTCTGCATATTTATGCGATCTTTTCGACTGCGAGAAGCTTCATTATGAGGATTTAGAACATTAGAAAACATAAATCCTTGGAAACCTGAAGCGACATAACTTCACTTTTAAGTTTTTAGACCTTTGTACCCTGAGCTAATTGGTGCAGTTTCTTTCAAAAACATGGGCGAAAGGCAATGAGCAACTTGAAATTAGTAGACTTAAAAAAATGTTTTTTTTTAATAAAAGGTAGGAAAAAATATTTTTACAACTATCAGAATAAAATTATGTTACACAAAGTATGCTATTTTTAAAGCACTTTCTTTTTTGTTTGTTTAGTTAATTTTCAGGTAATTTTTGTTGTATTTTTAACTAATGTCTTGCTAATTTTGAGGTAATTTCTTCTGTTGTTGCTCATTGCCTTCCTCCCATGTTTTTGAAGGATTAAAAACACGTCACATTTCTGAATTGCTGGTAAAAAGAAACCTTATGAGGGTCCTCCTACTGTTCGGTCCCCCTGCTTAGACACAAAGAAATCAAGAAATGAAGACAAAGCAGCAAAATTTTCGGCAACAGATAATAAGATAAGAATAGGAGAGGGTGTTCTGTACTAATATGTGGCCCTGGGCTGATATCGTCAGTCGTGCGTCCAGCGAGCCGGGCTATTCAGGAGCTCTTCCTGCAGTCAGTGATGGATGGGGGTTATTGTCTGTGAGCCCAGCTGCAGCCTGCACTCCACTCTGCCCCGTTCTTCATATTGTCATTTCTAGGGCTTCCGGTGAGTTTTATGTAGGCCAAGATGGAGGGAGGGAAAGAAATGAAAGTCAGTCTTTTATCCTCTTCTTTATATTTACATTTCTTTCCCAGTGGACACATTATGGAAGTCGGTAGAGTCCAATTAGTAATAATTTGGATGCGGCTGAACTTCATCATAAACTGAGCACTTGAGTCTTGCATGTGTGCTCACCAGATTAGAAAAGAACACTGTCTAACCCCTCAGGCTGAACTTTAGCCGTCACCGTGTTTTGTACAATTAGACAGCAGCATTCACACTGTGGTTGCAGAGAGTGTGTGTGGGTCTGTTGGGGCTGCTGCAGGACTCTTAATCTGGATTATCAAGCAGCGCAGCCATGCTTTTCATAATCAGTTTGGTGAGCTGTGATTCTCGGCAGCGCCTCACACATCTGGATGCAGGCAGTCAGAGAAGGGGAGGTGTGTGTGTATGTGTGTTTGTGTCTGTGTGTGAGAGGGAGAGAGAGAGAGAGAGAGAGAGAGAGTCCTCACTCTGTCGTCTATGCACACACAGATGGAGAGGGAACCAGCAGAAGAAGACGTCCCTGACCGGCGGCTTTAGTCACGTTTCCATGCACAGAATAATTTTCCATGTAAGTATTTATTCCTTTTCTGTTTCTCTTTTTGCAAAACATCATCAGTGTTGCACACTTTGCAGTTCCGTACAGATTAGATCAGTGCTCTGCAGGAACAGTTCTGTCCTGATTCGAATATTTTTCAGTCTCTTAACTTCTGCTGTCTGCATGTCACACTTCAGAGAGAGCGCAGCTCTGAAGGTGAAAGTAGAGGTGTTTTACTAAATTCTATAATGTGAGTTTAAGTAGTTTTATGCGCACTGATATCTTACAATATGATCCTGTTGTAGTGAGATTGGGTCATATATTCTGGAAGTTGTGACAGCAGAGAATGTGTTTTCAGTAGCTTAGAGATCTGTCTATCTGCCCAGGTTAACCTATTCTGGAGTGGACTGCAGCCCGCAACTAATTCTTTTCATTATCTATCCTTTAAAAGGTGGAGCAACCCACTTTTCTTGCGCTGCTTTCAGACACTTTTCATAAGTATTTAAACCTTTAAACCCTGAACAGATTTGTTTATTCTTTCAAAAACATGGGAAAAAAGGCAGTGAGCAACTTGGTAATAAATGTTCCACAAATTGCAAGAAATTGGTGGAGTTAGAAAATTATTTAAAAGATGTGGAAAATGTCTGGGGGAAGATATATTATTAATTATCATGAATATAGATTTAAAATAATGTTACAGAATTATTTCTTCACCACTTTTCCCAGGTCACTTTCTTGTTTTGTTTTGTTTTTATTTTTATTTTTTTGTTTTATTTTACTTTTTACCTATTTGCAGGTAATTGTCTTGTTCTTTTTTTTAAATTTCTGTCTGTTTTTGGGGTAATTTCTCTTTTTATTGCTGATTGCTTGTCTCCGACATTTTTGAGAGAAATTAAGCCACTTTGCTCAGGTTTCAAAGGGTTAAACTGTCAATTATTTTCTGAATTTATTGAAATACGTTGTCTATACAGTGCCAGACAATAGGGGAAAAAAAGCCCAGTTTTAGTTGCATGTTTTATTTGACTAACAGTGAAAAAAAACCCAAAGTCAGTTTATTGTCATATTGAGAAATAAACGCAGCAAATTCTCACCTTTTAGAACAAGGGCGTAGTTTTAATGTCAACATTCTTGGGGATAATTTTAAGTGGGTAGCTGAGGTCCTACACTTAATTTTCTGCATTCTGGTAAAATAGTTTTGCATCAATTTATTGTGTAAATTATGTAGAGAAAAATCACAAAATGTTGTTTACAGTAGTATAGATGTCTGTTCTTGGGCAGCGGCCTGAAACAGACAGTTATTGTCTTTGTGAATAATTTGTTGATTATTATTTATCAAATTTATTTATGAACTCTCAGATCCTAGGGTCAGACTTTATTTGCATGTTTTATTTGACTAACAGTTCAAAACTTTTGATTTGTATAAAAACAAAACGTATGAAATGGACAATAGCTTGTACAATAAACTCAATGAAAAGATGCTAATACAAAGGGAGGAGAAAGTATTTTTTATTTCCTACCCCTTCACTTCTATTGATCAAGTATTTTATGAACTTAATCTCTGATGTATGTGACAAACACAAAACAAGCAAATTTTAACATTTAACATATATAAAAAGAACAAGAAATTTTGAGCGTCCAGCATTTCATCCCTGCATTTTCGTGAAGATTAATGCAGCAATTTATGGTGTAAACATTTTTGAAAAAAAAAAAAATATACAGAATTCAGGGGATAAGTGATGATGCAAATTATTGAAATATAATGGAATAGTGAGGCTCTTAGGCATTCTATATTGCTGTCAAATATATTTTTTTTCCTGTAGATCAACTTTTGTTGTTATCTCTGTTGAGTCAGCTCACATATAGGGGACGTAACCTCAAAATGTGCATGTGGCATCTCTTCATCAATGATAAAGCAATTTATTTTAATGAAGTTATAAATCCCTGGACTTTAGTAGCTAACACGTGAATACGTGAAAACTTTCTGCACATTGAAAACATGTCCTACATATCTGTGTTCTCTGAGAATAAAGTTATGATAATCTGAGGAAAAAAAGGTATAATGTTGCGTAAATAAACGGAACTTGTTTCAAGAAAAAAATTCTGCTCTGTAGTCTGGGCGTTAGATTTTTTGCTCTGCTGTTTCTCTGTCATGCCGTCTGACAGACACAAAACCTGTTTGGGACTCACCTGAACACTTGTGATCAGGATCAATATATGTAAATAAATTGCTCTGTCCCTCACTGAATCAATACGAGACGCAATTTGAGCTGTATTATCAAGCGCAGTACCATTAGAAGGAGGACAATGTGAACAAATGGGCTCAAGTATTGGTAAGGACATGTCCTCACCATCCTTGTTTAAGAAGGAAACCAGCAAGTATTGGACATTTCTGCTCAGGACAAAACTGATTAGGGCTTCACTGATTTTCAGAATAGCTGCAGGTCAATTTTTGTGATTGACTAATTGATTAACCAACTGATCATTTCAGCTCTGTGTGTTACAATATATGTTTCTCTGTATAGTGTGGCAAAGGCTTTGCCTTGGGTTGATTTTAATAACTTTCGGTACTGGCAGATACTCAATATTAAATGACTCGGATTGGGACATACCTAATTGAAACATTTTTTCAAACAGTATATTGCCCCCCTGCAACCTGACTTAATGAATAAGAGCACTGATGGCGAACGCCGCTGAAGGATTCTGATGTCACTAATAACCACAATCAACAGTGGGTCATGGAGATGAGCTTGCTTGGAAACACGTCACACCAAATGTTGGTTTATCCCGTAATCCGGCTGTGATTTGTCAGATTTCACGGTAAAACCCGGCATTAATGTTAATCTGAGATTCTTACTGTTCGTGTCTGATCAAACACACACACACACACACACACACACACACACACACACACACACTGAGTCACAGTCACAGATATACAGTTTGCTGTGAGGCTGATTGAGAATGTAAAGCATTCATCGAACACATTGCACGGAGCAGATGTGTGCTGTCCTTCGTGCTGCAGTAGTCACACGATCGCTCTGTGTTTCACACGCAGCCTCGTGGAGGGTTCACAGCTCTCACATATCACAGTTCATCATTAGAAGCATCACATACAGACAAAAAATGCATGTTATATCTTGCTATATTCCCCCCACTCTTCCTTATGTTGTTGCCTTTCTTTGTTTGCTCTCTGTGTCCCCTGGGGTCGTCACAGCTGAGTACTTCCAACAGCACAGTGTAACTAAATACCCAAAGAAAAGAGTTGAATACTTTACAACATATTAGGAAATTTTGGGGAAAGAGTCTTTTTATCTCCTAGTAAAAAAAAAATGTACATAAGAAGTAGTCCTGAAAAATCTTAACTTGTGGTGTTTTGCACAACCAGCCCCTTAATTGGATATTTTTAGCCATTTGAGTGAATACACTAGCAGTGTTAATCTATGGATCAGTCAATTTTACAAACACATTCATGGTCCTTAGAGGGTTAATCCCATTTGTTGTAACTTGGCGACTTTCTCGCTTTAACAACTTTTTAGACCCTCAGTGACTTCATTTCTAAAAAGGGACTTGTGACAAATTTAGCAGCTTATTACAACTTGCAGGGAAAATTTAAAAAAATTCAGTCACTCCCATGCATGCTGCTCAGAGTAATCTTTCACCATCAGCATGGGGTCTCTCCTCTCTTCTCTTTTGCCGTGTCGTAGGAGTGGGACAGGAGTGGGAGGAGAGGAGACGCAGCTCGCCATGGGATGTCATTTGTAGTGAGTTTCTATGGTTACGTTCACGCTTATGCTCACTGGAATGGATGTGTGAGAAAGTGGTGGTATAAGCGCCGTAGCTGTTATGACGTTCAGATGTTTTTTTGAAGATTTTTGTGTTGAATCTAATTCAGCAAAGTTTTAATGCTGCCATAAATTCACGATGATGTCACCAATATGTGTACAAATGCATGATGTCATCAAGCGACTTTTGGAGCTACTTTAATTGTAAAAGAGTTTGCAGCAGTGACTGTAGTAATATTAGTAACCTTGCGCTTTTTCATAAGTTATAGTTTTCATGAATGTTAAAATTAGTTATGGAGACCAAAACCGTTTTTTTTGTACCAGTCTGTAAACATGTTTATTTCAGCTGTAAAGTTTGCCATTTTAACATGGAGGTCTATAGGAATTGACTCACTCATGGTAAATATGGTAAACATTACATCTGCCAAACATCAGCACATCTGCAGTTTTCTTTTAATCGTGTAAGCATGCTGATGTTAGCATTTAGTGCAAAGCACTTCTGTGTGTAAGGAGGCTGCAGCCTCACGGAGCTGCTAGCGTGGCTGTAGATTCTGAAACCAAAATGTTTCACTTTAAAGTCCAATCCACAGATGTTGCAAAACCAAAAGATGCATCTTAACCCTTTGAAACTAGGAGACACATCACTTTTCTTGTGCTGCTTCTGATTTCTCTTAAAAACATGAGAAAAAGACAATGAGCAAATTGGTAATGGCAATGCAAATTGAAATTATTTTTAAAAAAAACAGGCGAAAACTATATTTATGATTATCATTATATATTATCATTATTATGATCATCATATTAAAATTATTCAATACACACACACACACATATAAAATTAAGCACCTTTTCAGTTAACAATGCTTTTAATTTTTTAATTGATATTTTTAATTAATTCATTTTAATTTTTAAACAAATTATGAGGTTATTTTCTTGTACTTTTTTTTATGAATTTCTTGCAAGTCTGTGGGTCTTTTGTTGCTCCTTGCCTTTTTCCCCTCTTTAAAAAAAAAAATCAAGCCAATTTGCTCAGATTTCAAAGGTTAACTTGTTGATTTGTTCCCTCCACTTAAATAGTTGTAATGACCTCATGCGCAAAATCTAACTTGAAGCTGCAGTGATTTGTTAGATGAATATTTGGATTAGTGAAAAAAGCACAGCAGCATCTGGAGTCCATAAACGGCACTTTGCAAACTAGCCAGGCTGTTACTGTTTCTACAATTAGCTCGGAGGAAACATTGTTAGCTTAACAGTGGAAATGTGGGTGTGAGTGCATATGTTTACTGGCACTTTGCAGGCCCTGGTCCCCTCTGCCCACCTTGTGATGATAAAGGTCTAAAGCCGCATGGCTCGTGTGTGTCTGTGAGCTTTATCTCCCCACAGTCCATTTTGGGTGAGAGCAGATTAGTCCGAATCCACCAGCTGCTGTGGAATTGGTTGAAATCGTGCCACACAGCGCTGTAATACGGTTACGTAAATGCGACCAGTCAGAGGTTTAACTTGCATGAAGAGTAGGGCACTTGACCCAGAGAGACGCCGAGTAAAAGCATACCCACCGGGGTGTCGTGCTTTCTCCCATCTTGTGTCTCCCAGCAGCTTGTGTCCACTGATGTAGAGCTGCTCTTTTCTGTCAGAAAGTGACAGCTGATGACAAACACTGCTGCTCTGCTCTGTGGTCTGTTAGTATCAGTTTTGACGAGTCAGTAGGTGGCTGTTTAGTGTTTTAATGCCACATAGGGGGGCTGACAGAGGGCATATTTGAACTCCCCTCACTATTTGTTTCAGGGTTACATAAGTAACTCTTTAAAGACACTAGAGGGAGGGTTATGACTCGCTGACAGTTGGCTGTGCAGAGGTTTGTTTCCTTAGGGAGATGGCGTGCTGAATACGTTAACAAAGCCAAAAATACACCCTCTTTGTTTTATACTGAAAGGCTGCATCTTTACTCAAACTGCGCACATAAATATAATGAATGCTGTCAATTCAATCAGCCCCAAAAGACTTCAGATCAAAGCTTGGCTGCCCCAGTTTGTGCAACATTTGGGGGGAACAGAGTCTATTTTTGCACATGTTCACTATGTAGAACGACAGCGATGGGAGAGATTTGATTCACTCATCTGCCTTCAGATTGATGCACTTTTTATTTTTATGCCTCTGCAACAGCAAAAGCCATAGCTGAAGGTATTATGTTTTTGGTAGGTTTATCCATCCATCCGTCTGTCCATCCATCCATATGTACATCCCATTCTTGTGAACCAAATATCTCAAGAACACCTTGAGGAAATTTCTTCAAACTTAACACAAGTCCACTTGGACTCAGGAGTGAACTGATTACATTTTGGTGGTCAAAGATCACTGCGACCCCACCCATCACATCCTTGTGGACATGATGTCTCAAGAATGGCTTGAGAAAAATGTTTAGAATTGGGCATAAACGTCGACATGGAGTCAAAACTAGACGGATTAGAACTAACCCGCTGATTAAAAGTCAAAGGTCAAAGTCACTGTGACCTTGCATCCATCACATTCTCGTTTACATGTTATTTAAAGAACAGCTTTAGGAGGTTTCCTTGAATTTGGCACAAACGTTCACTTGGACTCAAGAATAAAATAAGAATTTGGTGGTTTGAAGGTTAAAGGTCATACACTAGAATTCATATTATAATTGTGACAAAATTTCTAACAGGATAAAATGATGAAGTTCTTACATTTTATATCCTTAATGTTAACTTCACTGTGGCATCGTTGTGCTTTTTGTCCAATACTTAACATCATATCTCAGGAACAGAAAGGGAGACATTTGCTGAGATTATTATTTCTGCTTATTTTACTGTAAAGCACTTTGGTGGGCCACTGGGTGTTTTAAAAGTGCTAAATAAAGTTGACATTAACGTCCTGAACTGGTGACACAAATCTAAACTGTGCTGATCGTAGAGATCTTTGTGTGAAGCATCCATGTTTTCACAGACATGGATGCAAACTGTAACTGCAACTTGACCAATGAAGGCACACAACCACAAGGAGGTAGTTCTAGTTTTAACAAAGAAAGTAAGGCAATTCCAACATGTTCTCATACCAAGTCGTCACATATCACTGCTTTGCAGTGGATTTTTGTGTCTACATATTATGTTTTAGGTATTCTTCTGCGTCTGCTTTTGATGTTCCGCGGTGATGTTACCGTGATGTCGACAAAAGCACATGGTGAGATGATGCTACACCTGGTTATGTTTAGATAACAAAAGCACATGGCAGTCAACGCCGGGATGTCAACCAAAGCACATGCAGGCAAAGGTGGTTAGGATTAGGGGAAGGAGGCACATGTTAATGTGTAGAAAAAAAACATCATATTTAGATGGAAAGTGAACACCAGACTCCTGCATGAAAGTCCTGGGTTTGTTGGATCCATCTACCACCCCTTCAACCAGCCCTACAAGAACCTTCATGCTCCTTATATCATGTCATTACTGACAGCATTGTACCTTGACACCATCCAGTGGCGTATCATGCAGACACAACAGGTTCTGTCTGGCCCTGTTCTTAACTGACCGTGTATGATGCTGCCATTGAATCTAACGTCTGGCTGGCCGTAGATGTATAATAACAGTGGTAACTGTTCTTTCCAGTTGTGTTCTCAGCTTATGCCATCCGATGCCATATCATATGGACACAGAAGATAGCTTTTTGATGTTTGGATCTTATACCAAAATCGATGCAAAAGCGGCGGTATTTGATGTCTGTGGAATGAGAACGGGCTGGCAGTTCCTAAAATAAAAACCCATTTTCTGCTTAAGTCTTCTCACTAGTAGTTCAAAATATGGCTTAAAGGAAAAGACAGTCGTCCAACAGAGTGCCCAGGTACTTATCAAAGTCGCTCTTTGCTTTTGGTCTGATGTGTAACAGCAAACGGGAGATCTGAAAGCTTTTCCTACACTATGTGACAGGCACACATTAATGCAGAGTTGGCAATGGTTAGCAGTAAGCTGGTGGAAAAGATGCCGTCCTCTCCCCCACTGGCTCATCCTCTCACTGCTGTTATTTGTTCCGCCACCGAGGCTTAATAATGTTGCTGACCGTGGTCTTTATTTGTTCTCTTTCACTGACTCTCAGGTGCCTTAGCTGTGCGATGTAAAGCCAAGAAATGGCAGAGAGTGGAACTGATGGGGAGAGAAGAAGTAAGGATAAAGGGGGAGGAGGTGGCAAACCTCTCCAGGAGGGTCTCTCCCCCGCTGCTGGGAACAAGAGGCACCTTCCTCGAGGGATAGTGATCCAGCTGACTGGAACGGAGGGAGACTGGGACAGTCTGGATGACAGTGAGCTCATCTTCTCCCTCGACCACGATGAAGACTACCCCTCCATCTCTCTCTCTAAGGAGAGGCAGCTTTCTGTGGAGGATGATAGAAGGTTGCAGTCCCAAGCGTTTCATGTCCCCCTCTCGCCCTCGTCCCCTGGCTCCTTGGGCAACTGCTCAGTCCCCAGCTTTCTCTCCCCGGGCCCGTCATCACCCACCCACCGCCCCCTCGCCAGCCTGGTCAAGTCGCTCTCCACGGAGCTGGAGCTCAAAGAAGGCTCCACGCTGAGACCCAAGCCCCTTCTTAGCCTAGTGAAGTCCATCTCCACGGAGATCTCCCGCTCCGAGCCAGAGGTGTCGCAGTCCAAGTCAGACTCCCGCCTCAACCTCCACTTGTGGAAGCAGCTCACCCAATCAAAGACCCGCAGCAACGGGGACTCCCGCACCGCGCCCCCGTCTCCGAGCTCACTCTCCCCCAGCGGAGAGAGCCTGAGAGGGGGCTTCTTCAAAATGGAGTTAGAGGACACAAAGAGGAAGCTGTCGGAGGCCGTGCACGAGCCTCTTAGCAGCATGTTTAGCAAGATCATGAGGGAGGAGAGTGCAGGGAGCCCAAAAATCCAGAGTAAGAGCTCCAAAGGTTTAAGGCGAGACGGGAGTACGGACACTGTTCTCTCAGAGTCTCCTGTGAGGAAAAAGGCAGATGCAGATGTTTCTTCTGTTTTTGACTGGCCTCCTGTCAGACAGCCAGGAAGAAGCCAGCGCAGCTCCTGCCCCATGCATCACAACAGACAACTTCACAGGGAGACGGAGCTGGAAATATGTACAGACGGTGACATGATGCAAGTATTCGCCACAGAGAGGTCACCTCCCCTCACAGCGCCTTTGGTCAGGACTCCTCCCCTTCCTCAGCCCCCTCACCCCCTGCCACGCATGAGTTTATTCTGTGTGGCGGTACTGTCCTACGCCTACTTCATCCTCCCTCTCAGTCCGTACCTCTCTGGCTTGGCTCTAGGATTAGCACTAGGCTTCCTGCTTGGACTGTTGCTCATCAGGATGGGCTCCCCGAGGTCTCGCCGCTCAGAGTTCCCACGCAAGGTAGCACACACTCTGCTGGGAGAGGAGATCCTGGCAGGTGGCTCTTTCTGCACTCAGCCTGACACACTCAAGGTAAAGCTGATGAATCATAAAGGCGGAAAGTGTCACATTTTGTTCTCGCCTTATTTTCAACCGCCTCTCAATCACACACTGACACATTTCTCAACACGTCCTCCATGAATACCACCTGAGAAAGTACAAAGGTCACCAGACTTTGAGTTACATTTCCTTGGTCCACCTCTCTTAAAGCAATGGATGGCATTTTAGCAAAAACATTTATTTGCTTTCTTGCAGACGAGAAAACTCATACAAATGTGATGTCTGTCCTTTCAGTGTTAACCTTTTGAAATCTGGAGCCACATCAATTTTCTTGAGCTGCTTTCAGAGGTCTTTAACAAGTATTTAAACCTTTGTCACATATCAATTTGGTGCATTTTTTTCAAAAATGTGGGGAAAAAAGCAATGGTATGAAATGTTCCTCAAATTGCAAGTAATTAGTAGATTTAGAAAATTCTATATAAAAAAGCTAGCGAAAAATGTCTTAAAGGGGAAAAAAAACCTCACCCCTACCACCCATTATATTAATAATTATATTGTAGATTTAAAACTATGTAACAGAATTATTACAAGTTTTTAGCACTTTTTTTAAGTCTTGTTTGCCCTTTTTAACTTTATTTTTCATTTATTTATTTAGTTATATATTTTTTTGCTCTCTTGCAGAGAGTTAAATGAGAAGATTGATACTACTCTCATGTCTGTCCTGTCAGTATTAAGCTACAGCCTGTTAGCCAGGCGACACAGCTAGAAAATAACCAAAAGTGACTGATATCTGAGTGCACTCTGAAGGCCCAAAGACAGCAGTGACAAAAGCCTCACGTCCCCTGTGTCTCAGCCAAAAAGTTGCACATGAGCACACCGCAAAGTCTACAGCTGAAGGGCCAACCGGCATATGCGATCTGCACTTACAGAACAAGTTTGTTTCCACCTCACTCCCTCTGGACTTTAGGTCTTTGTATACCCTTGCTTCTGTTTCTCTTCTCGAGCACTGAGCTCAACTGACAATCAGAGCGATTTCATTCACCGACTGGTTCCACAGTTTCAACGTTGATTCAGCATGTTGAATTTGGCATTTTGAGAACATTCTGAATCGACTTGAAAAAAGCCAACAAGGGTCCACAGTGCAGGACACATCACAGAGACTAGGGTGACAGATGGTTGAATGTCCACTTGGTTTGTCAGGGCCTTTACAGCTACAGTTGGCATTTTGAGAAATAACTTTATTTGTTTTCTTGCAGAGAATAAGATTGAGAGTGGCATTGATATCCTCACCTCTGCAAGAAAGTGAAGCTCTGTATTTTTTTAAATCTATATTTATTAGGTCAGCGTAAATTCTTTTACTTAAACACAACTCCATAAGACTTCAAGCAAAATAAGTTTATATATGCTGGCTTCAGAATCGTCTTAAATAAAAAAGAGGCATCTTTAAGATAAAACTGCTCAGTCTGAAATAGATGCTGCAGTGTTCATTAAGCTGCATATCAGCTTCATGCTGTCACAGATTCGCTTTAAGAGTTTGATGCTCCCTTTTAATGCTCCTCATAAATAATGTATTATTCATCCTGAAATTTTATTTGTACTTTATTCATGGTGGTGTCAGCCTTTGCCCTTGTCTCAGAAGTGACTGTCTATCATCTGATTTCACAGACTAAAACCAAACTGCTAATGACCAAACAGGGGAATTATCTCAAACCTCCAATTTCCAACCATCTCTACCACGCCCCAGCCCCCTTCCTGACACAGTACAGCTTCCTCCTGCCTGCATCTGAAACACTAATTGCCTTAGGATCTGACAGACTCTGGATGGTAGCTGTCCTCTCCAGTCGCCCCATGTCGAGCTCAGCCAGGAGGAGAACAGTAATTACCGCTGCAGCTCAGGAACATTTTATTATTGAAGCTTTTAATTGCGTTCTGGGCCATCTTATGTTGCTGCATGGCACTTTGAGAAACTTTAATCTGTGAAGGAAACAGTCAGCAGAGGTGCTGAACCGACTTGTTGGCTTAACTCTGGTCTTTAAAAACAAATTAAGACGCGTGAAAACTAATTAAGAGAACTCTGTTACTGTATTTGTAGTTAACTATTAACGTGAATTCAGACGTCATTCACTTTCACTGAGTGTTCCCCGTCATTCTGCTGAGCTAAACTGACTGTAGTGTTTGTAAGCTCTAATTATGTGGCTAGGAGACAGTTAGGATAACTAAGCATGAAGACACAGTTAGCCTGGTTCAGACTAAAGATCATAAATACTCCTACCAGTGCCTTCAAGAGCATGTGGAGTTCTTTTCACTAGAATATTAGAATTTGTTTCGTTTCACCATTTCTTACATATGTCCCACAACCTCCAGTGGTTGTGCTATGTTTCCTCTGTATCCGTTAATTTTCAGAGAAGGTGTACAAATACGGACAAAATGATATATCTAATGTTGAGCATAAATGAGCCTTAAAGCTTACTAATCAAAATGTTTTCCTGTTACGTTGTTTATTTCATACAAATACATGTGGTGTAGGTTTTTCCTCATGCAGTTTTTTCTTTGCCATGAGGTTGCATGACAATCATTGGAGACTCCAGGAAGTCTCTTCACCAGGCTGCCATGGCTTAGCTCCTAGGAACAGCACCAGTATTTGAAACCAATTTTCGTAGTGGCTGAACAGTGGAATTAAAATTTCCCAAGTCCGTAATGCGATGCTATTGGGCCCAAAAAGACTTTTTCCCATAGACTTACTTCATGCACCACTGAGCAACTTTCATAGGAATGAGCGGGACACTGCCTCCAATACTGTATCCAGTTTCCCTTAATACGTCCATGGTCATTCCCCAATAATTGGTCTAACATAATTTAGCTTAGCAATTGAGCAAAACAGCAGTTGATCATTTCTGAGCCATGACAGTGACACTGAATACATGGTGATTATGACAGGGGTTGATTTACTCTGATCTCCTCTTGCCTAAACCTAACCAATCTAACCAACAAAGGCAACGAGTACTCGCCAGTCATAAGGAGAGTAGGATCATTCCTTTGCTATCCGAGGATTGGTAAATTTGCAATTGATAGGATTTAGTGACAGCACCATGAAGTGAGGAAAGATGCTTTGCCCGGGAGGCCAAATCAAGGACACAATGACCCTTCAAACAAAAAGCTATTTTGTCATATTCCATTCACATTCTCTGTACTATCATTATTATAGATGACTAATCCTGTAAACCCTCGGCTCGCAGACTTGCCCTCTGTTCTGCATTTTGTTCCACAACTAATTTGTCCTTGTTAAAATCAAATCTGCAGAGGAGAATTTACCATATCATAGTTTGTACCAACAAAAACACACATTTACACCCACTTTAATTCACTTCAGGGCTGATTATAAATATCATAACATTTTCAAAATTTGTCGACTTGTGTTTATTACCTGAAACTATGGAGAGTGTTGACTGAAATTACTTTGTGCCTTTTCAGGGCTGGATGAACGAGACGCATGATTACGACCCAGAAACCTCCCATCCAGCTCTGACTCACTCAGTGTTCGCCACCCTGGAGGGCTCCTGTCTCCGTCTGGACTCCCCACGTAACAACATCAGCCGCAGGGCCACATACGACGAGAGAGTCCACGACGCCACCTTCATCAAGTCCCGCTTCTTTCAGCTCACAAACAGCAAAGTATGTTTTTTTTTAAGATTTTTTTTTAGCTTTTATTGCCTTTAATGGACAGGACAGTTTAAGCATGAAAGGGGGAGAGAGAGAGGTCGACATGCAGCAAAGGGTCTGGCATTGAACCCGCGGCCACTGCGGTGAGGATACAACCTTTGCATAGGGGGTGCCACTCTATCCAATGAGAAACCAGGCACCCCAACAGCAAAGTATGTTGACTAAGTCATGAATCAATGAACAATTCTATTTCGGTTACTTGAAAAATTGATTATTTCACACATTTTTTTTCAATATCCCATCTTACTCTGAACTGTAATGCTTTATTGTTTGTTTGTTAAGTATGAATCTGAGTTTGTTAAGTATGAATCTGAGTTTGTTAAGTATGAATCTTCTACTATTAGTATAAGAGTGAATGAATAATTCATAAATGGGACATTTGTCTGTATTAACAAAACTCTGCCGCTGTTCCCCAAAGGTATTCCTGCTGCCATCTGCGCTCGCTCGCAAGAGGATGTGGAACCCAAAGTATCCCATCTGCATCCAACTGTCCAGGGAAGCGAACTCACAGGAGGATGAGGGAGGAGAGGAGCCAGGAGCTGAACCGGCAAGTCCACAGCAGAGTTCATCCAAATACGTCTATGACCTTCCCACCACTCTTTACGTCTTTGGCCGCACAGGAAGAGAGAAAGAAGAGTGGTTTCGTCACTTCCTGCATGCATCAATGGATACAGAGAGGGAACAAGAGGGAGACAGACAGCAGCCTGGCAGATGTGTGTCCAGATCGGGTAGGAGAGCGTTAATAATGCATTAGAGAGCACAGGGCTTCCGGATAAGGCATCTATACAAATGATATATGTGTGGATTATGGATTACGTGCTCCAATTCAACATGCATTTCAAAGCCAATCCCTTTGGAGGGAACAGACAGATCTTACAGTTGTTTGGTGACATTACAGGGCAAAGGGTTTTTTTATCCAAAGAAAAATACTGTGTGGGAAAAATGTAATGTTTTCTTAAACAAATCCGTCATTTGATCCATCATCTGTCACTCCTACTTTAACATTTAATGCATTAGTTGGGAGCACCAAATACAAACAGTTACTACGTCACATTAATGGGAATTGCTGGTGATGAATGTGAGTGATTTTGATGAATAGTTTAACTTTCAGGGAAATACATTTGTTTACTTTTTTGCAGAGTTCTGTGAGAGGATTAATACCACTGTCATGGCCATATTATGTATTAAGTATTCAGCCAGAGCCATCAGGTTCTTAGCTTAGTTTGGCATAAAGACTGGAAATATGGGGAAACCGCTAGCCTGATCTCACAGAAATACATGAAATGACCACAACTTCTTAAGACAGCATTACATGGTGGTGGCACGTAATGTGTTAAAATTACATGCTGCCACAACAGAAACAATACCAATGGAAAGTCAATTAGGACCCTTTGTCGTGGTGAACAAATGTATTTCCTGTTTTAAAAGTGTCATACCAGGAATGGTGGTTAATGTTATGTGCCCATATGTCGTATAAAGAAGGAGAACATCCATGTAGGGTTGAGGTTGGGCTATTGGACATGTCAGACAAACACAGGACTTTCACCCAGGGGCCGCTGTTTGTCCCATGTTGATTTTAACTTTAAGAACTTCCGTACTTTAGAATCAGAATCACAGTAATATTTATTACCAAGCAGGCTCTCTCTTGCAAGGATTTTGCTTTGGATTTTGGTGCATACATTAATCATTCAATGAACATATTAAATGAAATAAAAATAAGGCAAACCATAACAAGAAAATCTAAAGTGAGAATAAATGTATGACAAAGATACTTTAGACGAATAACAAATATGTAGAACATAGCTGTTTCAGAAAAAGAAAGCTGCACAGTTTTAGGCAGGATGTGCAAAAATATGAATTGGGGGATGTGTGAAAGATCATAGTTGCGCAAATATGTGCAATGTGCAGAGGTAATAATCCAAGATGTGTATTAATGTTATGCATATATACAGTACGTATAGTTGGTTAAAAAGACCATGTCAGTGGGGTTCCTGAGGCTTGTCGGTGCTGATGAGCCCCACTATAAGAAACTGCTTTGTAATGTGATGTTTTCTTCCTGATGGGCCACGGTCCACTGCCAGAGGGGTGTGTTTGGAAGAGTTTGTGTCAAAGGTGGAAGGGGTCGGCCACGATTTTTCCAGCCCCCCGCAGGGTCTAGGATGGTACTCTTCAGTCTGCCCTTGTCCTTGGTTTAGCAAATGGTGATGGAGGAGGTGAGGATAGACTAAATGATGGCACTGTAGAAGTGCACCAGTGCTTATGTGACTTAACATCACCTACTTATGTCACATTATGACATACCTTGATAACAAAATGAATTGTTTTAAGAAAAATCTCAATCTCTTCCTAAGCCAACTGCTTTTGGTTCTTAAATCCAACTAAGCTGTGACATTTTCACAGTGTTAACCACGTGTTTAAACTGCAACCGTTCCGGGCACGCAAGTTTAACACATTACGTGCCACCAATACTTATGTAGTGTTACAAGGCTGTGGTAATTTCACATATTTCTGTGAGATCAGGTCAAGTCTGGTTCAGTCTAAAAGTAACAAACCTGCATGATTAATTTTGTTTGCTCACTTTCTCTCTCTTATTTTTTTCTTTTTAAATAGAAATGATTTTTTATACAAAACATAACTCTTCCGGGGACCTTTTTTTAATATTAAAAGATGACATTTGACAGGAAAGCTGTCACTTTTATTGTCTTGCTGTACTGATGGAACTGGTGCTGTGAAATTAACATTATATTAAATGTATCAAGACAACAGGTAAACATAGAGACCGCTTTGAGAGAAAGTTTCTTTATTATTCTGCCCCAAATGGTTCTCTTTGACACTACTGAAGAATTGCTCTCAAAAATAGTCTTTTTTAAGTCTTTTTTATCTGTAAATGATCAGTGTCAACAAGGTCTATTTATTTCTTTTCTGCCATACACTTTATCTCAACTGATTCCAATTGCTGTCTGTATTCTCCCAGGTGATCCAGCTTTTGCACAGAGTGTCAGTGGCCAAGGTAACGTCCCGAGCAGCAGGGGCTCCAGCAGAGTGGGCAGCAGTGACGATGACACCCCCTTCACACCTCCAGCCCCATGCATCCCTGCAGCTCCTGTAAGTCAGACCTCCAGTAGCACCAGGGGCCCTTCCCTGCTGGACTACCCTGGATACATGGCTCGTCTAGTGGCCACAGAGGATCTGACGCCCCTCTCCAGTCCTGGAGCTGGCAGCACAGAGACAAGCCCCACTATCAAAGGAAATGTAAGTCATGCTTGCAAATGTAGTTAAGTGAGGCAGATAAAATGCTGCAGGGACATTTCAGAGCTTGACAGTTCACGTTATATTGCATTTGCAAAGAGTAAAGATACACTGTGCAGCAGTTTGAAATGGCATTTCCAGTATTTAAGAAATGATTCTCCCCTTCCTCCTGATTTTCTGGTCCTTGCTCAGCAGTTAATTAGCTGTCTTTTCTACAGTGTACCTGTGATTTGGCAGAGCACTCTGGGACAAGCCAGACTGACTGGGCTAATGCTCTAATTGGCCGAATCTTCTGGGACTTCCTGCGAGAGAGGCACTGGGCCGATGCTGTTTCCCACAAGATCCAGAAGAAGCTGAGCAAAATCAGAGTGCGAGCAGTTCAATTTAAAGTCACAGAATATCTAACTAAGGGCCAATCCCTATACAGTGTCTTGGGGAATACTCCAAACCGAGTATTACAAGGAAATATTGACAAGATGACTCTAATAGCAACAAAACAAAGTCACAACTGTATTTTCTTGTTAATAAAGTTTTGAAAATTATGATAGCCTTCAACAGATCTTACCTAGGTAGCCAAAATGACCTGGCCTAGCATCAGCCCAAACACAGCATGCCAGAAGAAATAAGTCTGTCCATGTCAGGTTGCCCGGCTTTAGCTCAGATTTAGCATGAATTATGCCCTAGAATTGGGATTAATAAACTGGCCCAATTCCAGCTTCCAACAGTGCTATCACTGAACCGTTATCAAAAATGAAACTGGCCCAAACATGGCATGCTGAAAGATATAAGTCTGTCCAGGTCTGGTACCCCTGCTTGGCTGAAACTGGGGGTAAATGATAGACCAGAATTTGGCAAAATAAACTGGATCAACTCCGACTGCCGACACTGGGGAGTGTCATGTTTTTTGGGGGGTTATTTTGGCCGTTGTCTTGGTTAATTAGCTTACTGGTGAGCTAGCTAATATAGGGTTGTTATGGCTGATTTGTGCATGACAGTCCTGCTTTTTTTTTACATATTTCCATGTTGTGTCCCCCCGTTTGATGGCATATGACACCCAAAATTTCCCTTAAGTCCAACAGCAAAGTTCCTTCACTTGTTATCGCTCCTCTAATATAAGTTCCGGGTTGGTAGAGAAGAGCACACGGTGCTTACATCACCCTATAGAGAGCCTCTAGTGAGCTTGTGATGTGCAGTGTTCAATTTTATTTGATGACTTCTTTGATTGATTTATAGCTCAAAGCTTATGCTTAAGCCTGTAGCCCATGCAAGCAGTGTCATCACCTTGACAACTTTTTCACTAGATTTTGTGACTTTTCAAACCCCCCTAGTAACCTTATATCTAATAAAAAACTACTGTCAAATTTAACCAATTATTCAGACTATCAAGGAAATGAAGGATGGTATATATATGATATATGCATGCTGCTTAGAGTAATCGCAGTCCATGGCTCTTCTGCCATCAGCACAGGGTCTCTTCCTTTTTGTATGTCTTTTCTATCATTTTAATTCTGGTCTATTCTTTGCAGCTGCCTTACTTTATGAATGAGCTGACTCTGACTGACTTGGATATGGGCTGCTCGATGCCGCAAATCACCTCTACCTCCAGACCAGAGGTCAACCACAGAGGTGAGGACAGACACACATCCAGTGTGCGACACATATGCAAGAGATGAGATGACGTGTTGCTCATGTGATTACAGCTGAGTCCTGCAGAGCATCAGATCAGACGTTGTTATCCTGTTGTAATCTCATGGAGCAGGAGAGCCATTAAAATTTAGAGCATATTGGTGTGTGTGTGTGACTGTGTTTGTGTTTTAAAATCAGGCAATCTGGCAGACAACCCTCCTAATGATGAGGGGAATTTATGTGCGTCAGCATGTTGCATCTACGTCTCTCCACCCAATTCGCTGTTACACAACAAATGATCCAGTTTTCAGCTCCTAAAGGCGGATTTATAATTTGTTATAAATGTAATTTCAAGGCTTGATAATCACTGTAAAAGCTGTTTAATCTGCCCACTAAGCAGTGAGTGTATGTGTGTGTATGTGAGTGTGTGTGTGTGTGTGTGTGTGTGTGTGTGTGTGTGTGTGTGTATGGTGTTGACCTCTTCTTGCTGCCCCCTGCAGGCCTGTGGGTGGAGCTGCAGCTGGTCTACACTGGTGCCCTGCAGATGACCCTGCAGACAAAGTTCAACTTGTCCAAACTGGGGAAAGAGGGCAGTCAGGATGCAGACTGTGCCACCGAAACTGGTAGCCCACGGTTAGTACTATACACACAAACAAACACACACACACACACACACACACACACACACACACACACACACACACATACATAAAAACCTGTACTTCTATCTTTGTGAGGACCTTCATTTTCATAATACATCCTCAAGCCCCTCACCCTTATTTTAACCATCACAACCCTAAACCTTACCTGAACTTAAAATTCATTATAACATTAAAACCAAGTCTTATCCTTTAAATGGGCCTTTAGAGAAGTGAGGACTGGCCAAACGTACTGATTTTTGATTCTCTGTTGGTTAAAAAAACATTTGGTCCTCACTATGTAGCAAGTACAAAAACATACAGAACATGCCTAGCTCAACTGTCCTCTTTAATGTGCTTGTCTGAAATGATTTGATGCGTATTTGTAGAATTTTATGTATTTCACAGTTCCACTTACAAACCTCCCCTTGTGTATAAAATTATGTTAAGGTGATATGTTGTTTTTGTGGTAACAGCAGCCACTCCTACAACAAACTATCTGTAACATTGACAGATAGGGCTGAGCGCTATGGACAAAGTTAAAGTTTTCTGTCACAATGTATGTCATTTTATGTTGATATATATATATTGGGTCTGTTTTTAGAAAATACAAAACAATTAAATAACTGATAAATTACCAGTGTTATGAGGGTTACTTTTAAAACTTATTCCACTACAGATCACTGAATATATGCCTTTAATGTCATTTTACTAAGAAAGTTTTCTAAATATTTTGGATTACTTTTTGAATACTTCAGAATTGTCTTGCTGAGTTTTTTCAGTTAAAAGAGGTGGTATCATATATAAAACTCCTCATTTCAACTTCTTCTTCATCAAAGTGAGCATCATCCCCTCCGGATGTCATCATCAGGGTTTTTTCTCAAACTTTAAAACTCAGATTGTAGCAGTCCCTCATTGTTTAGTACTTGCTGTCATCTCCATTTTCCCCAGTTCATTTTAGCCGACAGTCACAGTTGATTAGATAGTGATTCAGATCACCTGTTGTGCAGGTTTGGTACTGCCTCCTCAGGAAAGATTGAGAGCAGCTTGGTGCTGGACCAATCAGGCTGAGAAACACCCTTTCTGAGGGCTTAAGAGAGGTGATGAAACACACACCCAGGGCATTCTGATCCTTCCTCAATCTAATGCAGACCTCATGTTAGTAGATGTTGACAGTCAGAAACTCTGCTCTCTTGGCCCTTTTAGACTTCAGTGCTATCTGTTGCTGTTTGTCTGTTTGAGGTGGATTTTATGCTTTTTGAAAACAGAGCAGAGGAAATATTAAAGAAAACCTTTCCACTTAGTCAACTGCATCAGAGTAGCTCTGTGTTTTCCTGCAAGAGGTCACATAACACCCACAGGCTTTATATTGTGATTTTATTTATTGGTTTGTTTCACAAAGACCCAATATAACACACACACACACACACACACACACACACACACACACACACACACAAAGACGCATGTGTTGATTAGTATGCCTGTGCCACACTGCCTGCATTAGCAGCGCATGATCACAACTTTGTGGCGCTGCTGCAGAGTTGCCTGCTGATATAACTACTAAATTTCTACAATTAAAGCCAATATGCCACTGCATTGTCAGCAACACAGTCCTCCAAATATTTTACAATAACTGAAGGGATTCTGTCCACAGATGTGTTGTCAGAGGGCTTTTGTTTTGACATGGGAACAAGGAGTTTTGAGTTAAAAATATTTAGGCTATTAGGCTATCATTGTTGTGTTTACTAAAATATTTGTGCCAAATTTGAAAAAAATGCCTCAAGGTTGTTTTTTTTAGATATTACGTTTACAAAAATGAGATGAATGAGTTTATGGTGACCATTACCTTTGACCTATGACCACCAAAAGCTAATCAGTTCATCCGTGAGTCCAAGTGAATATTTGTGCTAAATTTGAAGAAATTCATTCAAGGCGTTCTAGAGATATCACGTTCACAAGATTTGACCGGACGAACAACCTGGCGTGGAGGCATAAAAATCAATACCTCAGTATTTCTACCATCCGAAGGTGTGTTTCATCATTTTAAGGCCAAGTAGCAGTGGTGATAGCATTAAACCCTGTATTTGCATTCTTATCACAGCACTCCACACACAAATACACACCTACACAGCTCTCTTTCTCTCCCTTTATCCCTCTGCCGTCTGATCTACCGAGCAGAGCTCCACATTACATTGATTAGCATAGAGCTGCCTGTCACAGACCTGCAGCCGCAGGGATTAAAGTCCAGGCAAAGCCTTACATTAGCTGTCTGAAAACTTGTGCTTGTTAATCTTTTCACTCCACTGTGACACTTTTGACATGTTCTTATACATGCATCCTCCCATAAGCCAATCTGCATCGTTAAAATCCAGTTTTTTTTTGCCAAAACAATAAATTATGTAGGATCTATACTACACTTTCATGCGTAATTTGTCACCCATCCACCAGTTTATAACTTGTCTGCTGTGCGTCCTCCCAGTTGCAGGCCTATCTTCAGTGTGTTGGCGGACAGCGATGAAGAGTCCTCCAGCGCTGGTTCATCTGACGAGGAGGAGCTGCTTCTTTCTGAGCCTCAGGGTCCAGTCGGGGAGAAGGGATCCACATCAGCTACTGACGGGTAAATACCCATCAAAAAAATTAAATAAAGCCCATTTAAAGAATATGACTAATGTACCATCAACTGATATGCTGTCTAATAATTGAGTCAATAAGCCTATTTCCAGCGGTTTAAAGGGGAGAGAAAGTGTAACTCAGTCAGCAACACTTCTTAGTGTTACTTCAACCCATCTGTGTTGCAAATGCTCCTTTTCTAAAGCTGAAAATAAACTGCGTCACACTCAGATAGCTCTCACTCTCCTTTCCATGGCGTTTGAATACTTCTCTCCTCTCATCCTGTCTTACAGGACGGGGGGTGGAAAGACTGGAAAGAAGATTTTGAGATTTGTGGACAAAATTGCTAAATCCAAATATTTCCAGAAGGCAACAGAGAATGAGTTCATTAAAAAGAAGTTTGAGGAGATGTCCAACACGCCACTGCTGCTTACTGTGGAGGTTCAGGAGCTGTCAGGATCGCTGGTCGTCAACATCCCACCGCCTCCTACGGACAGGATATGGTAAATCATGAGCAACTTCTCACCACTGTTTATAATTTGGAACATAAGAAAGACGGACAACATGACAGCGCTCTAAAAGTGAAGCCAAAACATTTGGGTTGCCCCCTGGTGGCACCACTTTTTAGAAAAAACAAAACAGATTTATGTGTGAAAAGCTAAGGAACAGAGATTGGTCTAGCTCCACTCTGGATGAAGACACTAAGATTGCCTTCAGACTTAATACATCGGTCCCTCCAGGATTTTGTAATGTTGCGTCAATTCACAAATCCAGCCAATCCCCAACATTCTTTGTCAATGCAAGATACCAAACAAAAGACAGAGACGCTTCATGTTAAGTTGCTGTGAGCTGTAAATTCACCACTTCTAAGCAGAAGAGAGAAGATAATGTGTTCTCTGAGCCCAAGGTGAAGAGTCTTTTCTCCTTTGTGCCACTGCATCGTGTGCGCCGCAGCCTCTGCCAAAGATTTGCATAACAGTTAGGAGCATTCACTCTGCAGCAATCTCAGAGGACAAAAAAGCTCTCAAAAGCACACTGTAAAGCAAACTGGCTAAAATACAGCAAAATAAAAGACTGCTTGACTTGAACTTATTTCAGTTGACTAAGGGGGCTTGGACTGATGATTCGACTCTCAGATTCCAACTGAAATCATGTTTTGCTGTGTTAGCTCGTGCTAACCAGGAGGAGAGTTGAAGAAACGGCTCTTTAGCTTTTTTTCGAAAGGCAGCAACAGGTGATTTTCAGCAATTCGTTGCAAAGTAAAGTGTAAAACATAGCAAGTTGAATAAGTGTTTAACAAAGTTTCCATGAAACAGGCACAGCAATCCCCCCCCAAAAAAACCCCTGGAAATCCTTGAGTTAAAGTGAAACATTTTTTTAAATTTCACTCTGTTATACTGCATGTCATAAATGCACTGCAACTTCAGAATCAGTTCATGTTCAGCAACATGTTTGTGACTCATTTTTTGCCAGCCAAAAGAACATTTATTCATTTTCACATCCACGTCAGTCGAGCCTGTTTCAGGCAACAACATGAGCCTGAAATGTGGCCTTAAAGAGCGATTCAATATAGATGTGATAGATCTGATTCTGATCTAATCTCGTCTGCAGGTACAGTTTCTGCGTCCCCCCTAAGCTAGATCTGCACGTCCGTCCCAAACTCGGAGAGAGGGAGGTGACTTTCTGTCACGTGACTGAGTGGATTGAAAAGAAACTGCAGGATGAGTTCCAGGTTAGAAACAAAAAAATAACGGCACCTACTATAAACAATGATCCGAGCTTTCATAACAATTGTGTTTTTTCTTTGTCCAGAAAGTGTTTGTGCTGCCAAATATGGACGACATCTACATTCCCCTGATGCATTCTGGGATGGACGGCCCTCAGACTGCTCAGCACCTGTCTGCTCAGTCACAGCGGTCCCACAGCTCGTCCACAGAGTCCATAGAGAGGATCCCACCTGAGATCTGTGAGGCTGAGATGGATTAGTGCCTCACTGTTGATCCTGGAAGATTCATGATGTTAAAAAAATCACAATGAGAAGAATAAGAGCATTAAGTTTCAGACTCACTAACCAGAGGTTTTCTGTCTGAGCCAGGAGTCTCTTAACGTCCTAGCGCTGCACAAGTGATACCTTTTGCAAATGTTTACATGTGAAGGATCCTTATGAGATTATATTTGTGACATTTACAGCTCAATGTCACTTCAGATAAAACGTGATGGACATTGTTAAATAAAAAAGCACCCGCCACATGCACATGAGTAAAACTTTCATGAGACACCAAAAACACATTTCCTCTCTAAATCTTACTTTTGAACCTTTTTATAAAAACTGCAGAGATGAAATGTTTGTGAACCTTTTCAGTTTCAGCTTCTGCACATACTTGAATGAACTCTCGTGCAGCGTTTTAATGGATCATGATGAATCTTATAAACATCATATTGCTGTATATTAAAAGACTTTATTCATACTTTACTTTGGTGCAGCTCTTATTATTATGTTGCTCATGATTTGACACACTGTTCACTGCCGTTTGCTCATATTTTAATAGAAAACTGACATAAGGTTCTTTAATTAGTTAAAGGGACAGTTCACTCCAAAATATGTACATACATCCATATGTTTCCTCTTACCTGTAGTGCTATTTATCAGTGTAGATAGTTTCGGTGTGAGTTGTTGAGTGTTGGAGATATTGGCTGTAGAGATATCTGCCTTCTCTCCAACATCATTGAGGTGGATTAAAAAAATACATCTGAAAAATCTCAGAAATTCTCACTCTTACTTCTTCTTACTGAAGATAATCCACACACCTTGTTTTAGGCAGTTTTCATGGAAGAACTATTTTCTTTCTACCAAACTACCGTAACCATTAAGAAGGTGTCCCCAACTGATTTACAACAAAAAAAAGGCAAAGCAGATGAATATTTTCAAGAGCAACAAAGCTGCAATAATAGTATTAATTGTAGTTCAGTTATTATAACCAGCGATGCATGATGTACGATATAATACGGTACAGTATAATTTATTGTTCCCGTAGGTAAATTTGTCTTCGATTCAGATGCTGCACCAATTAATGCTTTCACAGTCACAATAAAATGAAACACATATGGACAAGTCCATTGTAGTGACCATTATGCATCATGCATTTCCAAACAATTAATAATTTAAATCATCCTTAAATCACACACCCCAAAACCCTTTATTTGCTACTTGCTCATCATCATTAACAAGGCTTTACAATAATCAAGAGAGGAGAAATACAGCATGTAATCTATTATAGTGAAAATGTAATCTCATATATTTTATTATATATTCTGCAAATTTAACAATAAGGCTGCATTCACTTTCTTCTGCAAAGATACAAAGAACAGAAAGTAAAAGATTGTACTTTTAGATCATGTCTTAATTATGGATTTTAGATGACCAAAGCATAGCAATTTTGGCTTCAAACTCAGATGAATCACAGATAAAATTAAGTTATTTTCCTGGTTTGTTTTGGATCATTAAAGAATGAAAATGCAACTCTGAATCACTTTATCCAAATAATATGAATATCATTTGTTATGATGCAAAAAAAGTTTAGGGTGGAGATCAGATCATCATCTCATTGGCACAGCTTCATTTAACAGGAGTGAGAAAGTGAAATGTGCTTCATTAACGCTTCAGTGAACACTTTCATGGTTGTGAGTTCTGCCTTTACACTTCAGAGAATGTGAGTCGTTACCTGTGGACGCATCCAAAATCAAACATCTGAACTCTGAGATCAACCCGAGGAGCAGTTAATTGAAGATAATTGTAACAAATGGTCATTTATTACAGAAAACACATGTAAATCAATGACAGAAGTGACGAATGGGAAGCAAAAATTCAACAGAATGCAGGGGAAAACAGCAGAAGTCCTGATCCATGAAATGAAATCACAGTGTGGGAAAGAAGTGTGACGATGTGTGGGAGGGTGTGTGAGTGTGCACATGTCACTCTGTGGGATACTGCTGAGTTATTTGTGCTGCAGTTCATTAGACAGGCCCAAGGTCTGCTGTGTTTCAAACTCTTATGAGATGTTAATTCGCCGCTGCAGTGAGTGTAATGACTCCACAGTGGAAATAATCTGCATAAAGTCACTTAGAGTGAAACTATATTTTGTGTTACGTTATCACCCTGTGATTGCTGAAAACAAAGCTAAGCCTCAAAATAACTACATTATATTTACTGATGATGTTTGGTTTCATCCCACGTTAAGTGAAAGAATGAAATTCATGATCACAAGATATAAAACCTGTGTTGTGGAGTCGTCAAGCGAGCATGAGAGGGCAGCACCCGTTCACCATCCAGCAGGATCATACTGATGAACTCCTTCAGCATGACTTTATTACAATCTCACTCTCATTCTGGAAGAAGTAATCTGATCCAGAGGTGTAGACTCAAGTCACAAATCTGGTTACTTTAGACTCAAGTAGACAAAATCAAAAAAGAAAAATTGCAACTCAAATCAGACTTTTAAACCAATGACTTCACTCTGACTTGAGTCTTTTGACTTTAAAATACTTAATGCGTTCCCCGAGCTCAAAGATGAAAAAATATGTTGTTTAAAAGGGGAAACTGGAGAAAGAGTCTTAAATAACCCTTTGATGGCATGCCAGCATTGTTTTAAGGTAGACTGCAGACTGACTGAGGTGTAAGTACTTTTATCAGTGTAAATTTTTTTCAGATTCGTTTCTCCAAAAATGAAAGTACACCAAACTTGCAGAATGGCACAGTCTCATCCAAATGGAGGCAGACTGATGCCAGGAAGAAATTCTTAGTAGCACAAGTATCTGAATTTTAAACTTTAGTGCATTAGTGGATTCTTTCCAAATAAAATCTGATCACTGAATCCTAAATCAAACTCCTAATCACCCTTCCGGTGAGGGAAGAGGGTTTTTTTTTTAGGTTATTCGTCAGTCCGTCCTGTTCTTGTGAACACGAAATCTCAAGAATGCCTAGGTAATTTCTTCAAGCCCAAAAGTTAAATCAGTTCAACATTGAGTTCAAGTGGAGGTTTGTGCTACATTTGATGGTCACTTTTTAACTTGCATCCATCTCATTTTTGGGATATCTCAAGGTCATCTTGGTGGTCAAAGGTCATATGGAACTCACAAAACATGTTTTTGGCTATAACTCAACGCCATATCTCAGGGACAGAAGGGGAGACATTTGTCAGATACTAAATTGGTGACACTATGCTTGTAACTGTTCTGATTATGTGTGCAGCATCCTGGTGCACATAGGCATACAACCACTAGACGGTAATTCTAGTTTTATCATATAAATGCTTTTTGCTGGGGAAGTAGTTTATTATTTGTTTGCAGGATTGCATTTGTTTTTGACAGTTTCTGATAGCGAGCTGTCTCTGCAATAATTTATGTGCATTCATGATTTTCATGGGCGGTGCATTACTGTAACAGAAAAAACACTCGTTATGTAACTTAGAAATGAATGCATCCATTCTTCCTCCTCCATCTTCTTCCTCAAACTGCATAGCAGCCTGCTCTGATACTGAATGATGTGAATGACAAATGGGATCAGGGATTGTGTTTCTATAGCAACTATCTCAAGTTTAGAACAACAACAAACAGACAAAACATTATATACATTTTTGACCATCAGGCCGCCACAGTTTTTGAACAATAATAATAAAAAAGATCTTGTGGTCCTATAAAATTCTCTTAAAACTCCTATCCAAGGCTTACCCAAAATAAACTGAAAGTTGCTCTTGTTTTATTCTTAGTTTATAGAGATGCATGGTCTTATTTGAAAGGTGACACTCTGAATAGTCAAAATCATTGTAAGTGCTTCTGTTGTTGAGATATATCAGTTTCAACACTCTGAAACAAAATATTTTTTATGTTCACCTGAATATGCTGCAGATGACTAGAACTGGGCGGTATTAGCTGGAAAACACAATGGGGCCAAACCATGAACCCTGATATAGTCCAAATTCAAAGTAGATAACAATATCACATAAAATAAACATTTTATGTTTTTTTTTTTCTTTCTGATGCTTAAAAACACATGACACAATGGGTAACACAATGAGTGAAAAAAAACAATACAGACCACAAACCAGGAACTTATTAGATTTTGGTGGTCATAGGTCAAAGGTCAAGGTCCCTGTGACCTCTTCTTTCCCACACTTGTGAACACAATGCCTCAAGAAAACCTTGAGGGAATTTTTTCATTCTTGGAACAAATGTCCTCTTAGACTCAATGATGAACTGATTACATTTTGATTGTCAGAGGTGAAGTTCAAGGTCACACTGACCTTTAATTCTCTTGAATACCATTCTTAAAATGACCAATGCTTTTCGCTGGGGCTGCAGATTATTTTGAGTTCATTTACTTGCAGTTTCTGACAGGATGTGCAGAAAGTGATGCACTGTAATTATAGAGGCGTGTCAGAGTCTGCCAATAACAACTGAGCCAACAAGGTCAGTGGAAGTGTGCGTATCCACATGTTTCATTCATGATTGTGTTGTATAACTCTAACAGGAAAGCCCTGTTTTGTAACTCTGTTAGTCTTGGAAGTCTCTGCACAGCAGTTTGTTCTCATACTGTGTTGTTTGAGAGAGTTAGTTGCTATAGCAAATCTCTAAAGATTAGAACAGTGAAGACAATAAAAATAGAAAGACAAAAACAAACTTTGCCTTTAATTCAATTCATTTATCTGATTTAGCAAAGGTTTCATAAAGGAAATAAATACAGTCAGAAATAAAATAAAAAATAGTTTGGCTACCATATTATATCATTCATATCATAATAGTATAAATAAAGATGGCTAGCTCAGAGTCCCACTGTCATGATGTACTAGGACACTTAAATAGAAGAGAAACATCACATGCCTGCTTATCCTATAATGACAATATAGTGTGTAAAGTGTAAGTACTTTTATCAGTGTAATACTTTTTCAGATTTGTTTCTCCAAGAGTGAAAATACACCGAACTTGCAAAATGGCACAGTCTCATCCAAAGTGAGGCAGACTGATGCTGGGAAGAAATTCTTATTAACACAAGTACCTGAATTTTAAACTTAAATGCATTAGTGGATTCTTTCCAAATAAAATCTGATCACTGAATCTTAAATCAAACTTTTACTCACCTTTTTTCCATCACAATAAAGCTCTCAGACTGCAGCCTTAATGTCAGATGTTGCAGCCTTGATGTAACTTGTTGTTTGGTTAACGGTGCCTACACATATTTCATTCACAGATGATTGTGTTGTGTTACAGAAAAACCACACATCATATAATTCTTTCATCCTTTCTTCCTTCTCCATCTCCTTCCTGAAACTGCACCTGCATAGCTGCCTGCTCTGATATTAAATGATAAGACACAAATATGACTGCAGGGACTGTGGTGCTAGAATTTTTCAAATAAATATAAATAAGATGCATCTGAAGGGTGCTAATGCTGTAAAAACAACAGAAACAACAACAACAATGAAAAATATTTTTTTTTACAAAAGAAAAGGCTTTCCCCATGTGCATCTAAGACCATTCTGCTTGCATAGGATTTCCAAATTAAGAAATATTATTGACCATGTTTTACACCATTATTATGGATTATGGAAGAGGCATTTGATAAGGTATAAAAAAAAAACCCATCACATTCAGACTGGAAGTGAACACCAGTATCCTGCATGAAAGTCCGGGGTTTGTTGGATCCATATACTACCCCTCCCACCTGCCCTATAGGTGCCCTCGCGCTCCTTATGTTATGTCGTTTATTATTGGCAATGCTTTAGTACAATGCACACACGACAGGTTCCATCTGGCTGTGATCTCAAGTGACACCACCCGTTCACATATCAGGCTGATGTGGCAGGTGCCATTTGGCCAGCAGCATATACTAACAATGTATAATAACAATGTATAATAACAAGCGACTGGATGGGCCCCGGGCCCTCCCTCACTAAACATTTGGGGAAACAGGCCTCCAGAGGCCATTCATATTGGTACATTTTGCAAGACACCCCCCTTAAAAATGCCATAAAGGCACTGAAGAGTGCACTGCTGTGGCTTCTACCAGCTGTATGACAGCTAGTTACCACGAGGTAAAGGTAGCTATAGCTTACTGTCCTAACTGTCATACATATGTTAGTACAACCATCAGGGCCCTTATTGGCTTCTTTGCCTGAACCCCCTCAGAGTCTAGGGCTGCAACTGAAACACAGCAGACTTGCAGAATGGTAAAATCTCATCCAGGCAGACTACTAGAAGGAATTTTTTTGTTTTTTTATTGTAGCTTTTTAACACCTACTTGAATTGTAATCCTTTGTGTGAGGGATTCTTCCCAACACTGAATGAAAGTGCAAACTTTTCTCAACACGGTTTAATTCCCGGAATCCAGCCCTGTCTCTGACATCACAGCTATAATTAGATTTTCTGTTGCTGGGTACAAAGAAGAGCCTTTATTTTCTGCTCCATTGCACATGAATGTGATTCCTTTAAGGAAGTGTGTTGAACACGTCCCAATTAAATAATCTCTTAATCATCAGCATTATGTTTTACAGCTCACAGCTTTAAATACCTGCTTTGTACAAAACAAAAAAAATAGTAATTATATAATAATAATAATGATAACAATAATAAAGTTGTTTTAAAGCACCTCCCAAAACAGAGAGTACTTCTACAATAAAACTACACACATTTAAAACACAAGGAAAATGACACAAACTAGAATGTCATAAAATGTCACCAAAATGAAATATCAAATAAAAAACAATAAAAGAAATCAACATGAGAAATAAATATTAAGATAAATATTAAGATAAATATTAAGATAGCAAGGATAGCAATAACACAGACAAACAGCTCAGATAAAATCAGGATATGCTTTCTCATAAAAGTACACTTTTAGGAGAGGCCCAGATTGCAAAAGCTCTGTCACCTTTAGCCTTCGTCTTGGACTCTGGAACAGACAAAAATCTTCCGTGCTGGATTTCAAACTGTGCAAAGGTTCATAAGGAGTTAAAAAGTAATCCTTAAGATCCTCCTAAATTAATCATAAAACAGAGAGGGAGCCATAAAGAGGCTGAAACTGGAGTGATTCTTGGTTTGGGTTAAAAGCAACTGGGTTCTGAACAATCTGTAGTTGATTCAAAGGTTGTTTTTTTTTTTTGTTTTTTTTTTTTGGTTAAGACAGGACTAGAGGCTGTTGCATTAATCAAAGCAGAAAGAGAAAAAAAAGCATGTACAACAGTCTCGGCATCTCTAGAAGTTAAAACTTATTTTTGCAATTAGAGCAGGACTGTGCAAGCTTAGTGACTAAGCTCTGAAATATGAATAGCGTGAAAAGGGATTGCACATAATAGTGATGTCAGTGTACAGTACGATCTGTGTACACTGTACATTCCTCTGCAAACAATACATCTCACACTACTTCCTGACGGTTCCTGGTTTCTGTCACACACACACACATACACACACACACACACACACACACACACACACACACACACACACACACACACACACACCATATCCATAAAACAAGTTTGGTGATTGTCAGGCAGTGTAACCGGAGGGCATCTTTTCCCATCAGCAGCACTTGTCAGACTCATTATTCACCTCACACTTCCTCGTTGCTCTCCGTAAACACAATAAAATCTTCCCCATGGAACAGCACCCATCCCTCCTTAAGTAAATGCTGGAGCTGATTCTTCTCAAGAAAATTGGTCTATTTCCTTCTTTCTGCAAATAAATGATGAATAAAAGTTATATTCATTGTCTTACTTCTGTTTTTCCTCACCATAGTTTATTGAGCAGAATGTAATAACATTGCATGAGCTCGTTTGACTAAATCCTCAGTAACGTCAGGGTGTAATTCTGTGGTAATAATGTGTGGTACAGTTCAGTTTGTGACGGGAACAACAGGTGATTTCACGTGTGGCCCTCAGCAGATAAAACAGTCCCTTTACTGATCTTACTATTTACTCACTTTCAATTCTTATCTCTGTTGAAAGCAGGGAAAACACTGACACCCACCTGAAGCTGAATCACACACTGAAATGTTTTATCTTTGTCAAATGTAATCTGAAACAGTTTACATGCATTGTGTTTACTGATTAATTATGGCCTTGGTTTCATAATCGTAGTAATCAAATCAAAGTAATCAACCTTCCATCATTACACAATTTAAAAGAGCTGCTCACGGATACGGCTGCTCAGCTTTCAGCTCATATTCTTTGTTTGAAGTCTCAGAAATTCCTCTGACGCGTTTTAGTGAATTCTGCATTTGAGGAATGTGTGCCAACCTGCACCATCAAATGACTCAAATGTCGAAACTTTTTCCACAGCAGAGGTTGAAAGGAATCTTCTTAGCTCTATGATAATAAATCATAGAAGTCAAGTCATAAAATCAACAGGTTTAAATTAGGGCTTCTAAAAATAATTTCTTTAAAATCCTGATTAATCGCAGAAATGTAACAGTTAATAACTTATTTTTTTCATTGCATGCATTCAATTCCTTTATATTGCATCTCTTATTTTGCATCTCTTATTGACAAAGTAAAGCCATTTTTACCAGATTATCTTGATTAGGATTCAAGTAATATGAAAAAACTGCATGGGACTAGCATCAAGTGGACATGTCTGTAAAGGGGAGGCTCATGGGTACCCACAGAACACATTTTCATTCGGATATCTGGAGGTCAGAGGTCAAGGCACCCCTGTGAAATGGCCATGCTGTTTTGCCATCCCCAAAAATTCGCCCAACTTTTGAATATTATTTACCCCCTTCTGAGAAGACAGCCTGGTATGGTTGATATCGCTGAGCTCCTCAGGTCTCCTGGTTGCATTTGATACCAGTATCATCACTTTAGCTTTAAAACTCAGCCTGGTACAGCCTCTTAAAGGCAGCAATGTCTGCTGGTGATTAAAGTGATTTAAAAAAATTAACACATTAATGTACGGACCTTAATCATTTAAATGCATTAACGCTGACTGCCATAGTTTTAATGGAAAACATTAAGATAAAGGAAAAAACAAATTTTGTGATATCATGTGAAAAATGAGGAAGTAAAAGACAGTCCAAAGAAAATTTGAACTCAAGTAAAATGAGGAAGGGCTCTCTGATAAAAACTTAAAAGAGATCACTGACTCAGGCGGTAATGATTTCCTCAGTTGGATCGCTTCAGAGCCTCAGGGCCAAAACACTCTGTCCCCTTTGTTTTTCATCATCTGCAACAAACAAAAGAAAAGAAACAGTAGTTTGTATTTGGTCATGAAATAATCTCCATTAACAGATATCTGCATATGAATGAAGTGTCAGTTTCAGTTTGTAGTCTGAGTAATATCTGCCAAGCATGTTTGAAGGTAGGTAAACCATCTGGGTGGAGAGGCAGAACTGGGAACCCATCAGTTATTGCTTTTTTATTTTTTTCTGTATTTACATGCAGATATGTGTTTGTAAAAAAATAACTGAAATGACCAGAAGAAAAGGTCTTGGCTATGAGATGTGTTTAACCAGACCTCTCAAACTCCATTTTTAAGAAAGCATGTCAAACACATTCCCAGTAAATAATCTTTAATCTATAGGTTTACATACAAACATACGGTTTTACAGCTCAGCTCTGTAAGACCTGCTTGGGACATAATAAAGGAATTACATTGGCTAGTTTCTGTAGAAATATATAAATATTTTTAAATTCTGCTCCTCAAACACACATAAATCTGGAGGGAAGCAGTCATGAAAATATTCTCTGGGTTTTGTAGTTCAGCTCTTGAAAACACACTAAGTCATATTTTCCTCTCTT
This sequence comes from Plectropomus leopardus, assembly GCF_026936395.1. NCBI lineage: Eukaryota > Metazoa > Chordata > Actinopteri > Perciformes > Serranidae > Plectropomus > Plectropomus leopardus. The sequence goes on along the minus strand of NC_142194.1, from coordinate 20,813,107 downwards.
TTTCAAAATTAGCTTTTTAGATGGAAATACACCCCTGCAGACATCCTGTGCTAGTTTTTTTCTTACTCGCTGCCTCTTTATATGCCACAAGGATATGTTGCCCAAAACTCTCCAAAAATGTTAAATTTGATGGTGATTCACAATAATGCAACAACATTATGAATGCATTATGAAATGTCCCCTTTATTCGCCTGTCAGCACAAACACAAAACTACAGCCTTCAGCTGCAGAATGCAAAAAAGTATTCAGAAATGACTGAATGTGCTTCTTTTCCTGATGATTACACTGCAAAGAAAGAGTACATGGTTCCTTTAACTTCAAGTTCAAGTCAGTTTTATTTATGTAACATAAAATCCCAACATTTCCTCAAGAGACATTAAAACTAAAGACACCCTCTGTCTTTAGACCCTGGTTTCAGATGAGAAAAAGCTCCCCTGACAAAACCTCAGGAAGAGCAACTGAGGAGGGATCCCTCTCCCAGGACAGATATAATATAAAATAATATAGAAGTTGTTAAAATAACATATGAGTGTTGAAATATATGACTTGAAAGGGGAAAAGAGAGAAACAGGTAGGGATATATAAGTTTTACTTCTACCTGCACCTTTTCAGACACTGTACTTTTGTTTTGATTGTTTGTTTATAATATGTTTTAATTTTTAGTTTGAAATAAAACCATTCATTTTTCATTCACAGATGTGCAATAGAAGTTGTGTGTACATCTGTCAGCATCAGATCAAAATTATAAATCATAATCTAAACGACTAAACTGGGACAGGAAGAGAACAAGATTTTTTCTGGAAAATGTGCTCGTCTTTTCTCCCACATGATGCTTATCTGCGTGACGTGATATCCAGCTCCACCTGTCTGGTCAGAATGTTTTTTTTAAACATATGAAAAGATAAAGGAGAAATATTTCCCTCTAATGTACTAAAATCATATCACACATTTTTTAAAAAAATCTGATTTAGGCCACATTATCAGTTGTGCATTGCTATGTAGTGGATTAAAAGTGTATAAATGATCATCAGAGTGAACCAGCAGTTACATAAGCTGGGGATTTTTTGGCAGGTACCCGGATGAGTAATTATTCTTGTCATAACAGCACTCCTGTATGATGGTTATGACAAAAGACCCAGCTCTACCTGTGTGAACCCGCCTCTACATTTGTGCATGCTCTGCTCTGCAGCCCTCAGGTGTTTGTCGGTGTGACTCCGCCTCCTCTGTGTGCAGCCTATATCTTGGGCAGCAGACTGTGTGATGTGTCAGACCAGCAGAGACTGAAGGTTCATAAAGCAGCGATTCATCCTGAGAGCTGAGACATTGCAGAGTGCACGATGGCTGCTGAACAACGCTTTGTAATCAGTGCCCGCATCATCGGAGCCGTCCACAGGGACACACCGAAACTCAAGGTGAGTTAACACCTCACACGTTATCAATCTAAGGGCCAGTCTCTTTCTGGGCTCTCACCCTGTATTTCCTATCTCTCCACAGATGTTCATGATCTCTGTGCTCTGGTCCGACCAGACTGAAGTGATCATATACAGGTCCTTCCAGGATTTCAAGAAGTTTCATGTAAGGAAAGAAAAAGCCTGCTTTCTGTCCTCAGGGTGCTATTTCTTTTGGAGGAATCATAATGAATAAAATTGTGTTTTTGTCAAACAGAGGCAGCTGAAAAAGAGGTTCCCTCTCATGAACCCTTTCAAGAAAAACGACAGAGTGATCCCCAAATTTAGAGGTGAGATTATTTCTCTGTTTCTGCAGCCAGTAATTTAAGTTTTCTATCACTACCAACATGCTTTATTCAGCTGCACGTCCTCTGAGGGCCAATGTGTCGCCTTTGAGCATCCTTTCTTTCAATGTTTTCTTCTTTTTTTCAACGGTGTGAGCATTAGTGCTGGAAAAAAGAGCTTTACCAGCATAAGATGGTTAAATTGGTAGACTATCTTGTTTGACCAGCTTAATTTATATTTTTGCAGAATGTTTGAGGTTTTAGCCCGTCATACCAGCTTGTGGTGCTCACTCCAGCTGGTTTATCCATTGACATTCCTGTAAAATTGAAACAATATCAATATCCTTGAGTATGGAGAAATAACTGTCACAAAGGGGGAATATAAAAAGCAAATGGCATAAATCAGTTAAGTCTACTTTCATGGGATGTGCATAAAGATAAATGGGCGCAGCTTGATAGGCTGGTCACACCAGCATGTCCGGCCAGTGGCCCACCCAACTTTGACCAACTAAAACCAAGTAAACTGGCTGCCAGCATACGATGGTTTCTAGCTGTCTTTTTCAGCAGAACATTTTTATAAAAAAATCTTTGAGTGTAGTTGGTATTGAAGGTGTTTCCTGTTGTCTCTCAGGGCAGGCCAGGAGGAGCAGCCTCCAGAACAAAGCATCCAAGCGAACCGTCCAACGCATGAAGTTCCTGGAGAGCTACTGCGACAAACTGCTGAAGTGTGACCAAACTGTGACTCAGAGCTCGCAGCTCACACACTTCTTCCTGCCCAAAGACCACGACCTGCAGCCAGACTTCACCAAGAACAGGTGAGTCGTCCTGTCAGCGAGTTCCTTCTGATGCTGAGAGGTCGACAGCAGCTGATGATGATGATGATGATGATGATGATGATGATGATGATGATGATGATGATGATGATGATGATGAACTGACTGACTTCTCTCTCACAGCTTCCTGATCCTGCTGTCTGATGATCTGCCCGACGGCTCAGGGGGAGGAGGGGCTGATGGGACTCGGCATCATGCAGGCAGCGTCACTCACCCGTTTGTTACCCAGACTTACCGCTGCGTGGCTGCTTACGAGACAAAGGACACTAAGAACCGTCCATTTAAGGTAGCTGTGGACGAGAAGCTGGACGTCCTGATCAAAGACCCTGCAGGTCAGTGCGTCAACTCTCATGCAGAGAAACCTTCCTTCACCGCCGTTTGTGTCGTGCTGACCGTGTGTTTGACCTCCTGTGCAGGTTGGTGGCTGGTGGAGAACGAGGAGAAGCATCTGGCCTGGTTTCCTGCTCCCTACCTGGAGTTATGGGAAGGAGAGGACCATGATGATGATGATGAAGGATTCCAGCTCGCAGGTGAGAACTGATCTCAAGCTTGTATGAATCTTTTGTGATGTGAGCTATAACATCATGCCAGATGCAGACGCTGAGCATTTTACTTCACAAAGAAACACCACTGGGGAGTGCTCTTTAAACATCAGAGGGAAACATGCTTCTGTTCCCTTCAACCAAAACTCTGAGCACTCTGCTGTGAGAAAGACACTCTGTGTGTGTTTGTCTGCAGAGGGATTTTAGCTGTGCAGCACCTCCTGAGCTTGTTGTCTTGTGTGTGACCTTCAGGCGCCCTGTACTGTGCCGTGAGGAGTTACTCCACCAAGAAGGAGGACGAGGTGTCTGTGCCCATCGGCTCTGTGGTGGAGGTGCTGAGGAAGTCTGACAACGGCTGGTGGCTCATCAGGTATCTGATCTGATCTGTGTGCATTGCAAACAGTGGAGGACAGGAATCAGGAGACATTAAAAGAGTTCATGAATGTCCCGGCATTGTCTTTACGTGCAAACAAATGCCCCATTGTCTGTCCAGAGAGTCTGAGAGGCACTTTTATTAGAAGAGTTGATGTATCAAGTGTCTCATCCAGGGTTGAGGAAATTAATTTTCTTTGCAATTGTCTCTTCAGATTCAACGGCAGGGCCGGTTACGTCCCCTCCATGAACCTGCAACCGTACAACAACCCCCGGGCTGGCCTGTACAGCCTGAACAGTAAGCTGCACAGCTCCACTCTGAATCTGGCGACCAGCAGGGACCCTCTGGCTGCTCATCCACCCAGCACCAACCGAGAACCAGGTTCTCCCCATCAGTCCAGAGTAGAGCCCAGTGTGCCCGGGCGTCTCCACAAATCCCGATCTCTGGATGTCCTCTCTGAGACATGGACGCAGATGGAGAAGGACGCTTCCACCTCAAACGGCCATGCACGCAGCCCTAGCAACAAAAGCACTGAGGTCAGCTTCTCTGGCTCCTCTTCAAGCAACCAGTCGAACCTGAGAGACAGTCCTGCGGCCTCTTCCCAGCCGAGTGTCAGCGACAGCGGACGCAGCAGCCCTGATCTCAGTCTCTCTGACCGCCGTGGCTCTGACATCAGCTCTGACAGCTCTGACAGCTCTAACAGCTCCGGGTCTGTCAACACTCCCAAGGTGCCACCCAGACCCAAAACTGAGGAGATCCTGACCCGCTGCACCACCATGACCCGCAAGGCAGCGCTGGCCACCAAGAGCCGGCTCCACATTCAGCCAGAGTCCGTCCACAGCCGCTAGAGACCCAGCAGCTTCTATCAGCTGCTGGAAGCCACAGGGTCACTCAGCAGCAGCATTCACAGCTCTGCTGTCAGTTCTTGTCTGAGCAAAGATTAAAGATGCTGACAAGATAAATGTACGATGAATCCCATTTGATCATCTTTGAATATTTCACTCAGAATAATAATAATGTAGCTTCAGTGAAGCATCAGAAGGAGCAGGGACATGAAGACATACGTGACATTGTCACACAGCAGTAAACTTTGATAAGGGGACATTTAAGGGGATTGTTAAGTATTCTAAGTTTCTCTCCTTACTGTTTATCACATTTAACACACAGAAATCAGTTCTTCTGAAATGTTATAAAAGATACTTTATTTCTAAATGAATTCTGTTGAATCTGACTGTCAGCTGACAGGTGATATTTAATGATCACCTTCTGTTTCTGTTATTGTAAGAATAAGTATATTTTTTAACACGCAATATGTGCTTTAACCTGTTCACTTTGCACCTTCATCATGTTTAAGTTTAATAAACATGTTAATAAAATCACATTTTCACTAAAGTTACAAGATGTCTCTGTTTGATGAATTTAGAAGAGAAGAGTCTTTGTGTATTTTGGTAACTTTCCAGATATTTCTACATTAAATATGGTGGCCGATAAAAGGCAGTATCATGATTTTACAAACATTTACATTTACATTTACATACATTTACAATCTGAATGCATGCTGGCCACAGTTTACAAGGTGCTGCACAAAAATCATGTAACAGCTTGAGTGCGTGTCATGAAAACTTCATCACAAACACCAATAAAATTTGACCAAAGGAATATTATCGTGAAAACACATAAAGATAATGCAGATGAGTGAAAAAAGTGAAGGGTTTAGAGTCAAATGTTCCTCCAGGAAGAATGTACCTCAGTTTTTGAAAAATTCCTTAACAGGAGAAACTTTTATTTCTCTTCTCTGCTAAAGGTCAGAAAGCACATCCACATTTTTTGTTGTTGTATTTGAATTTAAGGCTGCAGTTTCAACAGTTGCACCCAAAAGTAACTCTGCATGCAAGAGATGACACACTGACAGGACTCTTGTCAGGAGGTGTGCACACTTTGTTACTAAGGTGGATTTGCGTTTAAGCAATTCCTGAGTGTAAAATTGTATTTTTTTAAGTTTAAGGTTGTGCCAATTTCTGGGCCTATGCCCTATTCAAAATATTGAAAGTGTAAAAAATTAATTTGATTCACGACACTGTTTTTATCTCAATTTATATAGCTTGTATTAAAAGAAAAAACAAAAAACACCAATGTAAGAGCAAGAAACTCAATCTTAATGACAGAGCTGAAGATGAACAACGAACATGACTGTAGCTCTGATTTGAACAGTCACGTGATGTCTGTAGTTTGGTTTCATCGCATGAACTCACTTAACCTACATATGTCTAACATGCGTCACAGACCAGTTCACCCTGGTAATTGGCTAACCACCTTCTTCTCTACTTGTTTCAATGACCTCATTAACTCATTGTTGCAAAAGCTTGATTTCATAACACATTCATATGGAACATGTTATCTGTGTGTGAATGTGTATTACTCATGTAATTAGAACATAAATCTATATACATAGTGATAGCTACTGTGGGGACTTGCCTTCATTTGGGGGAATAAAATGCAACTTGGGTTAGGTTTAGGGTGAGGTTAGATTTAGGTTAAGGGTTAGGAATGTAGAAGTAGGGTAAGGGCTCATATATGCTCAAAGTTAGTTACATATAGAGACGGGGACAGAGCTTTCATTCTTTACTCTGCGTTCATCTTGTCCGTATTTGTGTGCATTTTTTGAAAGCTTATGGATATGGACGAAACTAAGAAACTGCATGCACTAAAGATATGAGGTGATCTACTGCCTGACTAGCTAAGTGAAAATGCCTCACCGAAAATCAGGGGCCCCAAAAAAAAGTTGCAGAGAAAACAAGAAAATGACAGAAGAAGAGACACAAAGGCCAAATGTCTGGCATAAAAGAAATATGAAGAAGCAGCAGGTATGACCAGCACAGCTGGAGATGAGGAGTTAAGTAGACTTAGACTCTCCCCCCTTCTCTCCCCCTATCCTCCCCTCTCTCTTTCTCTTTCCTTTTTGCCATGATTGTATTTCATTTGTTATTTACAACATCTATTGCACGTCTGTCCATCTACCGCTCCCCCCCCATTACAGGGGATCTTTTTCGGGAGTTTGTCCTTGGGTGATGTGAAGGTCTAAGGGCAGAGGGATGTCGTACACTGTAAAGCCCTTTGAGGCAAACCATGTTTTGTGATAATGGCCTCTATAAATAAAATTGACTTGACCTGACTTATGTTAGCAAATTAAACCTGCTGTAGCAGGCTCGGTTTTAAAGCTAGCTAGAAGACACAGATATCATATTAAAAGAAGATGACCGAAGCCATCCATTGCTTTCAACCATGTCATGCTATCTTGTCGGACAGGGGGCTAAATTTTGCTCCAAGGTTGCACAAAATTTTGGCAAAGGAGAGAGCAGCACTACAGACCGTTATTTGTGAGAGGCGAGATGGATGTAAAACAGGGGAGGTGCTTCAGAAATTTGGGAAGGGAGGTGTTTTTTCATGCAGACTAGGGGAGGGAAAGTCAACTTTAAGTGGTTTTATTTTGTATTCAAAACTCATGACTGGGTTTTTAAGGCATGTTTTCTTAAAAAAAAAAAATCAGCCAGTAACTCTAAAATGTGTGTTTATGGTGAAGGGTGGGTCATTCATTTTGCCCCAGCCACCCCTCTACTCTGATAAATAAAGTATAGTTCCCTACCATTTCTGAAATAGTGTATTTAATATTCCTGTGTAGTCGGTTCTCTAAACAGTCTTAGAATTGCAAACCTGGGTGTTGTTTAATTTAACCTATCTCTAATCATTAACTAAAGGACATTTTTGGTTATTTATTTTTCTATAAATAACCATAAATATGGTTATTTATGATGGAAGCAGGATCATGTTCCCACAATCACTCAGGAAGGCTCCAAAATATATATATATCAATATATCTATATAGATATAGATATAGATATAGATATAGATATAGGTATAGATATAGATATAGATATGAAACAAATCATTGTTGTTTCTTTAGTGAAAATGTGATTTTATTAACATGTTTAATAAACTTAAGCATGATGAGGTCACACAGTGAACAGGTTATAATGCAGCACATATTGCACTCAAAACAATTTTCATATTCATACAATAACAGAAACAGAAGGTGATCATTAAATATCACTTGTCAGCTGACAGTCAGTGTCCATCAGGAGACACACAGGTATACATCAGATTTAACAGAATTCATTTAGGAATAAAGTATCTTTTATAACATTTCAGAAGAACTGATTTCTGTGTGTTAAAATGTGATAAACAGTAAGGAGAGAAACTTAGAATACTTAACAATCCCCTTAAATGCCCCCTTATCAAAGTTCACTACAATGTCACATACGTCTTCATGTCTTCGCTCCCTCTGACGCTTCACTGAAGCTACATTATTGTTATTCAAAGATGATCAAATTTGATCAAATCGTACATTTATCTTGTCAGCATCTTTCATCTTTGCTCAGACAAGAACTGACAGCAGAGCTGTGAATGCTGCTGCTGAGTGACCCTGTGGCCTCCAGCAGCTGATAGAAGCTGCTGGGTCTCTAGCGGCTGTGGACGGACTCTGGCTGAATGTGGAGACGGCTCTTGGTGGCCAGCGCTGCCTTGCGGGTCATGGTGGTGCAGCGGGTCAGGATCTCCTCAGTTTTGGGTCTGGGTGGCACCTTGGGAGTGTTGACAGACCCGGAGCTGTTAGAGCTGTCAGAGCTGTCAGAGCTGGTGTCAGAGCCACGGCGGTCGGAGAGACTGAGATCAGGGCTGCTGCGTCCGCTCTCGCTGACACTCGGCTGGGGGGAGCCTGCAGGACTGTCTCTGAAACTTGATTGGCTGCTTGAGGAAGAGCCAGAGAAGCTCACCTCAGTGCTTGTATTGCTCCGGCTGCGTGCACGGCTGTTTGCGGTGGACGCGCCCCTCTCCATCTGCGTCCATGTCTCAGAAAGGACATCCAGAGATCGGGATTTGTGGAGAAACCCGGGCACACTGGGTTCTCCTCTGGACTGACGGGGAGAACCTGGTTCTTGGTTGGTGCTGGGTGGATGAGCAGCCAGAGGGTCCCTGCTGGACGCCAGATTCAGAGTGGAGCTGTGCAGCTTACTGTGCAGGCTGTACAGGCCAGCCCGGGGGTTGTTGTATGGTCGCAAGTTCATGGAGGGGACGTAACCGGCCCTGCCGTTGAATCTAAAGAGACAGTTACACAGAAAATACATTTCAGTCCTGCAAACCCTCCTCCACCCTGGATGAGACATCTGATACTTAAACTCTTCTTCTAATAAAAGCACCTCTCAGACTCTCTGGACAGACAATGGGGCGTTTGTTCGCACGTAAAGACAATGCCGGGACATTCATGAACTCTTTTAATGTCTCCTGATTCCTGTCCTCCACTGTTTGCAATGCACACAGATCAGATCAGATACCTGATGAGCCACCAGCCGTTGTCAGACTTCCTCAGCACCTCCACCACAGAGCCGATGGGCACAGACACCTCGTCCTCCTTCTTGGTGGAGTAACTCCTCACGGCACAGTACAGGGCGCCTGAAGGTCACACACAAGACAACAAGCTCAGGAAGTGCTGCACAGCTAAAATCTCTCTGCAGACAAACACACACAGAGTGTCTTTCTCACAGCAGAGTGCTCAGAGTTTTGGTTGAAGGGAACAGAAGCATGTTTCCCTCTGATGTTTAAAGAGCACTCCCCAGTGGTGTTTCCTTGTAACGTCAAAGTAAAATGCTCAGCGTCTGCATCTGGCATGATGTTACAGCTCACATCACAAGAGATTCATACAAGCTTGAGATCAGTTCTCACCTGCGAGCTGGAATCCTTCATCATCATCATCATGGTCCTCTCCTTCCCATAACTCCAGGTAGGGAGCAGGAAACCAGGCCAGACGCTTCTCCTCGTTCTCCACCAGCCACCAACCTGCACAGGAGGTCAAACACACGGTCAGCACGACACAAACGGCGGTGAAGGAAGGTTTCTCTGCATGAGAGTTGACGCACTGACCTGCAGGGTCTTTGATCAGGACGTCCAGCTTCTCGTCCACAGCTACCTTAAATGGACGGTTCTTAGTGTCCTTTGTCTCATAAGCAGCCACGCAGCGGTAAGTCTGGGTAACAAACGGGTGAGTCACGCTGCCTGCATGATGCCGAGTCCCATCAGCCCCTCCTCCCCCTGAGCCGTCGGGCAGATCATCAGACAGCAGGATCAGGAAGCTGTGAGAGAGAAGTCAGTCAGTTCATCATCATCATCATCATCATCATCATCAGCTGCTGTCGACCTCTCACAGCATCAGACGGAACTCGCTGACAGGACGACTCACCTGTTCTTGGTGAAGTCTGGCTGCAGGTCGTGGTCTTTGGGCAGGAAGAAGTGTGTGAGCTGCGAGCTCTGAGTCACAGTTTGGTCACACTTCAGCAGTTTGTCGCAGTAGCTCTCCAGGAACTTCATACGTTGGACAAAACGCTTGGATGCTTTGTGCTGAAGGCTGCTCCTCCTGGCCTGCCCTGAGAGACAACAGGAAACACCTTCAACACCAACTACACTCAAAGATTTTTTTTACAAAAATGTTATAATGCTCACACCGTTTTAAAAAAGGAGAAAACATTGAAACGAAGGATGCTCTAAGGCGACACATTGGCCCTCAGAGGACGAGCAGCTGAATAAAGCATGTTTGTAGAGATAGAAAACTTTAATTACTGGCTGCAGAAACAGAGAAATAATCTCACCTCTAAATTTGGGGATCACTCTGTCGTTTTTCTTGAAAGGGTTCATGAGAGGGAACCTCTTTTTCAGCTGCCTCTGTTTGACAAAAACACAATTTTATTCATTATGATTCCTCCAAAAGAAATAGCACCCTGAGGACAGAAAGCAGGCTTTTTCTTTCCTTACATGAAACTTCTTGAAATCCTGGAAAGACCTGTGTATGATCACTTCAGTCTGGTCGGACCAGAGCACAGAGATCATGAACATCTGTGGAGAGATAGGAAATACAGGGTGAGAGCCCAGAAAGAGACTGGCCCTTAGATTGATAACGTGTGAGGTGTTAACTCACCTTGAGTTTCGGTGTGTCCCTGTGGACGGCTCCGATGATGCGGGCACTGATTACAAAGCGTTGTTCAGCAGCCATCGTGCACTCTGCAGTGTCTCAGCTCTCAGGATGAATCGCTGCTTTATGAACCTTCAGGCTCTGCTGGTCTGACACATCACACAGTCTGCTGCCCAAGATATAGTCTGCACACAGAGGAGGCGGAGTCACACCGAGAAACACCTGAGGGCTGCAGAGCAGAGCATGCACAAATATAGAAGTGGGCTCACATAGGTGGAGCTAGGGACCTATGTCATAAACATTTTGCAGGAGAGCTGTTTTGAAAACAATACTTACTTATCTGTCCCTGAAAACAAAATAAACCTAGCTTATGTAATCACTGCATTCACTCCCACATTAACAGGTGATTATTTACCCAAAGGACTCATTTTTAATCGACTAAATAGAAATGCACTTCTGATAATGTAGCCTTAGTCAGATTATTTTGTTTTAATTGTTAATAATTTCATTACATCAGTTGAAAATATTTCTGCCTTATCTTTCTCCACTTTGTTTACAGAAATGTACTGATTGTGCCATTACAAAACATGATAAAAAGGTGACTAAGTATTTGTTATTTTTGTGAACAGGTCAAAAGTCCATGTGTAAATGTGCAATCTATATAAAATTGCTTCTACAAATACAAAAAAAAGCAAACTCACAAAGATGCCCTGCAAATATAAAACGGATAGGCAAATACACAAACAAATTTAGCAAAAAAAAGAAAATAGCTGTGAATACATTTAATTTGAAAATGAATGAAATGCATTTGTATTCGAACACGAATTCATACGATTTCATAGAAAACATTAAGGATACGTAAAATAAGTAATCTGGGGCCAACCACTTCTCCTAGATAATTTACAAATTGTATCCATCATTTTTCTCAGCGTAGCCAGATATAAGTACCTAATCAGTAAAAATTAACCTAACTCACAAAAATAGTGAGAAAAACGGTTTTCATATTTGGAGTAATTTTCTTGTTATCAGTATAATATAGCACATTATCAGCTTATTAAAATGTGTCGATCCAGTCTTTAGAGTTGATAGATTAATATTTCTGAGAAAGGAAATGACATCTACAGTCTTGGTGTTCTGAAATCCCCCCAAAAAGAGAAACTAATGGAAACTTGTACGTGAGTATTCTGTAGGGCATCAACACAGATGACTCATAAACATCATTCTTAGGCCCTTACATAGGGAAAGTTTTATGAGAGTAAAGGTATGCAGTTGATCTCTACTTGGCAATAATTTACTTCCATCTGTCAAAAAGACTCGCCTTCCTCCACCAAGATTTTCCACATAGCACCACGGAGCATCGTCTTATTTTATTTGGCATCGTTTCACAATCACGTCTTTGTTCAGGTTGATTTGATTTTGACAATGGAAATGTGTCCAGGTGCACGGCTCAGTCCTTTCATTTCTCTCTATCTCTATTGAACATTTACAGGAATAATATCAAACCACCTGTTTCACAAAAGGCACTAGAGTACTGGAAATTACATCCACTTTTTAAATAATTTATTTAGATAAAGGATCTCAATACCTCCAACCCCACAGACTATTTATCACGTTAATGAATAACATGGGACCCTTCACAGTGTCCCAAATACCACACTGGGAGCATGCACAGCGAGAATGTGTGCAATCTCTGAACTCTGCACAGCTGCTTCAGTTTTGAGATACCTTTGCTGAAGGTAGAAAAAGCCCAAAAATATTTTTAATATTCTATAATGTCTCTCAAATATGAACCCAAGTCTTGTATAATTTCTTTTTTGTTTGTGTTACATGCTTCATATATAAAAGAAGAGTAAAACAAAGCTAGGGCAAATTGGAGATGATGCGCCTAAAGTCCAGTAATTTCAAAATGCAAGCTCTGGTTCATCCCAAATTTGGTGTGACATGTGCTGGGGGGTTCCTCTACAAAGGCAAAAAAACAGTATGTTAATATCTCAATGCATTAAGAAAATACAGCACTTAAACATCTAAGTACAGTGAGCAAAAAATGAGACATTCTGCAAAATTTAACTTTTAATACTGTAAGTATGTTTTGATGGTCATACTTGTACACTGAACTACAGTAAAGAACTGCCATGCCTGTTTTGGTTGCTTTGTGTTGCTTTGTAACCATTTTGTGTCACCTTGTGGTTGTTTTACATCTTTTTGCAGTCATTTGGGTATCTGAGGAAATTTGTGTCTTACTGAGATAATTTGGTGTCATTTTTGGTTTGGTTTATAAACATTTTGTGTCTCTTTGTGGTTGTTTTGCCCATTTTTGTAGTCATGTTGATTGTCTTTGCAGTTCTTTTGCATCTCTGTGTTTTTGTTTTTTTTTGGTGTCTTTTTGTTCTTGTTTTGTGTCTCTTTGGGGTTGTGGTGTTTATTTTTTGGCGTTTGGGTCTCTGAGCAATTTTATGTCTTATTGAGGTAATTCCATGTCATTTTTTTGGTGGTTTTGTTAACCTTTTAGTGTCTCTTTGTGTTTTTTTCTGGTCATTTTTGTACTTATTTTGTGTCTCTTTGCAGTTCCATTGCATCTCTTTGTGGTTGTTTAGTGTCTTTTTGTAGTCGTCCGGGTCCCTATGAGGTCATTTTATGTCTTTTGTGGTGTTCTGTGCTGCTTTGGAATCATTTTATGTCTCCTTGTGGTTATTTTGCATGTCTTTGTGGTTGTTTAACCTGCTTTTGTAATTATTTTGTGTCTCTTTGTAGTTCCTTTGGATCTCTTTGTTGATGTTTTGTGCCTCTTTGTGGGTGTTTTTTGTCTTTTTGTCATCATTTGGCTCTCTGAGAAATTTAGTGTTTTATTGAGGTCATTTTATGTCTTTTATGCTCACTTTGTAATAATATTGTTAACGTTTTTTTTTCCCTGTGGTTGCTTTCCGTCTTTCTTATGGCTCTTCATGTAGTTGTTTTATGTCTCTGTAGTTGTTTGGATCACTTTGAGGTACAGTAACTGTCGTTTTTTGATCGCTTTGTGCTGCTTTATAATCATTTTGTATCTCGTTGTGGTTGTTTTGTGTCTGTTTGTTATTTTTTTAAAAATCCATTTTGTAGTTATTTGTGGTCATCTCTTTGTGTTTCCCCCTTTTTTTTTTCTTTTTTTTTTTTAGTAAGATCTGCATATTTCTAACATTACTGCGATGGGCTAATCAACAATGGTGTCCCTGGAGCTATGCTCATAGTGTGGTTAAAAACATGAATTTTGTAAAATGTTAATGAGATCTCTGAAGAGCCTGGGTAAGTTATGGTATGTAAAATGTTACAGAACCTGTTCCTCCAGCTTCCACCCGGTCTGCCTTCTAAAATTTACTGTACAGAGGGTCTTTGTCCTTTGTCTTTGTTGGTAATGTCGGTGGGACTCTAGATGAATTTTAAGATTTTCAGTGCCCTCCCACTAAGCAGATATAACAGTCTGCAGCTTCAGACAAGAGAGTGGTATCAATCTTCTCGTCAAACTCTGATTTACAAGTTCAAAACAACCTTTGAAGCGACCAAATATAGTCTTGTTTTCTCGAGAATGCATTACATCAGCTGCTGTCATCGCTTCCTGGCTTCTCTGACATCCTCATCTCCCATAATTAAAACTTTTCTGCACGTGCAATCACTTCACACTTGTCATCTGGCTGCAATATCCCTTATCAGGAATGAGTGTGTGCATCTGACTCAACAGGTAAGCTCCTGAATGTTTGGGGGAGGGGGGGCAACAGGTGTTTCTTCAAAGTGAGGATTGCATTAGAAGGCCAGAGTCAGAAGGGGTTATCCCCACCACTCATCAGCTGGACGTAGGTGTGGAGTCTGTGTCTGAGGTGATGCCAGGATTTTATCGCACACACACTCACAGTGTTATGGTGTTAAAGGTCAGGACTGTCCGGTTCTGTGTACAAGCTGATGAGACGTGTGTACACCTGTGTGTAAAGCCACATGAGGTGTCCCCAAACTCAACAAAAGCACCATGACTCTGAAGTTTTAGGGGAATCTCTTGACACACTACATAATGTGTATTTATGAGCAAATGGGCCCCTGGACACAGACATGCAAAGGGCCCTACCACCCCTCCTACAGAAGAATAAGATTCACAAAGTTCGTTGTCATTATGCATCTTTTTGTGTTTTTTGTCTTGTGTGTTATGTCTTTTTGATTGTTTTCTGTGTTTTTTAGTTATTTGGGTTTATTTCTCATTGTTTTGAGTCTCTTTGTTGTCTTCTTGTGGCTTTATTTTTGCCTGTTTTTTGTTGTTCTTTTGTGTAGGGGGGTGGTGTCTCTTTGTGGTTGTTTGTGTCTCTCCATGGTTGTTTGTCCATTTTGTGTTATTTTGTGTCTCTGTAGTTCCTTTGTATCTCTTTGTTGTTGTTTTTATTTGCATCTCTTTGAGGGATTTGGTGTTTTATTGAGGTAATTTAATGTATTTTTGTTTGCTCTGTGTCGCTTTGTAGTTCCTTTGCAATTGTTTGTGGTCCTTTTGGTTTTTTTTTGTTTCATTTTTTGTGTCTCTTTGTGGTTGTGTTGTGTGTTTTTGTGTAGGTCTCTATGAGGAATTCTGTGTCTTATTGAGATAATTATCTTTTTTTGTGCACTCAATGTTTTTTGTGAGTGTCTCTTTGTGGGGTTTTTTGCCCATTTTGTGATTTTTCTCTTTATGATCTCTTTGTGTTTCATTCTGGTTGTTTTACCTGTTGTTGATATTATTTTGTGTCTCTTTGCAGTTCTTTTGCAACTCTTTGTGGTCTTCTTGTGTCTTAAGTTGTTTCAAATAATAATCAAAATATTTATGAAGATAATATAAACATGATTATATGAAATTTTTGGAACTCGCACTAAATATTAAGCGAAAAATACACCACATACTGTGTATAAGGAATAAGGAAAAAGACTTGATGAGTTGTACTTAATTCTGAAGAGAGAAAGAAAAACTATAATATCTGGATAAAATCTACAGTCTTATCTTAACAGTTGTTGTGTTGAGTCCCCAAGCAAAAGAGAAACTAAACAAGTATCAACACAAATGACTCATGGAGGTCATTCTCTTTCATAATGAAACTTCTGTGAGTCTTTGTGTGGATCAGAGTTAAGCTATGCAGTGGATCTCTGTGTGCCAATAATTTCATTGCTCCATCTGTCAAAATAACCTTCCTTTCTGACTTAAAAATAAAAAAGATTTTTTTCACATAGCACCACAGAGCATCATCTTGTTGTCTTGTTTGTACTTTTTTCACAACTATGTCTTTGTTCAGGTTGAAACTGACAATGGAAATGTGTGGGTAACTGTCCAGATGCATGCCTTCATTTCTCTCTAACGCTACTGGACATTTGCAGGAAAATTTGTATTAACAAAGTTAACACATATTATTACCCTGACAGTCATTTGCATGTTGAATGTCGATAGATTTGACAGATTTTGTTTCCTGACATTCTCAGTTTTAGTTTAAAAGTTACTCTGATTACAAATAGGAAAAGGAAGCAAAAAAAATGTGAACAAGGAAGGAAGTCACTTGTGTGTTTGATTACATATGGACTCATAACTGTGCACTCAACTACTGAGTTAACCGCAAATCAAACACGTGAGGACGTGACATAAAGCACTCTTTATGGCTCTCAGCATGGCCCTGGACAAACATTGCCAACTTCTTGTAAGTATAAATGCATGGCAAGAGAAAAATTAATGATTTTTTGTAAAATAAGTGAATGAACAGAACAGAATTGCTTTCACAGACACAGACTCACATTAAGCAGTGGTCAGCTTTTGGTTGTTCATTTTAAGAAAACAATTGGAAATAAAATAAATTAAAAATACAGACACTGATAGACATATTCCACCAAAACAGAACCACTTTGCTGCACAATCTGGCCTCCCGTCACACTGATTAGATTACGCGTATTGTTATTGACCATAAAGGATAACACCCATGCTTTGAACACTGTGTTACAAGGAAGCTGCCAACGTGAACTTGACACTAAATTTGCCCTATAGCGGGAAATCTGATGGTTGATGGTATGGTAAAGTATTTGGTAAACAAACATCCCTTAGTAGTGAAACGTGGTGCCTGAAGCTTGAAGGTGGTGCCCGAAGAAGGTGGTGCCCGTGGAAAAAGGTTATACAGCTTCTGAGAAGTCACTTATCACAAGAAGAAGGAAGCTTTGTATTAACCAGTGACTGTAACTCTGCAGTCTGTGCCGGGAAATCCGTTTGTCCAGCAACACCCAAAGTATCTGATACACCCCCTGGGGAACATGAGTCACCAAAAATATAATGCATAAGTGACTCACGTGATTTAGTTATTGTAAATGTTTTATCAATATTTTATTTATGTGGTTTCTGCAAAAATAGATTCTGCATGTACAATCTCCTGCAAAGGTACATTATGTTATGCAAATCACGTTCTTTCCTTTATGTGTGACGCAACAAACAGCGATGAAATAATTACTCAGCTGCAATGACTACACCTAATTCACCCATTAATCACAACTCCATAATTTGGCTTGGTAATGAATGGACAGCAGTCAAGCACAAGGCGATCCAACAGCAGAGATATCTGCAGGTGTTTATTGAGGGTGTTGTTTTTTGGCGAGGAATTTTAAAAACTGACCCACTGATGATTGAAAGGTAAGGAAGTTGGCAGAGTTTTTTCACTCTTATCATGCATGGTGGTTAGTTCTTGCAAACATTCAAACTAGTGCTGGGCCGTTAACGGCGTTAACGTGCTGCGTTAACGCGGGATTCTTATCGCGCGATAATTTCCTTATCGCGCGATAAACTATTCACTAAGTTGGGTCTATACAGTGAGCAAGGCACCAATTTCACTTTGTTGTTTAAGCGCGGATGTATACCTGGTCGAATTACGCGGAGGGGGCGCGAACAAGGCGGAAGCTGGTCTGCCTGAGTGACTGGAGTGATTGGCTCAAGCCGTGTCACAAAGCTGCTGACTGTTAATGGTCTTCTTCATGACCTCTAATGTAGGCCCACAGTTCAGTTAGGGTCATGTTATCAGAGGCTGCGCCCTCTGCTGTTCATTCCAGTTAGCAGGAAAAAGCTTTTTCCACATGGAGACAGAACCTGTGTTCCTAAATGTCTGTGTTTAACAAAATAAAAAAAAGTTAAACACCAAAGTAAATCTTATGGAACATTATTTTTCTTTACCAAATATTATAGTAGAACAGCTTTCTCAAGCAGTTTGTGATGCATTTTCATCATTTAGATAGATAGATATTATTTTGAATGTCTTTGGCAAAATTCAAATCTATAATTTTAATCTAGATTAATCTAGATTAACTACAGGATTGCAGTGAGATTAATCTAGATTAAAAAAATTAATCTATGCCCAGCACTAATTCAAACAAATACATATACAGTAATTTAAAGTTGTGTGCTCATCTGCTAAGCCAAAATAGAAACATAAGTCCCTCCTCAGTACTTGAAATAGTGAACAGTCCCTAGTCTTATATCGCACATCTCTTGCAAGCAACTCATAAACACATAAATAAATTCTAACTAAAGCGCAGGAACAAGACCACACTTCCCTCTCACTGAATCAAATCACCTGCACCTCACTAATTCAACCACCTGTGCCTCATTCATTCAATCGCCTGCTGTGGCTTATAAAGGTGTGTCCAACCCTTTCCCTTCTGTTTGACTCACTTCTCACCCTGCAGCTCAAACCATGTTCCTCCCCTCTCTTCCATCTCAGCCACAAGCACCGTCACTTCACAACAAGAAAATGAACAAATATGACGAAAGACGACAGAGCTCAGTGAGACGTCTCCCTTACCTTCGACCCCATAAATGCTCCTGCTTTACCATGACTCCATTAGAGCCCATCCATCCCCGCACACTTAACCGCTTTAAATTCCTCTCCTCCCCATAATCATCATAAATGCTGAAATTAGCTCCAAAGGCCCTAACCATTTTGTAGTTCCAGGCTGTAGACATGTTTATTTCTGCTTGTAAGTTTCACTGCAAAAATTCCCAAATCATTTTTAGGTCAAGCTGCCTGGATATAAGCATGCTTCTGCTGATAACATGCAAATTCATTGTCTTAAAAAAATTTAGGATGCCTGGCTGTCATGACAGCACATAAAATCTTGAAATAAGATAAAAAAAAATATTGCAAGTAATCTAGTTGAGATTGTAATGCAAAAGAAACCTTTTATCTAAAGCTGGGGCACCTATAACATCAGATTACTTAAAATAAAATAAATTAAATTCGTGTTTTGAGGGAGCTGAATTGGACCATAAGAAATCATGACAGTTATCTCATGAAAAAAACATGTTTAAAAATAAGTCCCACATAAGGACCCACTGAAAAATAACAATTCACATAGTCACGTCTCTTAAAAAGCTTCTGTGGCAAACAAAGTCATCAACATTTATAGAACAAATAACTGATAAATATTGGATAAAGCAAACATTTCCCATGTGTCGCTTTTCTGACAGAGACTGTTTTTTTTTAACTTTCCAAGTCTTCAAATAGTAGCTTCATATCACCAGACGAATTAACATGGGGGTTTACGGGAAATGACTAGCTCTTGGAGCCAGCCTCAAGTGGACATTAGAGGAACTGCAGCTTTGTGTTGGCTTTATTTTTCATCTTCAGACTGAAGTTCTCAACAGGTGGACAAAATAACAACCCGAAACCAACTGACTGGTGTGAGTTGAAGCAGGAATCCAGCCCCTCCAGGATCATCACATAAAGTATTGAGCCCAAGGCCTGAGCCCGACCCACCCAAAAAGCTGGGACACAAGAAAATAAAAGCGTGGAGTGCACTTTGCATTTATGTGCATTCATTCAAATTAAAAAAACAAAAAAAGCCAATGTGGAGATCTGTGTTTACACTTTTCTTGTGTGTTACTTCAAGCAAACTGAGTGAGTTGTGTTTGCAGTTTTGCAAAAACTATTGAATTATAAACTGAGAACGTGCAGAGAGCATGCATTGGCTTCAAGTGTTCATAGTTTCGGAGATAGCACTTAATGCATTCAGTAAAAATACTGTATTAAACAGCCTCCGATTCATTAATAAGGTGTGTCGCAGAGTTACACAAACACATTATACAACAAGGAAAATATGAGTCACCTTATTTTTGGAGTGTTCAACTGACAGACATGTTGTTGCTTTCACTTAGCGGGGTTTTACCTGTTCTTCTAGAACTTTTAAGATATTTTTAATTGACCTGGGGCACAGTCCAGAACGATCTGGAAATTTAAGGGTGGAGCACATGCCACATGGCTGTTTGGCTGCAGCTGGAGGCCACTGCTTTAAGCGAAATGCTAACGCTAGAGCATCCTCACAATGACAACATGCTAATGTTAAAGCACCTGTTTGTGGGATATAAAGTGAGTATTCATCTGTCTGTTTTCTCTCATGTATAATCCGCTAAGTATGAATAGTTGTGATTTTGTAACCTAAGAATGAGTTGCTCATATCTACATAGGGAGCAGGTCCTTGTCTATGGAGATAGCCATGTTGCACCAGCACATTTCTACAGTAGCCTAGAACGGACAAACCACACACTAGCTTTGGATAGGGTAATTCAAGTTTTCAAGTCAGGTATTGTAGTTAGCAGCCCCTCCAAAGCGAGAGCATCGGAGAAACACTGATTTGTAACATGAAACGTCTTTATTCCGTGTTTTGTCTAAATCATGTGGTCTGTTTGTTTTGGAGAGGAGGGAAAAACCGCCTGAACACTGAAGGAATTCTAAGAAGCAGAAGTTTCAGCTGGTTGACATACTTTGCACTCTTCACTTCAACATGCCACTAATAACTCAAAACCTGACACACCAAACCTTCAAAGTGTTCATCAAAATATGCTTAACCCTTTAAAACCTAGGCAAATTGTTTTGATTTATTTCAAAAACATAGCAAGAAGGCAATGAGCAACTTTACAAGACATGGCCCAAAATTTAGCAATAAGAAATTTTTAAAAATCGAGGAAAATAACCTGAAAATAAGTAAATAAGTAAAGTTGAAAAAAAAAAGCCCAAAAATGTGTTGACGTTTTTGTAAGGACATTTTTTCTACCTTTCTGTGTCCCACCCCATTCTTTTTGTGTCACCCAATATTGTGGTGATTTTCTTGTCAACTTTAAACAATTTCGTGACATTTGTGGGACATTTCCTGCTAACTTGGTCACTGCCTTTTCTCCAATAAAGATAAATGTACACTATATTATTGTTGTGAAATTTATTTAGTAATAATAATTTTAATCTGCAGAGTAACTAAAGATATCATAAAATGGAAATAACCAAGTACCTCAAAATGGCCAAGCACCTTAACTACAGTTCTAACATAAATGTCCCACATACAGTCACTTTTACATTGACAGTATGGTTAACATTCATCAGTCACTGTCACTGCAGCATTCTGGAAATATTTTCCTATTCATACATGTCAATAGTGTGTGACACTCCTGGAGAGGAAGCAGCAGTCTTGGAGCCAAAACTAACTCATTGGTTATATATGTGGTGTGCTAGCTGGCAGGACTGGGGCAGTCCCGGATAAAGGGACATTTTTCATGACCATGTAGATAGTGTAAAGAAGCATCCATTGTGCTGCGACTACACCCAGATTGGCTCATTCTTAAAAGCATGCGGTATAATCTGACATTTAGTTATGTAGCCAGAAAGGTAAACTAAGGTGCAAGTTTACAGGAACCGTTTGTCAAATAAGGATCTGACTTGCTTTAGTTCTTCAGTAAGAAAGAAGTTGGTTGTACACATGCTGTTTGGGAGAATTTTATCATCCTCTTGAACAACATTTTTCAATGGAATCTCTAGCTCCACATATTTTGGTTTTGTTATTGGATAATATCATAATGAGTAATACTATCCTTGTAAACAAATAAACAAGGCCATGGGTCTGTCTAGCTATATCAGCTATAACAGGATGTTGAACTGTGATACTTAACTTATAGCCCGCGGGCTAAAACTGGCCCTCGAGAGGATCCTGGGTGGCACCCCAACCATTTTCTAGTTTACAATAAAAATAAAGTGATTCACACTGAGATTTTTTTTTGACTTTGTACTGAGCTTGTTTATAACAATAAATAAGGTGATAGTGGAGGATTGCCCACACCCCAACAGAGGCCGTAGCTAAACCCCTTATGTCCTAAAATCCTAGAAATGTCCTAAAATCCAAGAAACATCCTAAAGTACTGGCTATGTTTTAAAATCCTAGAAACAGCCTAAAATCCTAGACATGTCCTAAAATCTTAGAAATGCCCTAAAATCATGGAAATGTCCTAAAAGCATCCTAGAATCCAAGTTTTTAGCCCCTGGCCTCTGTCATTTTGCAAGTGTGGCCCCCAAGGAGAGGAAACTGATTATCTCTGACACAAAACAATGTTGAGACACTGAAAATCATCTGGCCAGTGCTCTTTTAAGGAATGGATTGAGCTGTTGACAAACTTGGCTATATCTGAATGTAATATGTACAGAGTAATGGGGAGAGAATATATTTTTGAACATGCCTGGGACCCCGTCTTCTGAACAAATTTGAAATTATTTCCTCAAGGCTCAAGATACCACATTCATGAGAATGTGACGCACGGACAACCTGAAATACCTCTGAGCCAGCGATAGCCATGGCTAAAAACTAAAATAAAATGATAAAATGTTATGTGCAAGTAATTCTTTAAATAAATAAATAAAACAAGCCAAAGCTACATCATTTGTTTTGTGTATTAATATCGGTTGCACACTGAGGTCAGTTCATTATAAAACCTTGTGTTTCCCCAGGTGTGCCTGCACTCTGAAGAGGCCTTCAGCCAAGTCAAACAATAGTCATGTGACACGTCCTCCCTCTGCTGCTGGCCTCAGGCCAAAGTCAGGTCGCACCACTGCAGCAAATTTGATTCTTTATTTTCCCACCCATCCAGATGCTTTCTTTGTTTAAAGGTTTGTGTCATGCTATCATTTCTCCTGTGACTGGAAAGTCCGGTGAAAATTCCTGAGCAGACCAGTGATTGCAAGATTATTACAGTACTTAACTGTAATTGATCCACTTTGCAGTCCAGTTTAATGCAGCACACACACAAACACACACTCACACATGTGCGTTAAGTATTGATCACATAACATACAATCATACATATCGTGTATACTTTAAGATGTTAGAAAACCATGTGTGTAACTGATATATAACACAATCAGCTCTTTCTCTTTTGTCATTCTTCATTTCAGCCTCCAGAAGTCTAAAGGGCCGGGGCCTTCCGTGTATAAAATCCTATCAATTCCCTTTGGCCGTGTGTTGGTCTGTTGGTCCACCAGGCTAAAATATATCTATAAATGGTCCAAGGATTGTTATTATATTTAGTGGACATATCCACAGTGTCCGGAGGATGAATCCTAAAAACTCTGCTGATCCCGATTTGTCCTTTAGCACCACCGAGAGGTCAAACTGTCCCACCTGTAGAGATTTCCGGTCTGATCCTCTGGTGCCACCATGTGGTTGATTTGAGGCCTCTGGTGAAACGTCTCTGCAGCTGTTTGATGAACTGCTATGAAACCTGCAGCTTTTTCATAATAATTGGATTATTACATTATTTTACAATTTAAGACTATAAAAAGCCTTGGATGATATAGCGTACGTTAAGCATGAACATGATTTTAGAGACAGCAGATGTTTTTGATGAGATGCATCAATGGCTGCTGAGCTGTTTCAATTTGCCAAGAGACTTTTAAAACATTTTTTTATTTCAGCTCCTGCTGAGCAGAAATGTGTCTAAGTCTTCTGTTTTTATTTTACTTCCCTTTGTTTTTGGTTTTATTGCTTTTGGTCTATTTGTTTGCATTATTTCATATTGACATTATGTGTCCTGTGTCTTGCATTATTTGTCCTCTTGTTTTAATTTTATCCAAACTCTACCATAGTTTCATCTTGCTTGTGCTCTGCAGGACTGTTTGGCTCTCTGTTGTTGGATTGCCTTCTATTTTTCTGCTCTTGTTTGTAAAAGCACTTTATAAACTCTGTTTTTAAATGTACTATATAAATTGTAATCATAATTATTACTATCAAGTACATTTACTTAAGTACTGTGCTTAAATACAAATTTGAGGTACTTTTACTTTACTTGAGCTTTTAATCTCATGTATCTTTCTACTTCTACTCAACTACATTCAGAAGGAAATCTTGTACTTTTTACTTGACTACAATCACTTTTAGTCACTAGTTACGTTACAAATGCAGATTTTAGCACAAAAAAACATATCAAAATATAGAAATGCAGCTGAAACTATCAGTTGACTGATTAGAAAACTAATTAGCAACTGTTTGAATTATTGACCCAATTTCTTTTCATGTAAAAACAATTTTCCATTGGAGCAGTTTTTGACTCTCCTTTTAGCGTTTGAGTGCACTGACAAGTTTATTATCGGAGAAAATCATTTCAATTTAACTGTACGTGACGCAACTTTTGCTTAGTCTGTAAATTGAGAAAATAACTCAATAATTAATGTGAGTAGTGTGTTGTGGAAATGTTACTCAAAAACACGCCGTTGGTGAAACAAGCAGGACTCAGTAATGAAAGGTGTTTGATATGATTTTTTCAAAATCCATAATCCATTCTTTACACACACACCATCAATCAAATCCAACAAACACACAACTCATAATACAACTCTGATAAGCTTTAGAAAGATGGCACCATCATCACATGAGGGGGTTTGGGGGGGGGGCATGATCAGGGAGCATTTAACAAAAATATTTCCTTTCATGGCGATAGATTCTTTCTTTTCATAAACTATAAGGATAGAATAAAATTTGTTTTCTGTTTGGAGAGTGCTGTGTTCAAAGTGTTGCATAGTCGAGGGGACAGAGATGAGGGGGTTAATTTAAATTGACACACGGGTGGGAAGTAAAAACATCTTTGATGCAGAGTGCACGGGAAAAATACTCTTCTCTGGGATTGTTTTGGCTCTCTTAAAAACAGCGAGTCAAAAAGCTCGACTGCCACCTGTGAGTGTAACATCCTGACTGCAAGCGTTAGTAACATACAGTTTGTGCAAAAGTAACTCAATACAACAAGATCCACAGCAACCACATGGGATAATAATCTCCTTGGATGAAGACGGGGGGGAAAGCTTGTTTCTCAAAGTGCCACTCTGCGTCCAGAGCTAAACAAAGAACCAGCTCAGCTTTAAAGCAAATACTGTCAGTGTAGCTTATAACCCTCCAATCCATCACCAACCCAAACCTCTCTCTGACTTGGCGATTAACTTGTTTAAAGATGTGAGCAGACTCCTCGGAGGAGTCCTTGTCCAACGAATGTGTTTATGCTGCACACTCGGCATCGGCTGCATGATTTCTAGTCGCAAAACAAGACGGGGAATTCCCAACTCAGCTTATAAAGTGTCCGGAGATACTGCGCCAAGCGTTTGTTTTGTTTTTTTTAAAACCAGACGTTAAAAACGAATACAGAAAGGGGGTACACGCCCAGTCTCTGCTGCTGGTTCAGACTTTCCAGGCTCCAGCCGGGGAGCACCTTCTTCTTTCCTCTCTCCTCATCTCATTCATACATTCATCTGTCCGACATCCCGTCCACAATCCGCTGTCTGTCCACTTATTGGGAACATGTAAGAGTTTGCACTTCTCTAAAGCCCAAAATCTCATCCCTCCGTCTCCTCTTCCTCCTCAGTAGCATCCGCAGACCTCTGTTCTGCCTCAAGTCTCTGTCCATCACTAAAAAGATCCACGACGGCGGCCGGGGTCACCGGAACTCATAGATGGCTGCACTGTGCTCGGGGACGTGGGTCAGGTTTAGAGACTGGTACCTGCAAAGGGACGACACAACACATGTTAGGAAATGGGTTTCTGTTAGAAATATATGATGGCATGAGCATTTCAGCTTGATGCATTTCGTATATAGACCTAAATATTCCTATTTTTCAGGAAATGTAATTCTTTTTTTCATTCTGTTTATTACATGCATCAATATTGGTTATCAATGTTAGTGGCGAAGCCTACAGCTTAAGGCAAGTTAGACTTTCTAAGACTTTTGTAATGCCTCTCAGAAGTAAAAATAGAAGAAATAAAAAAACATGAAGCAACGTGAATGTGGCGGGCTTAGAGAGGATATTGCTGAAGTGTTTATTGCAACATAAAAAGAGGCTTTTTTGTCTTGTGGCAGAGACAAGGGTGGAAATCAAACAAAAAATATTTAAAGTTAAAGTCTATGCTTCGACGTCTCTGCCAGCACCTACTATAAGTGGTAACTGCAGTGAGTTTGTTGGCAGACTGCCTTCATTGTGATATGTAGTCCCATTTAGAGCTCAGGTTATCTGGATTTGGTAATCTGGAAAAGTTTGTATCTGGATCAGGGTGATCCAATCTGACGCTGCTTAGACAAACTGGTACTAAATCCAGCTAATTTTGGAGAGCAAAACGGATTACAGATTACATGTTTTGAACAATCGGACGCTGATTTTCCAGCTGGTCTGGGTTTCGATCCAGAATCCTTTCGGCCTGCTAATTCAGTAAATGATTTCACAGTAACTGGTGTCGTGTTGTGTTACCATTCAGAGCTCCTGTGGTAGTAGTAGCCCTCGATAGTTGCTGTAGATTTCTGGAAGCAGATGTAATAAAATCCGGCAAAGGAAGCTCCGCTGATGTCTTTTATTGTGTGGTCCGGGACCAGGAACTGCTCCTGCGGAGACGTTGCACGGTGAGACAGAGGGGACTGACCATCACATATGGTCACACTCAGTTTGGGAAGCACCTTACCTTCCACCTCATAAAGATATAGTCCGAGTTCTTCAAATCCTCGTAGTCAAAATCATCCGAGTTGAACGTCTTGGCGTACTGGTAGAAGGCCTGGAACTTACCCTGAATACAGAAAGGATGATGTCACGATAAACCATCCTGTTGCAGAGCGCTCCTGTAGATTATGTATGATGGAAAAAGGTGTCACCTCACCCAGTGCTTACGATCCACATCCTCATCTGCGTCCCATTTCCGGGTGAGAAACGGCCTTTTCCGGCTGATGATCTCTCCGGCGAAGAATGTGGTCAGAGTCGGGTACTCCTGTGAGAGGACAGAGACACAGTGAGGTTTTGTTCAGTCTAATGCTGTTTGTTTCTTCTCTTTGTAAGAGAAAGAATGTCACACCCAGTGCTATCAGCCGGTCTGACACATCAGTGGTTTCATCCCTGAACAAATTAACGGGTAGACAGTAACATCTCGGGTTGGCTTAAGTGTTCTGATGCCTTTATACCCTCCATACTGAACCAATTAAAAAAAAAAAAGTATTTTTTGTCACATAGACACATAAACATTTGAATAGAGGATCCAGGTTGAAAAATGCCGAAGTTACCCTTTAAAAACGAGAATTCCTGCTCTCACCTCAGTCAGTCCTTTTATCTTCAGGTAGCCACACAGGTAGGAATCTTCCATGGTGACGTGCTGAAAAATACAATATATATATATATATATATATAGTATGTTTTTTTTCTACATTCAAATGGCAGTCAGGTGTAATGCTGTGATCCCCTAACATAAAACAGCCATAAAAATGTAAAAGTCGTCCAACAAATTTAGGAGCCAGAAGTAATAAAGCCTCTATTACATTGTATTTTGTATTTTATTTTAAATCTTTTTCCCTGGGTGACTTGGGGGAAATGCATGAGCCTCCCTACACCAAAAATCAGTAATTAGAATTTAAAAAACTGACCCTTTGATGTCTGAAAGTTGAACACAAAATCCTGGAGTTGAAAACAGCCTCAGTTTTTGTAAACTCTTTTTTTTTGACAGAAGTGTTTGTTGCATGTGGACCATCATAAATTTGACAATTTCTGTTTTTACCTTTTATAACTATAATAAATTGTGATTTTGGTTATTTTTAAGAAAAACATACAAAATCACCACAATTTATAGTAAAATCAATGCCAAAACGTTTTCTTTGAAAATTGCCAAAACTTTCCAAAGAGAAAAAAACATCAGTAAAAAGGTTTTCTTTTTAAAAACTCCCCCAAAATGTTTAAAGACAAAATGCTTGCATAAAGAATGCCAGAAATTGCTAGAACACTTTCCTTAAAAATCGCCAAATATTGTTAAGGGGGAAAAATCGCTACAATGTTTCCTTTTTTTTCCACCACTGCTTAACACATTATTTGACATGCCCCCCCTCCATAACAAACAGCCCCTGATATTAAATACAATGTCTACTTATAGTTAAAAAGGCCCCTCCCCTTAGCCAAAAGTCCCTTCACATTGCTTAGAATATTATTCGACATGTCTCCCCTTTTTTGCACCACCCCAATCCACTCTAATAAATGACGAACTGTCCCTAACATTCAATAAAATGTCTACTTAAAGTTGTAAAAGGGTTTATCGTAAACAGTCGCAGCTGCCAGCTCACTGAACCACAGGCCAGCAGCGCTCATTGATTCCCCAGCTGTCAATCACCTCCGCCCGTTTGACAGATCGGCAACCCCCCTGACAGCTGAAAAACAAAATACCACAGCCTCACCTGTAAAACAACCTCCACGTCGTACGAGTTCCCTTTGCTCTTCTGGTGGCCTCTGAACTTAGACCCGCTGTACAGCAGCGAGGTGACCACACCGGGCTGCTGGGTGTTTATCGGCGGTGGGGGGATAAGCGAGGCCGAGGATGCGAAGGCCGCGGCGGGGGAGTCGGTGAGGTATCCTGCGGGGACAGGCATGGCTCCCGCTTCGCTGGCAGGGCACCGACCGCGGTCAACGTCCGTGTGGAGGATGGGCTCTGTCGGAGGTGGAAGAGCACTGAAGGGGTCCGCCAACATTCAAATCCCCCCCGATTCCTCCAGTTTAGCTCACCAGGCGCCAAAGCTTCCAGAAAAGTAAGTGGACTTCGACGCGTACAACAGAATCCGCGCTTCTGATTGGCTTACTGAGTTCACCTCGCTAACATCCTCAACGCTCATTGGTTCAACTTGCGGAAGACTTTGTATTGATATGTGGTTGTAGTTTTTTTCCTGATGTCCCGTGGTGCGTAGAAGTGCTTAAAAACTACATTTCCCAGCTATAGAAAGGAAATGCTATTTTCAAGCGAAGAAGGTCACGGCGTGTATCAGAGATGCTAAGTGAGAGCTGAGGAGGATAGTAAGACAATTTTACGCAGTTAAACAGAAAAATACAAACAAGAATTGAAGCTAAAATCGATGAAAATGTGTCGTTTAATACATTGACGAGCTGCGGTCTGAAACAGTTAGCCCAGTTAGCCCTTTAGCTAGCTCTTCCTGTGAAAATCACATCTTCACATGTCTGCAGAAATGTTCAGGAGCCTCGTTAGACTTCAGAGTCGGATTGGAAACATCCTTTCTCCCGGTAAAGTGTGCACAAGAAGTCAGCGTCTTACTCTGAAATACTCCACAGCCACAGCAGGTAAGATACATAATCAATGTGCACACAAACGAGGAATAACTTCACCTTGCCAGTTGTTGACTGATAAGATGTTTTCTGCTGTTTCCAGAAAGAAAAAGATTTTATCAAGATGTCAGTATATCCCAAGGCGAAGGTAAGTGTCCAGGGTGTCTGCAGGCAGGTGCTTCAAAAGTCGTAAAATGTCTTAAATTCCTTAAATTCAGTTTTAAATAAATCAGGCCTTAAAAGTCACCAAGTAGTACTTTTAAACTTACAAACATGATTGTTTTTGTTTTGTAAATATACACTCATTTTGAAGTTACGATGGAATTGGGACCGGAGCATGATTACCACTGTGTGACATTACCTTTTCTTTTAACAACACTCATCAAGTGTTTGGAAACTGAGAACACTAATTGTTGAAGTTTTAAGAGTAAAATTCTCCATCATATTTTTTGCTTCATAATGCTCCGCACATGTTCAGTGGAAAACAGTCCAGTATAGTATCTGTACTTTTTGTACCATAAAGCTATGCTGCTGGAACATGTGCAGAATGTGTCTTATTGTCTCAATGGAATAAGCAGGGATGTCCCTGAAAGAGAAGCAGTCTTGATGGCAGCATATGCTGCTCCAAAACCTGTATGTACCTTTTAGCATTTATGGTTCCTTCACAGATGTGAAATTACCCATGATGCCAAGGGCACTAACACCCTCCATACCATCACAGATGCTGGCATTGAACTTTGAGCTGGTAACAATCTGGATGGTCCTTTTCCTCTTTAGACCGAAGGACAGAACACCCATGATTTCTAACAACAATATGAAATGTGGACTTATCAGGCCACAGCACACTTTTTCACCTCTCTGAATCTTTGAATTGTTTGATGATATGAAGAATTTGTACTGTGAAATCCTAAATTCTTTACAGTAGCGTTTTGAGAAATATAAAAGTGACATTCCTTGCTTGTGAACAGCTGAGCCTTTTTGAAGATGCTCCTTTCATACCCAATCATGACACTTTATCTGTTACCAGTTAACCTGTTCATCTGTCACATGTTCAAAATTCAGGTTTTTTTCTTTTAAACAAACTTCCCCAGTTGTGTTTTGTTGCTCCTGTCCCAACTTTATTATGACATGTTGTAGGCATCAGAATGAGAGTATATTTACAAAAAACAAAACAAAACAGAAGCTTATCAGTTTGAAAATTTTAATTTATAATTTTCATTAAATATAAAATGGCTTTCTACTGTATTTATCTGAATATAGTTCAAAAACAATTGGCAAATCATTGCATCTTTTTAAATTGGGGTTGTAGAATAATTAAGTCAATTGCTTTTTCAGTCCACCAGATACATTTTGCTGCAATAAAAATGACTGAAGTGAGAAACATTAAATCTTTATCTCATTAGATAAAGTTTGACAATTTTTTCTTTTTGAGACATTTTTTTACAGTTGAATAAAGGTCATAAATCACAGTATTTTTTACCTGCAATTCGTAGCATATCTTAACGTGTTTAAAATTGTAATAATGTGATGTGACTGAAGTAGTGTTATATTTCGCATCACAGGGCCCCCATTTTCATGTCCTGCTTTATTAATATTTCTTTATTTTCATTCAGGCGGTGTGTTTGAGATAAACCTGGACAGAAGGAAACTGAAAACTCCTGGAGGGAAACTGTTTACGGTGCCAAATGAAGCGTTGGCCATCGCTGTGGCAACCGAATGGGATGCTCAAAAGGACACACTCAAGTTCTACACCATGCACTTGGTACGACTTGAAATTGGGAACTACACAGATTATAAAGCAGAGTTTTTTTTATATTTTAAGACGGCTATATTCCTAAATTTGAAATGACATACTTAATATATTTTGAGCTCCCTCCATGTTATTGAAAAGTGCGCCTTATGCTAATTGACATTACATAATAAGTTGACAGTTCGTTTTGTGGGATTGTGGTAAAAATTTGACACTGAATTCAAAGAGCCCGACACAGAGACTGACACCGAGGTTTACACCGGAACTGACTGTAACTGGTTCTCAGAAAAAAAATGTCCTGCAGTTTTCTTTACTTTTTCCTTCCTCTAGTAAAGGATATTTCACTTCTGTTGGTCCACTCTTCTTCCTGCAGACGACTTTGTGTAACACCGCTCAGGATAATCCCACCCAACGGAGCAAGGACCAAATGATCAACGCTGCCCTCAAGTTCCTCGAGACTGATACTGTCTGGTATTTACTGATCATATACTTAAATTAAAGCACACTTTTTAATTTTTATTACATTTTATTACATCATTTATCGATCATTCATTTTGAAAAAAATGACCCTCCTAAAAAAAATGTTATATTACCAGTCAGAACATTTTATTACATTATTGGTTATTATTAGTATTATTTTTTTTTACATTTTGATTAGATAAAACCTTGTTTTATTACATTTTCAGGAAATTATTACATTATTGGTTGCTACAAGTCATTTATATCTCCACGAGGAGCAGGTCATCTTTCGCAGAGTCCTCCATGTTGTTTCTACAGTAGCCCAGAATGGACAAATCAAAGCCTGGCTCTTGATTGGGTATTCTGTGTCACCCACCGTAGTTTTCCTACAAGCTTGACTCATGGGAGAAGTTTTACTTCTGCAAACTCACAGTTAGATATCACTAAATCCTACATACTAAACCTTTAAATGTATTATATTAATGAAGTGATGCCTTTTCAATTAAAAAGCCATGTTTTTGAAAGACATAAGAAAAAATTGACGCAAAGACGACAACAATAGGATGAAAATAACTCTTTGGTTGTTGCATAATTTTGCAGAAAACATTCTGTTCTGCAATTGAATGAGCCTGTTGAGTCTACATATTAATTGCAAAGATATTTAGGTTACTTTGACACAGTGAAAAGTGTCATTGCAGTGCCAGTCATGGCTTTGATTTATGGTGTTTCTGTTTTGTGTAGTTACAGAGTGGATGAGCCGCTTGGTTTGGTCGAGCTGCAGAGGAATGAGTGGGACCCTGTGCTGCACTGGATCGAAAACAGGTGACAGCAGCATTAGCCTCTGTCAGATCAGCTGACATTTAAAGCAAACTAAAGGCGAATGTTGCTACTATAATAAATGTTTTCCCTTTATCTTCCCACAACTCAACTGCAGATATCATGTCACTATTGGCTCCTCATCCAGTATTTTGGGTCCTGAAATCCCCGAAGCAACCAAAGACACGTTCAGGCAACACCTGAACTCTTACAACTTCTGGTCCCTCACAGGTAAAACATCTCCACACTGATCTAGGATCAAAACTTTAACAATCACGTGCTCTTGTGAAACGAGCCTTGATTTAGATGATTTACCAGCTAAATGACACACATACTTTGATGACAACTGACTTTTCCCAAACCACCCCCTTCACCCTCTCCCTACCCACACTCACTCCGTCTCCGTGTTCATGCAGAGTGTCTGCCTCCTTAAGCACCGTCGCAAACGATCTAGCAGGGGTTAATAAACCATCCAAAAGCGAATCTGCACCAATGCCGACTTGTTGACCATGTGCAACGTTGTATTGTGTTTGTTGTGAAGACAGTCCTTACAAATGAAGTCCAGTTCCTTTGTCCTCAGAAATGTAAGCTGCTCAAACTAAAACAGACATTTAATATTGTCATACAGATATTAACAACTTAAATGCTACATCGTATTTAGGAGGAAATATATCTACAAAACAGCAGTCATGCTTATTTTATTTTAAAGTGACACAGAAACTGTTGCAAACATGGAGCGGCTTGTAAACATCAGAGTGAAGATGTTTGCAAAAGAAATAGAAATGTCACCAATGAATCTCAATTTTTATTCATATGTAAGTATTATTTATTTATTTGCTCATCTATTTATCGATTCATTTATTTATTTTAATGGCAAAGGTGAACAGTAGCACAGCCTTTAGGGTAAATATTAAGAAATTAACATAAAATGTGAGTAAGCTTTATTTGTCTACATGGTTATGAAATATGACTACAGCTCCTTTTTTCAGCACAGAGAGGTAACTTTGTCCCAAAGCTTGCTGCTGTGGTTATGCCCTACACCCTGATGGAGGGTGCTTCACTAAGCCGTGAAGGCGACTACAAACGGAGTGACTCCCTCAGACAGAGTGGGAGTGGGTAGGTTTGGGAAAGGCCCCACATTTTAAGTAACAGATATAGGACAGAACGTTCTGGTTTCTCCTGTGCAGGACTGGAGTATGTGATCACCCAGCTGAAGTCCGTTGTGCTGTCAATGGGGCTGATCGACAGACATCTGAGTGTGGAGCAGGCCGTGCTGCTCTCCAGGCTGGAGGAGGAATACCAGGTAGTAGAGGATTTAGGAGTACTAGGAGTATTGTTTAGCATGTTTCTTTCCTACAATAACCATAAACAAATGAGGTCCAAATGCTCAATGGCCTCTTTGTTTGTGCTTGTGTTTCTTATAAACCATATTTGCCAGAAATCATGGTGCATCTCTTGCAAAAAGAATATCTGCATCCTCAATCAAAGTTTCCATATTCAAGAGCAGAACAAATATGTATATTGGAAGTGTTTTTCCTGTCAGTCTGCCTCTCATCTGCCATTGCTTCTTTAGCTCTGGAGAAACAGTGCCCTCTTCTGTTTTCATCATTTTCCTCATCCACCCTGACCTGGCAGCACACAATGTTCTGTGCAGTGTAGACACTCACTTTGCTTCACTTAGTCTTTACTTGTTTACAGAAGTTTTACATGTCTTTGCTTACACAGAGGATTTTTCACTGTTGCCTGGAGGACTTTCACTTTTAATCTTTGAAACCTGAATCGACATTCGTTGTCTGCAGTCAGACAACTTTCAGGAGCATTTCAACATATGAAATGTGAGCAAAAACAGTTTTATTTCTTTGAAAGAACATTGCAAAAAAAAAAAAAAGGCAATCACCAACTTGGCATTAAATGTCTCGCAAATTGCTAAAAAAAATGTGGGAAAGGTGATGAGAAAATTAGCTTTAAAAAAGAGAGAATCATTAGAAAATAATCAAATAGGTAAATATCGAGAAAGTATATTTATAATTGTTAGAATTATATATTTAAATTGGTTTTCAGAATAATTAAATATTGTTATTTATTATTTTTATCTTATTTGATAACTTTTTCTGGGTAATTTCCCATTTTTCTTCTTTAATTTTATTTTTCTTTCTAATTTTTTTCATGGAAATTTGTATTAATTTCTTGCTAATTCTGGGTTATTTGTTAAGTTATTCATTGCTCCTTTTCCACATTTTTGTGAGAAATCAAGCCAGTTTGCCCAGGTTTTAAGGGGTTAACGGGGCTTCAACACATTTTAATGGACAAAATTTCAAAACACAACTTTTCAGGCATCTGTTTGCAACCTATGACGTGAACAGAAGTATATAGTACACTTTACTCCAAATGTTGATAATATTATTATTATATGGGTTAATGCCACTTTAAAGTTTGGTTAGTCCTGTTGGTTATTTGTTTAGAAAGATAAGATAATCTTGTATTTATCCCACAGTGTGGAGTTAAGCATCATTACAGCAGCAAAGGGTGAAGAGCAAAAAAACCCCACAAAGAAATATAATAAGTACGCATCGGTTAAAAATACACCTCTGTTGTTTCCACAATACTGGCATGCTGTCTAAAATCACACACTGGAGTGACATGATGTTGCTGTTTTTTGGTTCTGTGTAAAAATGCAAAGGAGGTGTAAAGAAGGGACTTCTTAGCAGCTTTATAGTGCCATCTCTGTGGAAAAATGGTTGACGATTTAACTAATTAAATGACTTTCCCAGGCTTGAGAAACAAGAATTTGGCGTTTTGCAGGTTTTTCATGACCATGGGTACCCTGAACTAAAAAGAACAAAGGTTGACCTGCTGCTCTTTTTTCTGTTCTCTGTTTGTTTCTCCTCCTGTACAGATCCAGCGCTGGGGAAACGTGGAGTGGGCCCATGACTATGACATGTATGAGCTGAGGGCACGGACTGCTGCCGGAGCTCTTTTTGTTCACCTTTCATCTGAAACATCGACTGTCAAACGCAAACTTCTGCAGGACTGATTAGATTAAAACTCTTAGTGAGCACACATCAGATGTGTGCAGACAAATGCAACACCTCCTGTTTTTGATATTTAGCAGAGACAGCTGCTTTGTCTGCGTTCTGTTATTGAGTCATCTCACCCCAGTCAAAAACACTGGCTGTCTCTTTTCAGTGTTTATATGTGGCAGCTGTCGAGTGTGCCACCTCTCACCGAGTTTCCAGTCGCTTCTCAGTCATCCGTGACATTTTGGACACTGTGCTTCGTTTCAGGAGAATAGTGACTAATGTTGTTGTCTGTTTGGTGCTGGAATGTTATGTCCATGTTTGTCTGATTATAGTAAAGTGCATATGCTATCCAAACAGCACATTAATTGTGCTGTGTAGTGTTTGTTTGTAAAAATGTACCTAAGCACTAAAAAATTACAATCAAATTTAATTGATAAAATAGCTGTATTTTGTATTTATTTTACTGTTTTGTTTTGTTTTTTAAATGTGTTCTATTATAAATCACCAAAATTATACCATTTGTTATGACATGAAATTGTAAAAAAACAAAATTATCTTCGACAGTCCTTGATAGGCCTGCACCTATAGATACTTTTTTTCTGATTAATTGAAATTATTTTTTGGTTTAGTCAACAAATCTAACCACAAACGTATTGATTTATCTAAAGGTTATATTTTTATTACTCAATTTATATAAAATCAGTAGACCTAAAATAATTATAAACTTGCCATTAATTTTTAAATAATTTTATTGTTCCATTTCTAAATTAAAAAAAAACAATAATAGCTGTATATTTTAAAATTAGTTTAATTTCTATGTCACTGCTGTGTTGAAATATACTATTTGTTGTCATTTTAACCTCTGTGTTGTCCTTGGGGTCATTCTGACCCCAAGTTAAATCCTTTGCTATCAAAATATGTCGTTTATACTTATGTAAACAAGGTCTGTTGGCCCTACATTCCAAAACAAAAGGAAAAACGTGTGGTAATGGGTTGGGCTGAAGTAAGACTAAAGGTGTAACACAGAATTGATTGACAATTTATACAATATGCTTTAAATAACAGTCAGACAATGGTGGGGTCAAAATGACCCCAGAGAAAAGGTGTATGGCAATCGGGAGGACATTACGAGGGTTCTAGAACCTGTTTGTCAGATGGCTGATCAGAGAAATATTGGTTCTCAAACTCAGAAGCACTGCTGTGACACACATTAATTGAATCACTGTTTTATGGCAGGCCTTTCCCCGAAGTGGAGAATTAGTATCTTTTATTGAGTACTTGAAACTTAAAATAGTTATGAAATGGATTCATTTAATCACAAGAGTAATATGCAGTTTAGATAATCACTGGGAGATGTATTTTTCGTTTTTAATTTTATTATTTTTTTTGCAGTGTGGGGTAGAGTTAATAACTGAAACAATTTATAGTCTGGAACAGCAATCACTGGAACAGCAGTCTGTTAAAAAATTGCCAAAATTACACTATTTATCATACCCTGAAACTGTGATATGAAAATTATTGTTGGGATTTCAATTTGACAGTACCCGAACACATCATGTGCAAAGAACACTTCCTGCAGAAAAAAAAAAAACAAAAACAAAAAACAAACATAACCAAAGCTGAGCTTAAAATAGTTGTATTTCATCAAGTGTCTTTATTCTATGTCTAACTCGAATTTTCACAAAAAATAATGTGTTTGCACAAACTAACCAGCATGCATTACAAGAGTCATGCATACTGGTTAGTAATAAATAAAGAACACTCCCTTAACAACTAATAACAATATAGCTGTTTCAGGTTAAGAAAGCTGTACAGTTTTGTGCAGGGTGTGGTGCAAAAATATTAATCTGGATGTGCAAACAGTAGAGCAAATTTTTACAGATGTCTGTCATAATTAATGTTTATATTCTGTCAGCTTAGTCATAAAACAGCCGTTGAGTTTAATCGTTGCAACCTTTGGTGCCTTTTATTTACAATCGTCCGACTTTCTTGATGGGCATTCCAGCTATCCAATCATGCCAAAGGTCAGGATTTCTTGGCCAATGAGGTTGCTCTGTAGGCGGGACTTCGCAGACGTTTCCTCATGTATCATCCTCATCATCCTCCCATGGACTGACTTGTTTGTTGTCGAGCAAAGATGGAGTTCCTTTTGGGAAATCCTTACAGTACGCCAGTGGGACATTGCATCGGTATGTAAGCAGTTGTTTAGGGAGCGACATCGCGTTAAGATTGATGTTAATGTCTCGAAAATGTGTCGACGTTGTGCGGTGGTCATTTACGGCCGTGCTAGCTTTAGCATGCTAACGTCCCTGAATGAGTTTCTACAGCTGGACCGTTAGCCGCCTAGCTAACTAGTAGTGAAGCTAATATCCGCTGTCATTGTGCCAGCGACACTGTTAATTAACTAAATGTGTGTTTTCTGTAATTGTCAGTTCTTATGTTTGCGCTGAAAACATTAACGACTACTATTACTTCTATCTTAAGGATGACTGATAGCTAAGTTAGCTTACAGTTTGCTAGCCACCAGTCATCGTCTTATTCTGTGTTTATTTTCTTCTTCGTGTGTTTCCAGAAAGAGCCACTGATGGCTCCCTGCAGAGTGAAGACTGGACCCTCAACATGGAAATATGTGACATCATCAATGAGACAGAAGATGGGTGAGTGACCACTGAGAATCAATGAATATCTGGTATAGATTAACCCTCTCAGGGACTGTTGGTTATTTATGAGAAGGGAGGGGGTTGTGCAAAAAGAGGGAGGCATGCCAAGTAAGCACTAGGGAAGGAGTTATGTTTTCTACATAACATGACATAGATGTAGTTTCTTTAAAAAAAATGATAATTCAACAGAACCACTTTATCCTACATATCTCACTCAAAGAAATGTTTTTCTTCATTTTTTTCCTGGCTTTTTTTCTCTTCAAAAAATGTTTGTGATATTTTTTTTATTTAAAAATTCCTTTGGGTGTATTTTATTTTGTATAAAAAGTTTTGGTGATTTTTTTTTCTCAAACAATATTTTCAATCCTTTTTTCAGATTTTTTAAAGCAATTTTATTAAAATAACAATATTTGACTATTATTTTTCTCTAACAATTTTGCCTCTTTTAATTTTGGTGATTTTTTTCTTAAAAATATGTGGGTATTTTTTAAAATAAATTTTCAACATTCTTCTCTTTTTTTTGGGATGTATTTTTTCTATTGTTTTTTTTTTTTCAAAATCCATCAACTAATTTTTGGTGGATCGATGGTCATACATCACTCAGGACATTCAAGGAAAAGTTTGGAGCTTCAACTCCTTCCTCTGATATCAAAGAATAGTCTCTTACATGCAGCAGCTAAAGTCTGTCCTATATCCTTGTTCCTGTGCTGCTGTTGACATAATGTATTGCTGCAGCACATTATACTATTAAAGTCAGCCCTGAGAGAGGAAGCAGAACTCTGGCTGTATTTTATGCAAGGCCTCATTGCTTATCTCATTCCTCCATTAACCTTGCGCTGTGTGTTTAAACTGGTGCGTTGCATCCAGGTCTTGTTTGATCAGTGGGTTGTAAACTGCCTTAGGTGGGTCAAGACTGGTGCAGTGTTCTGTATATCAGCAGTCTGATACACCAAACATTGTATATCAGACTGTATATCTTTTGTTTTCATCTCTCTGGGGAATATAAGGGCTGTCGTATGCCCGCTGCTGCAACGGTGACTTGGTCAAAGAATTCAAAAGTTAATTATTACTTCCTCAGAGTTGAACAGCCATGTTGTCAGTGCAGAGATTGTGAAGTCAGAGAATCATTGACATGTTCCAGTGCCTGGTGTTCAGCTGCTTGCAGTTGTGTCCATCATTCTGTTAGTGCCATTCAAAGTGCCCTTTAAAGCCCTTGGTCATTAAGGTCTTGGTAATTGTGTTTTTTCTGCTCGGGCTGACTTACCAATCCATTTAAAAGCTATGGGCGTACTGTGCTATGCTATCCTTGTGTCTTTAATGAGTGTTGTTTTTGTGTGTGTATGTGCAGGCCAAAGGATGCTATTAGAGCAGTGAAGAAGAGGCTGAATGGTAACAGGAACTACAGGGAAGTGATGCTGGCTTTAACGGTGAGTTCAAAGTGGGCAAGAGGAGGCCAGCTATACTTTGTTTACATGTTACAATAGGTATGGACGATATGGCCCATGAATAATATTGTGTTACTTTTAGGCTATATTGTTATAATAAAATGTTAAATAAGGCACTGTTACAAAAATGCATATAGCAATGTCATGACAACATGAAATAAGGTACTGTTACAAATATATATGCATAAAGTAAAGTTCAGGTATTGTCATAATAAAGTTAAATAAGGTAGTGTTGAAGAATATATAAAGTACTGTCATGATAAAGTTAAAAAAGACACTGTTACAAAAAGAAATTATTGTTATAATAAACTTTAAGTCCTGTCATTATAAAGCTAAAAAAGACTCTGTTACAAAAAATACTGTTATAATAACGTTCCATTTTTTAAAAAAATTATGCGACAATTTTTACTCAATTTTGGCAATATAGTAATTTCATACA
Source organism: Plectropomus leopardus (assembly GCF_026936395.1). Classification (NCBI taxonomy): domain Eukaryota; kingdom Metazoa; phylum Chordata; class Actinopteri; order Perciformes; family Serranidae; genus Plectropomus; species Plectropomus leopardus. The sequence goes on along the minus strand of NC_142194.1, from coordinate 20,773,652 downwards.
TCCAAGGTGGAAGCGGCCAGAATACAGCGAATATAATCAATATATTGCCCAGCCTTATGCTACAATACTAAAAATGTTATTCATTTCCTCTTATTCTCTACATGTTACAATCAGACCAATATGTCAGAAGTGAAATAAATTGCTACTGTGTTTTTTTTTTAATCTTATGATGTAATGCTATGTAGAATTTGCAAAATAATATGTACGTTCTGTATCTGGTTAGTAAAACTCTTTAACATGCCTGTAACAGGATTTGTTCACAGTCTTTAACATATTCTGACAACAGTTTCTTCTTCATTGCCTCCATCAGGTCCTGGAGACTTGTGTTAAGAACTGTGGCCATCGTTTTCACGCTTTGGTCACCAGCAGGGACTTTGTTGATGGTGTGCTCGTTAAAATCATCTCCCCTAAAAACAATCCACCTACAATCGTTCAAGATAAAGTTCTCGCCCTTATTCAGGTAAGATAACAGTGAAATTACTTGCAACCAGTGTGGTTTGTTGTTCCAATGTCCAAGTAGTGAGTCCTTCCATTTTTCTTTGTTAATGCTGTACATCAGTGTGAGAGAGAATTTGTTTTTCTGATTGAGTCAGTGTGTGAGAGGTGAAGTGGGGGTTGCAGCGTAGGTGTTTAGTAAAGTATGTGTAGGTTTGTCGCAGTCACATAAGATGTCCTATCGTCCCCAGGCAGGGAGCCTCAGGTAAAGTACAGTGTCTCCAGGGCTTCAGCCAGGAGCAGCTCTGGTTACCTGCCCCAGCTCGGGTAACGCTGCGAGGCTCATGTGGGCATCTCTTATTTCCACCAGGGAAACCATGTGATGTATGTGTGCATACAGTCTCTGTGAGGGAGAGGGCAAAACCTAATTGTTTCTTGTTTGTCTCGTCAATAAGAGGTCAGCTGGGAAAACTGTGTGGGAAAATTTATGGCGCAGCACTCCCTTTACACAACAGAATGAGTATTGTTGACATTTCTTTTGGCAAGATGTGTAATACTCGGTTTAACAGCAGACTGTAGTTGTGTTGTGCAGGTTCCCAGCCACTTGTCCCATCTCTCAGGTGTTAATGTTTGTACATTGGAGTTGATAAAAGTGTGCACTGTTAATAGTCCTGAAACATTTAAAGTAATTTTAAGTTGATATATTCCAGCCTTCTTCAGAGAATTGGTTTTGCAATGTGCTTCATGTTGTTTTCATAAACTTCAACCAAAGTAAGGGAGCTGTTATGAAAATAAGCATTTTTGATCAAGCTGGCTTACAGTTTGAATTCAGTTCAGTTTTATTTATAAAGCCCAAAATGACAAATCACAATTTACCTCAGAGGGCTTTATAACATACAGCATCCCTCTGTTCTTGGACCCTCACAGAGAATAGTCATAGATAGGATAGTCCCCCTAGCAGACCAGGCCTATATCAACCTCAATAGGGGCGGGTTCAAGGTAAACCTGAGCCAGGCCTTACTATATGCTTTATGAAGGAGAAAGTCTGAAATCTGCTTTTAATGAATTGAGAGAGATGAGCTCAGTGTGTCATAGGTAGTCCCATGGCAAATAAGGCCTATATCAGGCTCACAAGGAGCTGGCTCCAAGACAAGCCTGAGCCAGACCTAACTATAAGCCTTATCAAAGAGGAAAGTCTTAAGTCTCCTCTTGAATGAAGAGAGAGAGAGAGAGAAGAGAACGATCTTAGTGTGTTTAAAGGAATTCCCTGTTGGACTAGGCCTACATCAGCGTAACTATGGACTTTTTCAAGGAAAGACTCAGTCAGTCCAAACTAAAAGCTTAATCAAAGAGCAAAGTCTTAGGTCTACCCTTAAAATGAAGAGAAAGAGAGAAGGTCAGTGTATCATAGGAAGTCCCCCAGCAGACTAGGCCCATATCAGCCTAACTAGGGGCTGGTCTAAGGCAGTTCTGAGCCAGCCTTAACTATAAAATTTATCATAGAAGAAAATCTTAAGTCTACTCTTAAATGTGAAGTTGGTGTTTGCCTTCTAAACCGAAACTGTAAGATGGTTCCACAGAAGAGGACCCTGATGGCTGAAGACTCTGGCTCCCATTCTACTTTTGGAGACTATGTGATGTGACTGAGTTAAAGACTTTTGGATAAAGAACACCTTTAAAGCCCCTTTGTGCACTTGTTTTTAAAGTGTGTCATGTGTTTGAGCTGCTGTAATGGCCCAGTTTAGCTTTAACCTGCACAGTGGTGAGAGAGAGAGAAGCTAAGGGCTTTGTGGTTTGCTGACTGAATGCATTCAAAGCAGACAAACAGAAATGATCAGAGAACAAGCCTCTTTGACTACTCTGACATCCGTTGCTTTGTTTGCTGTGTCAGCCCTCCCTTTACCCATTGTTTTTTATTCTGTTCAGTCTGTCCCTTTCTTTCCTTTTAACTCTTTTCTTTCTCTGCTTTCTCAAGGCGTGGGCTGATGCCTTCAGAAGCAGTCCAGATCTTACAGGCGTGGTACAGATCTATGAGGAGCTCAAGAGGAAAGGCATCGAGTTCCCCATGTCAGACCTGGAGACCTTATCACCTATACACACACCTCAGAGGGTAGGAGGCATCATGTTCAGCAGCTTTAATGTGTACAGAAGTTTCTGTGCAATGACCAAGTATAATGTGATTATCCTCTCAGGTAATTTGTCACATGCTGTTTTGTTGCTTCTTTCTCTCAGTTGGCATCAGCTCCAGAGGGCGACGCTGCCCTTCATAAGTTCAGCACCACTACTCAGCCCACACCACAGGCTGTCCCACCAGCCTACACCAGCCCTCAGGTCCCCAACATTCATGCTTCTGGATCCATCAATCCTACACCTGAACAGGTATATTGTTACTCCCATGAAACAGAACAGTTGGTTCATATAACTGTACGCACCCCCTAGCAGCCAGCACTTCCCTCAAAAGAGGACATATTCCCACGTTTTCAGGTTTCTTCTGTGGTGCCATGCAACTCAAAATGGCATTTTCTGCCCTTTACCTAAAAGACTAAACAGGATGGTTAAATACTTGATCATTTCTCAACAGTTTATCAATCACTTTTAGATAACTATTGCAGCTGAATATTAGCCTACTTATAGCTAATTGTTTTAACAATTTATTACCTGTAACTATTTGAATTTCTTTTTTTTTTTTTTAGAAATTTGAATTGTTTACTTTTAGCCATTTAAAAAATTCTATGTTTCCTTTAGCTAAATGATTTAAACTGTTATTTTAGTTACCTATTTTAACTGTTAACTTTTGGCCACTTTTTCAATGTTTATTACTTTCAGCTCACAATTTCAGCTATTTAGTATATTTAGTGAACAGTTTCAACTGTTTGTTAATTTAGCTTTTTCATTTTTAATCAAATCAATATTTTATATATTTTTAATTTTAGTTGAGCTGAATTATTACTTTAGCTTTCTCAGTATCCCTGGGGACCTATGCATTACTGTTGGCTGCAAATTTGATCTTTTTTTCGGCCAATTTTGCCTGAAAATAGACTAACTGTAGATGAATTTAACTCTCCCAGATTTGCCGGCTGCGCAGTGAGTTGGACATTGTGCGTGGAAACACTAAAGTGATGTCAGAGATGTTGACTGAGATGGTCCCAGGACAAGAGGATGCTTCAGACTATGAGTTACTACAGGCAAGTAACCACTTATATGTGTGTGCGTGTTTCTGCCTGTCAGTGCATGTGTGTACTTTCTGAAGTGTGTGTGAATAAACAAATATAAAAAACTACCATTTTTAGTTTGAAAAGACAGTGTATAAAACATTAAGAAAACAGTAGACCACTTTGCATACACGCATGTAACATTATGTACACTGTGTGCATGTGTGTTTAGGAGCTGAACAGGACCTGCAGAGCCATGCAGCAGAGGATAGTGGAGCTCATCTCTTGTGTTTCCAATGAGGCAGTGACTGAGGAGCTGCTGCATGTCAACGATGATCTCAACAACATTTTCTTACGCTATGAAAGGTGATAACACACACACACAGATGCAAACATGTATGCACATTCAAATTCACCTTTACCCTGTATGTTTACACAGATTTGGTTAAGTATACTTTGAGCGACTTCCATGTAGTTTCTTTCAATTTGTCTTTCCTTTGCTGCAGGTATGAGCGATTTAGGTCTGGGAGGTCCTCAGCTCAGAGTGTCAACAATGGGGTGAGTTAGCTGTTGGGTGGTTATTCACCCTATGTTTGCATCACACTTAAAACTCTTGGATTACCTGTCTGAAGCTAGTTCTTCCATGTTATGGTGTTTGTTTTCTGCTCATGTTTTCTCACCCTCTGATGTCGGCACTTGTCCGTGTCAGCAGTGTGGACTTGCTTTTTTCATTACAGTGTCTCCAAAGTGCTGTTATTTGTCATTTACCTATCAGTGATTTACCAGATTTACATGCCTAATTAAATGGAAACCCAACAAAGACATTAATTTATTTACTTGAAGTAAATTGCACTTACTTGCACTTCACTATGAAGTGCAAAGAATCATCATTTATTTATTCATTTTTAATATTATGTCTTTCATCGTTTTGCTATATTTCAGTCAAAGCAGAGCTGTTGCATTTAAGTCCTGTCCAGCAGGGGGAAACATTGGCTGTTACAATACAGCAGTCATTGCAAAGCAATGCCGATGATGCCTATGTTTTTGGGGAGGTAATTGAGCTTATTGTATTTAGTCATCCACTTGTGTTGGGCATGCCAAACTTTAATACAATCAACAGTCCAGTCCCAGCTTTGCAGCAGCAGTGCACAACAAAATAGTGCTTTAAGAAATGTCAGTCAGACATGATTGCATCATTGCAAGCTTAGTTTCATTGCTTTATTTGACTTCAAATATGCCTGTTTTTTTACTTTCATCCAACATGTGAGCTTAACTGTTTCCTGATCAGCTTTCATTAGTTTGACACTGTCAAAGATGTACTGAAATACAGTCCTGCCTTGTTTCAAACCCATTCAAAATCTGTCAAAACAACAGCAAAAAACACCCAAATATACATAGAGAAAAATTTTATGAAGCAACACATTAGTTACTGTGGCCCCTTTAAAGGAATCATTAGCCTGCAAAATAACCATTTATAAATCCATGAGTCATGCCATGTTACCATGAATTTGTGAAGAAAATTTTCTTCCACCGAAGATGGAGAACGTATTTATTTATTATTGATTGGAGACTACGTTTAACAACAGCATTATGAAAACATTTGATTTTAAACTCTCAGACAACTCTTACAGTATAATCCAAGTCTCATTTATCCAGTCGGATGCTCAAGAATTCACGAACACGTGACTTTATGCATAAATAAAAACCCTTCAGTATTGGAGTCTGGTTTTGAGGAGAGCAGGGGGAGGTTTCACTTTACCTCAGTTTTGAAAAAGTGACACCCAGGCCACACTACCTGCCGGAGCAGCGTGTGTGCAGTGCAGAACCTATTGTATTTTTTTTCTGCACCCATGTTACCAGGTTAGAGCAGCCACACCTCCTGTGAGACTGGTGCTGCTCGAGCACGTCTCGGCTGCTGCTCTGCTGTGACTCATCTAGTGAATCAGAGTATGACCTATTTTTACAGCATGACATGCAGTTTTCAGCAAAACCAGACAGTGAAAATGTTCTATTGATAGTCATGCTGACATTATACTACATTCCGCTACAGTTGGAATTTCTTTATCTGTCACAGATATTTAAAAAATATATAAATACATCTTGTTAATACAACTTTTCCAGTTTCTGTTTCAAAATAAAAGCCCTCTGATGACGTTTCTGTGGACAGAATCCCTTCGGTTTTCAACACAAGTCATTTTAGTGTGAAATATGGTTATGATTGTGTCGTTGACAATGTAATGGCTGCATGGCTCCTGACATTCTTGGAGCATTGTCTTCAAATTGTGGAAATACAGTAGGTATAGTAGCCAGCAGCGCTGCAGCAGCAACGCCGACAGTGTGAACACCACACCTGGACAATCTGTAGCAATTTGGTGATGTCGTGTCACATACTGCCTCACGCAGGCAGTGTGGCCTAGGCATTAGGTTTTGACATAAAGTTATGTATTTGTGAAGTACTGAGCGTACTGGATAAATAAGACTTGGATTATACTGCACCACTTGTGTAAAAGTTTGCAAACTGATGTTTTGTTTTTAGTTTTGCTGCTGTTTTACATGGTCCCCAATCTATCAATAAATCAGGCCAATGTTTTCTGTGGAGGCATGTGCAGAGTTTCCTTCACAAATTCAAGATAAAACATGAAACCACTGACATAGAAATGGGTAATTTTGTGGTTGACGTGTCCATTACTGTATGCAAATTTGTGTTTCCTAGGATAGTGAAGTAATGACCTACCCTAGTCTGCCTTAATCCGACTCTCATGATCTTCCCCTGACATTCCTACCCTAACCAGTCTCATTCCTGTATCCAAAACCTAACCAATCCAGCCAACAAAGGCAACGAGTAGGGATGGATGATATTCACATCATGGTATTTCAGGGTATTTTTGCGATAACGATTTTCTTGACGATATGACAAAAATACTAAGAATATTTTAACTTCAAAAACATACAGCTTCAACAAAATAAGTTTTACAGATGTATATGTTGACATAAACGTAACAGTTCGCCTCCAAATATTCAGTAAATCTGACCGATCTTTCAAATCTTTAGTTTCTGTATAGAATATAAATAGTACAACAAAGTAGAATCAGCCACAAATAATACATCATAACAGTGGCCAAATACCAAAAAATAGACCCTTGTATCCATAAGTAGTACATGTATCTAGTAAATCTAGGGTCAATTTCGCTCCCTTTTGGAAAAATCATAAATTTCTCCTCTGTTCTTCATGCTGCAACGAATCACTCAGCGCTGTTGATCAGACACCCCTGCAAACACACACACAGCCCTGCTTTTAATTTTGACAGGCTATGTTAAATAACTATTGCACAGTCATGTTTAAAGGTTTTTTTTTTTGTCGTGTGATGAGCGTCACATAGGTTTACATTAGGACAGACTCATAACAGAAGCACCTGATAACACCAATTCCTGCATGCACACAATGACAGAGGGAGATGGACGCTGTGCTGCCGAGCCACTGAGGAGGTTACTCTGAGCGGTAAATCCAAAAAAGGGTCTGAAAAGTCCGGGCTGGTCATACAACATTCAGGACGCCCAGGCCGAACGACACCACTAATTCCACACTATTGATGATGCTCTTGGCCAATAGCAATTTTGCTTTTAGCCATGCTTGTTGTTAGAGTGCAAAGCATGTCCTCATTATGTCAACAAGATGAAATATTGCTATAAGCGCAATATGAATTTTTCTTATCATATTAAAAATTATATTGGTATTATTGTGGAGGATATGATATGGCACTTCCCCATTAATGAGTACTAGCCAGCCAGAGGGAGAGACTGGCAGGTCATTCCTTCGTTATCTTAGGAAACAAATCTGCGTACTGTATGTCACATGCCTGATGCTACTTCACACCTTTTGTACATGTCTTCCATCTCGTCTCTTTATACACTGATTCATATTTTTATGGTAATTCACCCAAATCTGATGAAAAACACGAGGAAAGGGTCCTCTGCTGGAACATACTTCCCGCTTCATTGGGTTTCCAGTTAATCAGACATGTTCTTTCCTCCATATTTGTCATGCCATTACATTGTGTCCCTGCACAGGCATGTTAACGGTATTCACTGTCTCTTCCTTTCTGTTCCTTTCTGTTCTTCTGTTTCTGTGGCTAGCTGAGACAGGCAAGTATGAAAATATATATCAACCTCCCTAAACAGCCAGTGCCACCCCACAGTTGAAACATGGCTAAATAATATGAGCCCTGCCTCCACTTGTATCAGTCACCCCCATATGGCATGTTTTCACTCTGCAGCCCCCGACAGCCAATAATATGATGAAGCTGGAGGCAGACTGACAGTGACTTAAAAACGCACTGTCATGTTGTGTTTGCATCATCTCAAAAAGTTTGGGATTTGCAAAATGCTCTCAATATATGAACTCCTCCAGAGCCCCAAAAATCTTCCCTCCTCCCTTCCTTGCTGTATTTTAACCTTCTTAAGGGGATTGCTTTGTCTTTATAGATAACAGTACTTTCATAGTGAAAGAAAACACAATCAGAAATTTGTGGACAACACTTACAAAGCTCAAAACTTGTCTTTAAGTTTCTATGTTATTCTTCTGGACCCCCTTAAGAAACACGTATTCAGACAGTTACTTCCTGCTCTCCTCAGTTACAGACATTTTCATGCTCTCCTGAAGCTAACCAACATGTTCTCCAGCACTTATTCTTATCATCCACCACGCTCTCATGTATTATTTTGTTTTTCCAGACACAGTCAAGGACCTATCTACTGTATAACCCTGTGTTTCTTTAACTCTCCACTAAAGGATTTGTTTTGCTGCTCATGAGCCAGAAAACCCTAAATTCTCCTGTTAGCTTTTATCTTTAACAACGGCTACAGGGTTTTTCATCAACTCTGTGTTTTTTTTAAAGGTCCTGAGTGAGGCCACAGAGGACAACCTCATAGACCTGGGCCCGGGCTCCCCAGCGGTGGTCAGCAACATGCCGAACGCAGCCCCAAGCAGCCTGCCCCCCACCATCACAGCCCCTGTAGGAAGGCCTTCCTCCCCAGCCACCTTGGCCTCCCGTCTGGCCGGCCTCGGTACGTACACCTTACCTCACGCATTTGACAAAATAATGCTGCTCTTATGATACAGTATACCGCAACTGTCTACGGTACTCATTCGTTACTACCTCCAACAAACATTCAAGCAATGCTGCTTAAAGAGACAGTGAAATAGTTCCATGACATTTTAACAACAAGGTGTGTGCAATATGTGCAATCTATGTGCAAATTATTTGTGTGATTTTTGGTACAGCTAGTGCTGCTTTGTTCATATGTAGTTTGTTTTATTGTGACTGTAAAGGCAGTTATGGGCGCAGCATCTGCGCCCAAGACAAACCACAATAGCGAGATAAATTTTTGCAGCAGAAAAATTAGACTTCTTTCTTCCCATCATTAACCTACTTTACCTTACCTTATATGCCATTCAAACATTTCATTTTGCCAGAAGTAATGCTGGAGTTTTCCTGTTATGGCTGCTGGAGATCATTATTTGCATTATCCTGTTTAAATCAATCTAAAATAAGAAACAAAACAAAATAGCTAAAACATCTACTCTTTTTGCAGCAGAAATCTAAGGCTTTTGTCTTTCCTGCCATCACGTTTAGACTTGTAATGACGCTATTGCGCTACGTTACACGTGGTGTGGTGTAGCACCAGATGAATGAATGATGAATCTGTCACAACCCCTTTGCACTCTACTCATAAAAATAAGCATATCTTAAAAACGAAATAATGTACAGAGTTGAAATAACTTATGGAGCATTGAGAAATATTATGCTTATGTTTCTACATTTAAAAATCTTTTGGATCAATATGATTTTGTCTTTATTTTGTAAAATATGATGAAAAAACATGTCAGACTTTCTTTTTTTAATTTTGATGACACTTGAAGTATGACACACATACTTAAATCAATTATTATGGTTCTGTTCCGCCTTATTAAAAATGTCTTTGCTGTCTCCTACGGTTGTATCTCTGTTGAACTACTACTACTGGTCTACTAAGCTTTCAGAAAGCATGCACAAATACAGACGAAATGAACACAGAGTACAGACAGAACACTGAACACTGGACTTAAATGAGTCCTTCGTGCACAGAAATCAGAGTGATGCTGAGCTTCTCATGTAACTCTCAACAAGAAAGTGAATGAACGTTATTTTGGAAAAACTTTAGTCACTGGTTCTGCACCACTATAGGTTGTTGACCAGTAATTTAGCTAATTTGGTGGCAGCAGTGGTTGAATAATTTTTAGCTTAATGTAAAGTCTCCATAGAAAAGATCTGAACCATTGAAACAATGCCATTACCTTGTATACAGAGTAATTCTGTTTGACACTGTAGACACTCAGGTGTATTTTCTCCCTCCAGACGTGGGTGCTGACAGTGTGAGCAGCACACTGAGCTCTCTGTCGAGCTGTAAGCCTCCTCCTGGGCAGGACGACTTCGATGTGTTTGCTCAGACTAGGACTGGAGCGCTGCCCGAACCACGCAAGACGTAAGGACACAGTCCAAATTTATACCTTGATTCTTCTGTGAATTCATTTTGTTTTCTGTTTCTATATGTAGACTGTAAAATAAGTTTGCTTTTCAGATCATGTAGTTATTCTGAGTGTTCTCTGAGGGTTCCTTGATTTTCAAAACTGTTGCAGATTAATTTTGATCATGTCAGCTCTAGTCATATTTTCAATTATGAAAAATCAGGCAAAGCAGCTTTATTAAAGCTTATTTCTTCCTCTTTGTCTCAGCACTACAGCAGAAGACCATAGTGCGTCTGAGAGCCTTCCTCCCACTCTGGACGTCCAACAGCCGACTGCAGGAGCGGTGAGTCTCAGTCACACAGTTTGGGCTTTAATGTTTTCATAACCACACAAACAACATGTGGAGTGTGTGTTTGTATGTGTGCCGTTCAGCCATAGCAGACATTTCCCCTCATGCTTTAACTCATGCTGTTGGATGCTACTAATTGCTCAGTTAGCTAACAAAGTAAGAAGTTGTTTAAAGTTGTCTTGAGAGTTTCTAACCAAGCATGCAGCTTTTAACAGCAGTATATTAAATGTTCAGGCTACATTTCCAACTGGGCCAGCAGGAGAAACACTGCTGCACATGTTCAGTGGATTGCATACTGCCAAAGTAAACCAGGAAGCTAGAAAACTTTTACAGCATATCCACCTGGTTAGCAACTCCATTGGAATGAACAGGCACCATCTTTGGTCCGCTGTCTATGTATTATTAAAGTCTATGGAAAAAATGCATGAGGATGTAGCAGTTGTCAATTAAGCACAAAGCAAAACTGATAAGGCCACTTGCAAATTGTGTAGTTTACTCCTTTGTTTGTTTTTAATGTAAGTTGTTGCTAAATAAGTGTCAATCTGAGCATCTTGGTGTGCGCTGGAACTTAAATTTCCTCGATTTATGTGTATGGATATGTTCCATTTCATTTTTTTGAACAGACAGTAGTGTCAGATACATTATGTCGTGTTCACATTTTTAAAGACAGTATGTTGGCATCACAGAAACACTGTTGTTCTTCGTGTTCCTTGCTAAATGCTGCCAGCTGCTTTTTAAACCCCCCGTGGTGGGTCGCATATATAACACGCCATCAAAATGTCAGCTGTCCTGTTTATATAGACAACATTTTGGCACTATTACTACCTCCTGTGGCGGCTTGAAGGGGAGACAGCTCTGTCACCCCCATTCTGTGATCGTACCTTTTATACAGAATGGCGATAACAGCGTTTTATTGCTGCTTTGAACAGGCAGTTTAAAAAGGGCGACACACAATTTTCTCTCCATTGTTATTTTAGTTGACTGGGGACCTTTCTTTTCATTTGTGCTCGCCATAGTGTGAATGACTTGCGCGTCATGCTGCTTGTTGTGTTACCCTCAGTTTATGTTACTAATGGAGTATGGCTGGGAATCGTTCTGGTGAACTTTGGTTTACACATCGTTACATTTTGGTTTACAGACTGCGTGCACTGAACCGTAATCCCTGTACTATGATGGTTTAATATGAATACACAAACCTCTACAGCTTTAATTACTAACAAGACTCACATTCATTTTTTTCTTGTCAGTTGTAGTGTGTGCAGCTTTGTCTTAACACTTTAATGTCCAAGTGAGTGTCATGCTTACGAGTCTGAAAACTCCACCTAAACATGTCTGCTGTGCTCTGTAGATATGTTTTCTGTGTAAATGAATCTAATGAAATGATAAACTTGGTGATTGCTGGCTGCAACAAGCTGCAGCGCTGCTATTTTCATCTTCAACAGCTTTATACTGCATTCCCATGTTCATCAGCTCGAGTCATGCTCTCCTGCACACCAACATGACTCCTCATTATCATCAGTGTGTGATGTGTCACACCAAACATTGACCTCCATTTCTTTATTTTTTTCCTCACAAAATACTTGATTTGAGTTACACTGAAGTTCATTTAAGTCATATTTTCTGTTGTTGTTTGGGATGGGATTTTTTGTTTCTTTTGTGGCATTGCTGCCCCCCCCCCTCCCTCGGCCACCTCTTGATGCTGCCCCGTAGGGTGTCGGAGGCCAGTCCTCTGTCATGGATGACATAGAGGAATGGCTGTGTACCGATGTGGTGAGCCCATCATGATTTTTATTTCTGCCTGCATTTCTCTCTTCCTTTCTCTTTCCCTTTTGTCACCTTTATCCCCTTAAAAAATAACACATTTCTCTTGCATCACATTTCCTCACTTTCTGACCAGTCACACACTAATATCCCAGTTCACTTTAAGTTACTAAACAGTGTGTTTTGCGGACAAACTGAAATGAGAAAACTGTGTAAAATGAGCATGAGGTTTTCAATGCAGATATATGTTGGTGTGTACCCAGTGGACACATTGTCAGGTGTAATCTGGTCATAGTCTGGCACTAAAACGTTGTGAATAACTAAATACACCTGGTTGCAGCACTGACAACCAGAGAGAACGTTTCTTCTACTGTGGGAGATTTTTAGTTTTAGCTCTGCATTTGTGTAAAATTGATCAAATCGATTCAACTTTTTGATGTGACAAAGGGGAAAAAAGCACAGACTGTATAAAAGAAGTGGGTGTAGCCAACATGACGCAAACCATTTGTTTGTGAATGACTGTTTCAAGGCCTTTAGCGTAGCGTTTTGACCGCTTCAAGTCAAACAGCATCCCAGAGGGTGAAACATGAGTCAGTCGCCATAGACCCCCATGTTAAAATACTCAACGTAACAGCAGAAATACACGTTAACTGCCTGCTACAACAAATGGATTTGATCTTTATAGCTAATTTCAACTTTCATGACAATTGTATAAGGGGCAAATTTTCATATAACCAGGGTTTCCCACAGATTTATTTATTTGCGGCAGCCCACCACGATTAAAACATCTGCCACCACAAATAGATTTTCTATTTAGTCAAAGGTCAAGGTCAGGGTGACCACATAAAACATATTTTGGCCATAACTCAAGAACCTTGGGTGCCCACATCGAAACTGGGCAACTGTTTAGATCTTGTGCACTCCCGAGGGGAACATGTGTGTAAACTGTAAGCGCAACTTGACTTGTGTGTGGAGGCATCTAATTGTGTGGCGATATATATCTAGTTTTGAACTTTGAACACTTTATCCTTCACTGTTTCTATATTTTATGATCACTCTGTTGTTTGCTCTCTGATGTTTTTCTGAATGCACTTTGTAACCTTGTTAGGAAATGCCCTGTAGCTCACCTGGTAGAGCAGTTGCCCCATGTACACAGGCTGTGTCCTTGCCACTATGCGTTCAACTTGGCCCTTTGATGCATGTCATCCCCTATAAATAAAGTTTATTATTATTATACTATAAACCAATGCATGACGCCACAGTAGCTGTGTCCATTATTTTTGCAGTCTGTGTGTTATCGTTTCATTTTTCTCTAAGTGTAACCATGATTTAAGAACTTAACATCATGGGGTATTGGCGAAGACTTGAGTCGCCCCCTGCTGGACATGAGTGAGAATAGCGCTTTATGGCACCTAGCACTGGCTTCACTTTTCAGAGCAGGAGGCTTTGTCCACTTCTCTTTTACAGTGTGTAGAAGAAAGTCAAATGCGTAATTTTGCATTTGTGGTCCAGAACAAAGCGGCACAAGAGTTCATGCTCATTTTACACACATTAATGAGACTGTGTTCCATTAATTGAGTGGTTAATATGCAGGTGTTCTGGTTGGGAAACAACTGTTGGGTTTGTTGTGATTATCCTTGTGTTTTCTATGAATTTGCATCAATGGTAAAGGGTTTTCCAAAATTATTTGCACACTTTTCAGTGAGTGGTAATAAAAGGTAAGTGGCTCCTTGTTATCAGTGGTGGAAGAAGTATTCAGATCATTTATTTCAGTAAAAGTACTAATACCACACTGTGAAAATACTCTGTTCCAAGTAAAGGTCTTGCATTCAAAATTTAACTTAAATAAAAGTATTTAAATATATTGAAAAAAGTCAAAATTGTGTAGAAAAAACACCCACAAATCTCAAAAATAGAAAATAAAGGGAAAAAGCTCAAATGTTCATCAAAATAGTAATTGCGATTTTAGATTGATCAACTGATTGATTAATCAACTAATCATTGCAGCTGTAGTGGTATACACTGTTTGGTAATTTAATTTATAACATCATTATCATTGTCATTTTTTATTAGAAAAAGCAAAAATCTTCATTGTAAAGTAACTAAAGCTGTCGGGTAAATGCAGTGATGTTAAATGTACAATATTTCCTTCTGAAATGTAGAGTAAAAGTATAATGTGAAAAGAAAATTCTCAAGTAAAGTACAAGTACCTCAAATTTGTTCTTAAGCACAGTACTTGGTAAATGTACTTAGTTACATTCCACCACTGCTTGTTGTATAATGACACATTTTGGCACAGAAGCAAAACTTGGTTTGCAGTGATAGAGCTTCAGCGGTCACCTCCCAGATGTGACAGTGTTGTCTTTCTTTTTCACCAGAAAGGAGATGAGGGTGAAGAAGGCGTGACAAGTGAAGGTAGGGCGACATAAAAGATTTCCTGACTTGTGTCCAGCTCCATTTGATCCTCACCTCCTCTCACATTGACTCTTCCTCTTTTTCCTCTGAATACCCAATGCCTCCAGAGTTTGATAAATTCCTGGAGGAGAGAGCCAAAGCTGCAGAGATGGTCCCCAGTCTACCGTCGCCCCCCAGTGGTGATCCGGGCGCCACGCAGGAAACCCCTAGCCGCAAGAAGCCAGACAGGCCGGAGGACGCTCTGTTTGCCATGTAGACCTCCCACTTCCTGTCCTCTGTTCCTCAGACCCCAAGCAGCATCACCCGAGGACAGACTGACCGACACTAAAACACATCCAACACTATTCAGTCACATTACAGAGATCTGTTCATGCTCTACTCATACGAAAAAAGGGAATTATTCATGATTTCTCACAAGAAAGGGATGACCAAACCAACGGCCTATTTTTGATAAAACAATGGATTGACGAAGAATCTCCCTCCGCCTGCTGTGGACTGCAGAGCTTCATGTTGCAGCTAATCCTAAAATAGTTTTATAAAAGAGAGTTCTGCTGTCTCCGTCATTAGTACGAAATCTTACCCAAAGCCCCCAAAGCATGCATCAAAACATTTTTACGAGTAAAAAAAACCCGACAGAAAGATGCTGGTTGTTCCTGCAGAGATGTTCGTTAGCGGCAGCATCACTGAGGATATAGTTTTGGTGTTTGTTTCGGCCCGTTTGCGAGTCAGTGCGAGTTGTAAATCTGTAAATGACAAATGTCCAGTTTATGAGTCGTGTGTATATTTAAGCTACAGATGTATGAAAGAGATGTTGATTTATCGAAAAAGGGTTTATCTTCCAGCTGCTCTGACAGACGGGATGTACCTCACTGGTGTCAGGGAACGTTAGACATCTGATCATCTAATTCAAAAGGAAGAAGAAGAAGAAGAAGGGAATGTAGTTTATGTGATTGGCATAATTGCGCACAAAACCAACAAATGTGCCCTTTTTACCCTCCGAGAATGCTGCGTTCACATGGGATGAGGGAGACCGCACACTGTCGTTTTTAGTAGATGAGAGAAGGATACTGAATTTAGGAGAGACTTCAAGAGTTTGAACTTTTAGCCGTCCCCCCAAACAGAATATTATCTCACTCCTTCACACGTGGAGGAACCAATTATTACAGAAATAATACAGGGTTCCCATAGTCATTGGAAACCTGGAAAAATCATGGAATTCCACTAGAAGTTTTGAAAAAGTCCCGGAATTTGTTTTTTGTGTGAAATTGTCACAGTAATCTTCCATGAAAAACCAGAGAGAAGACATAACATTGCTCTAGTGTGTTTCGTTTGATGTTTTGTTGACCAGGACTTACATTTCCCTATTTTTTTTCCACTGCGTTCCGTCTTTTCACTAATGTATGCTGGCTAGCTAGAAATATATCTGAAGTTGATATGTTTAAAAAAGCGAGAGTAGACAAGTAAGACGTGGGAACCCTGATAATAAACAGGAAATAATTTTGTTGAATACATTTTATTTAGGGCTATCAAACAATTTTTTTTTTTTTTAACTGTCGTTAATCGACAAACAAACAAACAAATTGTAGTAGGTAATCAGGATTTGTCAAATTTTTCATGGCATGTTTAAAATCGATAAAATCCATAATTCCAGATTTCCAACACTTGACATCCATATTAACAAAGTTAGGCAATTCTTACCCGAGTGTCCTGACTGGGAATCAAATGAAGGCAAAGAAATTGACTTTTTGATCCTGACTTTGAGATTTCTTTCTTTCAAATTAAGTGCTGCACTGCTACAACAGTAAAACCAGGACTTAGAGGGAGGAAACACTTCAGAGTGCTGATTTTGTCAGATACCTCTTTGTTTGAAATATGCAGGACTGCACGGTACAAAATGTGCAGCTTTTTTTTTTTTTCATACACATGACTGTAAGACATATGACTGGTCACGACATGCCAGCCTGAGGACGTCCCTTAGACCAGAGTCTTTCACCATGTTGCCCGCAGTCAGTTTTACCCAGTTTGCAGCGCTGTAGTTAACGTCTTGGATTTAATTTCATCCACAGGTCTGTGGCGATTCTTTGGCGATGCGGTTACCTGCCGACATCAGTCTGGTTAGCTGCATCTGCGTGCTCAGCTTGTAGGTGGGAGCTCAAACTCAAAGCACTTTGGTGATATCTTGATTCTCTTTGACATAAGGTGCAGATTACTTTTGACTTGTTGACTGAGTTGTCTGGCAGCTTTTAAACTCAGTAGTGTTTTATGTTCCATCACAGCTGCAGCAGGAAGCTGCTGCGGCAGCTCGGCTACAACTTTGAAGGCGTGGATGTATTAAGAAAGCTTGGATACAGCACTGAGGCGTTCATTCTTAAGAGAGCTGCTCAGTGGTGCATGAAGGACTAAATGCTCTGTTTCTGCAGTGTAAAAGTACCATTTCTGTGATATCAAAGCATTATAGGGCCTATAGAGCATGCACACTGTGATTGAGCGGGTAACTTCCACCAGCAGGGTGACTGACTTCCAGTTTAGCGCTTTGCTAGCTGGACTGACTTGAATCTTGTGACGCTTTTCCACTTTCAAAATGTTATCAAACTGAATGGATTGAATCTTGATAGTGAAATGAGTCATTCTGCTGAGGTTTTGATGCTCACAAAAATGTATCTATTGATTTATGTCTCTTTCACAGTTTAAGTCGATGTGAAAAGGTCTTTCTGGGCTCCATTGCATCATGTGACGGAGTAATTCCACTTTCGGCCACTGTGTAAAGCTTGCTTCAAAGCCCGGCGCTCTTCCTAGGGGTTGGTTGGAGGGACAAAATAGACGTGTGTTACAATCATATCACGATAAACGTGTTATCACTGACAGCCCTAGTTTGATTCCCCTCATTGTAAACAATTCAACTTTAGCTAAGAATTGGGGTTAGACCCTAACCCAACATATCATCGAGCATGTTTTGTTTTAGCGTTCTGCCATTTTGTCAGACTGTTTGTTTTCCCGTCCAGGTGTTTTGCAGCTGTCTGATTCCACGTGAACGCAGCATTAATCACACTCGGTAGATTTCTCGTTGTAACCGCAGTTGTGAGATTATTTTGCTGAGATTTTATTCGCCTAAAGCTGCTGTCTGAAGTTTTGCAGGATGCTGAATTCCATCTGCTGAAAACTTTTAATTAATCTAGTTTATGTAATCAGATACTTTGTGTCATGACTTTACCTGGGTTGAGTTCACAGAGAGAAGTGGTGTTATTTTGAACCGAATCCCAGTCAGAGCTGGAGAGTTTTATTTGTAGGTTTAACTCCTTTTTTTCGCTGAATGATTTTTGTTTTAAAAAATAGAGTTTAGAGGACCAAAACTGTGCTTTCTCCTGGATGTGGTAATTGGGTTGTCTGTACGTGATCCGGTCCTTTCTTTGACTCAGAAGCTTCATCTCCAGGGATTTAATGAGACTTCAATATCACACTACAAAAAGCTGTTTGCACACTATGTTTTTCGTGCATTTTCTCCTTTCTTGACATCTTAAAAGGCTCTGACCTTTTTCCGACGTGACATTTGTTTTCAGAAATGAGCCGACTGCAGACGGAGCACTACAAATGAGACATTTATTTTTTTTTTTTCCTCTCCCGACGATAATAATAAATGTTCCACAATCACGACGAGCTGAAAACAAGCGTGCACTTTGACAGCCACGTTAGCTTTCAACCCCTCCTGTAAATGAACCAGATGTAATTAATGTTTGGAGTGTAGAGATAATTTATTCAGCACTATTTTTTTGTCTTCAGATCAGTATTTTGAATCATTTTATCGTGCAGAAGGGACAGGATGAGAAAAAGAGTTTTAGTGTTTTTGTTAACAGAGTTCAGATTTTCCTTTTTATACGTCGTCGCTGCTGCTGTCTCACGTATCTTCTGTGTTCTGTTTATTAGTCATGTGGATCTTGTTGGTTGAATGTGTCCGTGAAAAGTAAAATGAGATAAGGGCAGAATCACAGTTTATCTCATGAAGGAGTCTTCTTTTTAATAGTTTCACTCTGACTGACATGCGCACGACTAACAGACAGGATTCACATACTTTGGACGATGCATCAACATTGCACATTCTGAAAGGGAAACCTCCTTTCTCCTTGTTTTAGTGTTCAGTGTGTGTGTGTGTCATTTGCTCTGTATCTCAGTTGAAAAAAGAAGCCTCCAAATGTGTGTTTTAAAGAAAACATGTCTCCCGTTTGGATCAGCCTGGTGTGTGTGTGTGTGTGTGTGTGTGTGTGTGTGTGTGTGTGTGTGTGTGTGTGTGTGTGTGTGTGTGTGTGTGTGTGTGTGCGTGTGCGTGCGTGTGTGAGCTCTCAGCACACCGTCAGTGAATCTGTTCTGCAGAGGAACAGTCTGTTTCTTTGTGTGTGTCTGGATGATCTGAAGAGATGCTGATAACGGAGGCTGTGCTGTGTGACTGCTACTCTCCTCAGTTGCCTCATCTCTCATTTCTCTTTGTGTTGTTTGATGCATGAACTCTAATAAAACATTAGCAGTGTCTTGGTGTTTGTTTTGTCTTTATTTTGTTCCATTTCCTGCAGCCGACCGTCTCCTTAGCACGCCATCCGTCGACCGGCTCCCTCTCTTCAGATGGTAATATCTGCAGCTGACCTGCAGTAAACCCTCTGCGGAGGCCCCTGGGCCCCTCACCAGGGGCTTCCCCATTGGTCGTCTGGAATCGCCTCATCCCACAACATGGCCCCTCACATTGAGCCTTGGCTGCTGGAGCATTTTCCCGGGTCAAAAGAAAGAGGGGCGTGTGTCTGTGTGTACGTGCGTGTGTGTGTGGGACAGCAGACTGGAACCGACAGTGCACGGGAGCAAATCAGACCTCATCGTCTCCTTAACAAAAGAGCTGCAGGATTTCTCTCTAACAGGTAAATGTTTATATTTTCAAGTTAAATACATAATGTTTTATTTTTTTTTATTTTGGAGTTGTCTTTAGGATGTTTTTATTTTAGCTAGGGATAAATGTCTTCAAATTTGAGTGTAATTCAGAGAACAGATCTTGTTACACTTGTACAGTAGCTGAGGCTCCATGTGCTGCTTGTTAGTGTCAGATTTTGTAATGCACTGGTTCCTGACTGGTCCACAAATAAATCAGTGACCACGTATTCAGTTTTATTTGAGTGTGTTTTTCACAAATACGTTCACAAGTCTTTTCAAATTAAACCTATGACCCACCTTTGGGCCGTGAACCACCAGTGTAATGTTGCTGTGTGTGTGAAAATGTGTTACTGCTGTGTTGATAGTGAACAGTGATGTGGACAAAAATCTAAAAAGATTTAAAATCCAAAAAGTGTGCATGTTCTTTTTGTCACCTAAAATCAAACACAGACACATATTAATATTTCGGTGAGTGTGGCATTAACCCTGACATCATGTCATCTTTTGCAGAGGCCTGTGCGCGTGGAAAAAACAATTCACCACAGAGCAGAAATACAGAGAATCCCCTTTTTCTCAGGCTCTACTTGTGAGAATGATCCTGTGTGATTCCCTCCGACATGAGCGGTCAGTGAGCACACCCTGCTGGTTGGACTACAGAACCTGATCACACACGTGTCATAGGTCAAACGGTCAGTCTGAGATGCCCAGAGATTTTTTGTAAAAACAGACATCTGCACCCCCTGTAAAGCAGCATCAAACTAAAAATAACTCCTTGATATTAATTCATCCACCAAATGCTGTCCAGAGCTGCGGTGCATTGTAGTTGCATTGCATGTCATGCTCACACAGTGCAATGGATCTGCTCTGCAACACAGAACTCGGTCATGAAACAACTCAACGTGAGCACCAACAAGTCACTTTGAAAATAGTCTATAATTATGTATTCTTAGGGACTGTTTGTTATTTATGAGTGGGAAGGGGTGGGGGTGTAAAACAGGGAGTCATGTCAAATATTTTTTTTTTGCTCTGGGGAGGGGACTTATGTCTTTATTTATGCTCAGGCATTCAACATGTCTGTATGTTATATTTATTATGACCACCCAAACCAGGTTTGTAAGGATTTTCATTTTGCATAGGAAAGTAGCATTTCTTTATTTTATTTTCTTTATTTTTATTTTTATTTTTTTTTGGTGATAACTCAACTCTGTGCTGTTTGCTGATTGCATTGTCGCCAATATTTTTAATTTGGTGTAATTATTGCGGAGGGAGGTTTAATGGAGGTATAAGAATGATTTCAGTGTCTTTTTTTTTGCAGGTATTTTATGGCTGTTTTTAGACAGAAGTGCTGAGAAAAAGTTGAGGCAGGGAAGCTGCATTTTGGTTTGTGCCTTAATCTTCTCAATTCTTATCATTTATTGTTGATCACTTTGACAGTTCAAATTGCTTAACTTCTCCCCTTGATCCTATTTTTCAGATTCATCAAGAGGAGATATTTTTACAGTGCCTGTAATCTGTGTGCTTCCATTTTAGTTCATCTTCTGGAGTGGAATTCAGAGGCATGTTCTTTTGTTATTTCTACTCTGTAGGTCAAATGTACATGTGCATTATTTATTTGATGTCTTTAGTTACCTCTTACTCTGCAGATATAGATTAATACAAAATATAATTGCAGTCTTCTTCTTCTTCTTCTTATTATTATTATTATTATTATTATTATTATTATTATTATTATTATTATTATTATTATTATTATTATCAGTAGTAGTTTTACTATTGTTATTTTTAAGCTGTGTTTTAATGCGTATTCTTCTGTACTTTTACTTCGAGGTCCAGTCTGTGGGATTTATTGACATCCAGCGGTGAGGATGCAGATTGCAACCAACTGAAACTTTTGCCACGTGCCAAGAGTTTATAAAAACCTGCGTCCACATAGCATTTTGCCCCAGCGCCTGTGTCTTTTTTCACTTGTTACCTATGAGGAGCAGTCGTATGTGTCTACCTCGACAAAAAGCACCGCGTGCAGCATCTTTTTTCAAAGCACTCCTTTTGACGCTTCCACTTGAACTCTCTGAACTTTTCAGAAAGGTGCTGGTGATGTCACTATCACTCCTTTTGCTAGGCTACTGTCACAGCAGAGACAGAAACATTCATTTGTAGAACATCAGCTGGCAGACATTGGATGTTGTAATTTTCTCACCTTCCATTGCAAGCTTGCCGTATAAAAAAGTATATTATTATTTTTTATTTATTTTTTTTATTATTATAGATGTAAGAAATGCTTAACGGTTCTATACTGAAAAAAATCTGATTTCCATGTCTTATTTATTATAAAGCAAATGTAGATGCGGTATAAATATTATAAAGGTCTCAAAATGCTCAGACCACAAAGAAACGTCTGAATTCAGAAAGTTTGTCTTTAAATTAACCATCAGGATTTGAATTTGTGATGTCACAACAAAAGGCTACTATATAAAAAGTAGTTTTAAACATAAACATAAACATTATAAATGAGTCGCTGTAGACAGATTCACTGTGATGTCGCACTAAAAATTCTCAGTAGACAACTGGCTTGTTTTGAACTGTAGAAATCTGTGAAATAACTTTTTTGTTTTGTTCTTTTTTCATTGTTGAGTTAAACACGGCGGGTCCGACCGACCTGACGTTTCTGGTGGTCATCAGAAAAGGCAGTGTGACAATAAGGTAAAATTGTGAAAAAAAGTTCTAAATATAGCATGCACTTAAACTTAGATACATTCTTTTAGGTGGGACTTTTTAAAGGTGGCTAAAAACGAACTAATTAAGGTAGTGTTTACTCACAACTGTTTGATTTTATGTATGGAGCGGGGGTTTTCTACCCAATGAAGTTATTGTAAACAAACATTGTGATATTTGTCTGTATTTTGCGTTGTATATGACAAACTGAGTGTAAACATATTCTAGTTGAAACCCAAAATACAATTATGAACCTGAATATGGGCAGAATATGGGACATTTAACACCTTTGCTGAAACTTTCGCACAGCTGAAGTGCACAAATGAGAGGTGACAAATTTCAACAGATTTGTGGCAGATTCTTGAGCTGTTATTTCATTTGAATGTCAGGCCCTTTCCTTTATTAAATTTCCTTTTTTTCCCATTTTCTTTGTGGAATAAAAACCCTGGTGGTGTCCCTTCAAGGGACATCCCTCTAACGGCCCAAATGTAAACACGTCTCCTGACTGCCAGTGATTGACGTGTTGATTTTCTCATTACTGACACACACACTCACACACACTTGAAGCCATTTAAAAATAATAAGAGCATATTCCAGCCTTAAACCTGCAGCCTCGGGCTGTTTCGCTGATCTTCATCAGCTGCTGGATCACACCGTCTTATTCATCCTCCTCCAACCACAACACATTCATATTTATCTCCTAAACAAGCTCTCAGGATTAAATCACCTGTTTGTGTTTATGATTTATTTTATATTAACGTTGCAGATCAATGCTTTCCCAATTTCCTCCACCTGCAGATCTGCAGTTCGTAGCCCTGAGCTGCTCATTTTACCTGCAAACTAAATAAATCCCCACACTCCTGCAAATGAGAAATATTACTGTGGATGTAATTATAAACAAGATGTTGAAGCATTAAGTAGAGTGAGTAGTTTAATGGAGGCCATTCACGGGGACTCTGTGTGTGTGCCAGCAGCTACAGTCTCAACATAAATCTGTGCGCTGACTTTTCGGGCCTGACTGCTGCCTTGCTTTCTCTTTAGCTGCCTCAAAAGACCCCCGGAGCCTCGCAGCACTTTATGCTAAGTTAATTTACCCAAATATATCCGCGGCATCATGGCCGACCCCCCTCCCACCGCCCTGCTATTCAACATCAACAACTTTGTTAATGGAAACCTGCTGATCCATAAACGTTTGTGCCGCTGCAGACGTTAGCTGGGGGGCAGTTCACATATGAATGTTAAAAACGCGCAGATCGATGAGGGCCATTTGCAAAGAAGGCATAAGGTGTGTTTAATTATAATGTTGTGTGTGTGTTTGCTGGGGGAGGGGCTGCTCTGTATTTAAATAGGGTCACAGCTCGGCCTCACCTTGCAAGTGTTGTGCTATATTAAATGCCACTCATGTTAAGTGCGTAGAAAGCCTCCTCCGATGTAGTCAAGACAGAATATAAAGGTTAAATTGAAAAATGTCCCTTCAAACACGCCATGATTGATCTCCCTGTACACACGGGGAAATGTGAGCAGACCGTGGTTTCGTTAGGCATCGTTTTAACTGTGCGAATACAACGTGTGTTATAATCAGGAGAATTTAACTGTCAGTCAATCAGCGTCTCGAAAGGTCAACGAGAAAATTAGCAGAATGTTTGCAGATGGAGACTCTGAAACCGCCGAACCTGGTTAGAATTAAACACAGGAGTTGCTGATAGCGTTAAGATGGTTCTGTTCTATTCAAGTCTCCAAAACAAAATGCTGGCATGGTACATTTGTGTAAACCACAGATATGTTACGTTTGTATGTTTCGGAGTCATATTGTGTTTCTCAACAGGAAGGGGAGGGGATTGTGGAGGTCGTGATCAGCTCATTCTCATTCCGAACTTGTCAAAAACCGCCGCTTGGTCAGTGTTTTCAACGTCAGACAGCGACGCAAAAGGGAACCACCAAATAATGAGAGACTTTCTTAAAATAATAGGTAACTTTCTTAAAATAATGCGAAAATTTCTTAAAATAAAAACAAACTTTCCCAAAGTAATGATTAACTTATTTAAAATAATGACTTTCTATCACAACATAATGAGTACATTTCTGAGAGTAATAAATAAGTACCTCGAAACAGTAAGAAATTTTTCAAAATAACGACAGAATTTCTCATAATTACTTGTATCTCTAAACTCTATCACATTGGCAGAAATGAGCTTCCATAGATTGTGTTTATTTGGATATTTGACCTTCACAGCGCAAAGTCATAGATTTATCTGTTAGATGAGGAAAGTTACTTTGTGCCCACTATTAATCTAAGATTAAGACCTGAAAGTACCAGAATTATGATAATCTTTATATGTCTTAAAACATGTCTGGGGAGAAGGTTTTGTAATACTCAACTCTTTGTCAGAAACATTTGTCCTGGCATTCCTTGAAATAAGGTCGAAGAAGTAATACGATCAAATCTGCCATTAATGAGCGGTAAATCTGAGAAATTACATCAGTTACATTTAGTTATAATAAATGAATGACAGGAAAACCAAGAGGTTCTCAATCAACTCTTCTTTTAGAAAGCGAGCAGTGATCTGTAGATAATTCAATAAACCCAAGAAATGGAGTTTGATTTAAATATTCTGGTTTTAAACACGTCATACAGCTCCTGTGTATATACATGTAGAGAATCCTGTAAACTAGTCTATGTCTATGTGATCACTGGACACTGCACATACAGTATGATGATAATATGAAGACTGTTTTGTGTTGTTCACATTTCATTTGTATGAGATTGTAGTCTTTTTTCTTCCACCACATAATACTGTACCTTTAAACTTTGTTCCTCTTTTACATTTCAAGTCAGTAAAATTCCTCTTGTGGAGTTTGTCTTCAGTCTTTCGATGTCCTCATAGTACATCCACACAGTTTTAGTCAGGGTTCAGTCTGTTCACAGAGTCCAGAAGTGCAGGTTCAGGTGTTGGGGCTCCAGAACATGTATGGGGGGGCCCGTTGGCCCTATGTGAACAGGGCCGTGGGAGGATCTGAATCCAGGCAGTGGTGGATCAGGAGTGGACAGGATGTAGTCAATGCTAAACTTGATCTCTGGCTCTGGTTTGCCCTGCTGGGTGGGGTCTGGGACCAGGTGGTTCTGCTGGGTGCCTTGCCGCGACCTCTCAGGGTTCAGAGGGCAGAGGGCAGAGTTGGGTTCGGGGCGCTGGGCTGTGGGTACATGCTGGTTGCTGTGGCTCTCCAGAGGGTGGAAAGGGGTTTCTCCTGAATCACGGAAGCCGATTTTCATGTTCCTCCGGCGCCGTCGCCGTCGAAAGTTTCCATTTTCAAACAGGTCGAGCATCGACTCACAGCCGGTGGCAAACGTCCAGTAGTTCCCCTTTCCTTTTTCGTTGCCCTCGGTCCGAGGAACCTGCACCAAATATAACAGAAAACCTGATTAATCGTTTTACCCTCAGTTTTCTTGAAGCATACAGATGCCTTTCTCAAGATGAAAACATTGGTTAAAAAAAGGGGCAATGACCAACTTGGCAAAAAATGTCCCATAGTTGCAAGAAATATGTCAAATGTGACAAGAAAATGATCTAAAAATTGATTTTTAAAAAGAGGGGAGGATTATTAGATCATGATCTAACAAAAATAGGGAAAAATGCCACAAAAATATATTTACAATTATAATATTTTAATATTTAAAATTACATTACAGAAAAAAATAATAAAATACTTATTATTACTATTTGTCTGTTTTTGTATTTTACATACTTATTTTATATATATATATATATATGTAATTTGCTCAGGTTTCAGAGGGTTAAATATATTACAGAGGGAGAAATACAATATTATTGCTGGAACACAAAACAAAGAGCACTACAATTTCTTCTACAATAGTTAAAAAGATGAAAAAAGGGAATCATAAAAATAAAATAATAATGACAAAAAGACTTAGACCATGTCAAA
This sequence comes from Plectropomus leopardus, assembly GCF_026936395.1. Classification (NCBI taxonomy): domain Eukaryota; kingdom Metazoa; phylum Chordata; class Actinopteri; order Perciformes; family Serranidae; genus Plectropomus; species Plectropomus leopardus. Next base: position 20,747,473 of record NC_142194.1, on the reverse strand, counting down.
TTAAAGTTCCTGCAGAAACCCTTTTAATATCTTGTTCAGCTGACGTCAGTGCTGCCACTGTTGCGGTGTGTGTTACCTTGATGAAGCAGCTGTTGAGGGACAGGTTGTGTCTGATGGAGTTCTGCCAAGCTCTCTGGTTGGAGCGGTAGTACGGAAATCTCTTCATGATGAACTCGTAGATGCCCGACAGAGTGACCCGCTGCTCAGGGCTCTGCTGGATCGCCATGGCGATCAGAGCGATGTAGCTGCAACACACACACACACACATACACACACTTTTATCAGGCTTGGGATCAAACCTTACATGATTTTGGTTTTTGTTGACTTTTATGTGTAAACATAGTAGCATTTGCAAAATCTGCTAGACTTTGGCTGTTTTTGGATTTTAAAACCCAGTATAAAGAAAAGCATGAACTACTATATTCAATATGCTGCCAAAAAAAAAAAAAATTAATGTAGACACATAAAAAAGTAAAATTTGATCATTTACAGTGCAATAGATCTCCAAACTGTTATAAGACTTCAGTGACAGAAACCTAAATGAACTGATGGATTTTAACATTTTACAGACAGAATCTCTGAAACCCAAAGTAAAACGTTGTTAAAACATGTCATCAGCTCAACAATATGTTTATGAGAATTTTTCATACAATTAGAAACTGTCATTAAGCTAATACAATGTTGGCATGCTTATTATAGCTGTTAAAGAAGATCAAATTAATGAGGAAAGAGAACAGAGAGTTTTGAATATTATTTGTAATTTATTTATTATTTGTTATGATCTGTATTTGTTATGTTTTAGTACTTTTAAAAGTATCGTTGTCATGTTTTGTTTTCTGTTTTTATATTCTCCAGTTGTGCAGTACTCTGATTTATTTTGATTCTTCTTGATAGGGTCATTGTATTTTTAATTTTGCACCATAAACCAAAGCAAATTCCTTGTGAGAGAAAAACTTTGTTGCAAAAAATCCTATTCTGATTCTGATCTGATTCAGTTTAAATAGACGCATGTAAAAAAATAAATAAATAAACAGGCTGATTGGAAAAATCATAACTATAACTATGCGTCTTAAAACAAGGTTAATTTTAGATATCAAACAAATGTTTCAAACCTTTTTTGTGTTTACTGGAAGGTGTTTGAATAAAAGTAAGAAAGGCCACTTTCCTGTTTTCAGTCCTCAGAAATTACCTTCACACTTTTATTCTGAGGGTATATTTTATGGACATTGAAAAAAACTGAATTAGGTTGCATTAAAAAATGTTTTGTTTTATTTTGCTCAAACTAACAAACTTACTGAAAAAGCCCATATCTTATAGAAAAACAAAGATAATTTGACAATTCTGAATGTAAAAAATGAGGAAATAATAGACCTTAAAGGCCAAATGTTATCCAGTGGAACTTTATTTTGATCAGGTTTTAAAAACCCTAAATGTATAAAACATTTGAAAAAATATATGTCAATATTAAAATAATAAAACATTAAAAAAAAAAAAAACATGATAAAGAATTAAAATAAAAACAAGAAAAAGGTCCGTACCTGTACGCAGGTCTGCACATTTTCTTCTCCTCGTCCGTGCTGGATGAAGGATATCCATCTCCATCGTAGTTAAAACAGTTAAATGGGTAGTTGGAGCTATCAAACATATTTACACTTGGTGTGAACACAATAATTCCAGCAGAAACACCCGTCCTGCTGCAGAAACACCTGGTTCCCGCTGCTCTGCTCCTCCAGCTGACTGTCTGACACTCAGTGTGAGCACTGATGATGACGTCCGCCTGCTGCAGCCCCCCTCTCCCTCCTCGTCCTCAGGACCTCCTCTCTCTGAGGGCTCTGAACTCTGTGTTTTTAGATTTCACATTCACAGATCTAGATTTTTGTTTGTTTGTACCTGGTCCATATTTATTTTGTCAGCCAGCACCGCACACGTTCTATAATAACCAAGACGATGGCCTGCTGTGTCATCTTTTAAATAGACCTATTTTTGTGCAGAAAATATAATCTGTGTAGTTCCTGACGAAACATCATTGTCTTTTCTTAATACACAACATTTTGTCCAATTAAAACTTAATGCTTTAAAGTAACAACTGTTCTACAGCTGTCATATGCATTTAGTGTAGCATAGGGTAGAGGAAATAACTTCCCAAATTTAATTTTTCCTACTTGATTTGAAGCCTCTCCTTAAATCACTGTTTATCTATGTATGCTTGCACTTCTTTAAAAATATATTTATTGTTTTCTTTTTCATTTGTTTATTTTATTTTTATTTTTTTGCCATTTATACTCTTCATACATACCTACTGCACATCATGCAGATGTGTTGTTTACATGTGGTGTTATCATTTACCTGATTTTTTCTACATGTTTATTCTATCAATTAACAAAAGAAGGGCAGAGTAAAGTTGTGAAATACAGCAGGAAACAGGAAATGCTGACATGCCGAGGCTGCAGGCTTCAGTACATCAAAATCGCCTTCGGCTGCGTCTCGTGGCTATGAGGCTGCCGCCCTCTGTATTTGTTTTTTCAGCAGCGTGTGAAGACGCAAATCTGAGGCTGTCTTTAGTCAGTTTCCTGATGCAAAATTACAAAAATTCTTTAAATGATGCTCCATAGTTAGAGATAACTGATGTTGAGTCTTATGCCATCACAGATCACTTCTTTCCAATTGATCACCAACAGATTTATTTCATCTTTAAACTTGTAGTCTTCAGATGCAGTTGACACTGACTCAAGTGACATCATCTGAGGCAATTTATTCAGTTTGAGGCAGCTCCATCTGAAGCTGTAAAAGGATTTATTTTTTTAATGTTTTTTTTCACACATACAGCTGTATTCCCACCTGTAATCAGACTTTGACATGTGAAATCAGTGGCATTCCCTTGAACATGGACTGGACTGAGCAGGTCCAAGTCAGGCGGTCTCACAGTAGCAGCCTACTGGTCACTCAGCGTGCTGGACAAACCTGCAGGATTCTGGGTGGTCCGCTGGGTTCGCCAGCCGCCCTCATGTTTTATTTTGCCTCTTTTAGAGCCTAATCTCTCGAACTATACTTAAAACAGCTCCCCCCAAACCAACAAACAACATCCTTCACATCTTTGTTTTCCTTTTCTCTCTGTTAACTTTTTGGTGTGTGTGTGTGTGTGTGTGTGTGTGTGTGTGTGTGTGTGTCCACTCTGGCAGACGTTTAGTCAACAACGGGAAGTTTTGTAGATGCTATCTATAATGCTCTATAATGGCCATAAATTGTTTCCGTGTCTATAAAACAGGGGGATGTGTATTTCGAAGGGATCTAAACGAGCCGATTGGAGGTCTCCCGTGAGGCGACAGAGGCCGGGAAAACAGCCTGAGGTCTGCCGGGCCCCGCTGTGTGTGGCCGTGCTGCTGCAGGAGGAGCCGACAGGCACTAGATCCACGGGTAAGGCGTTTACAAAATTTTCTCCATATTTGTGACTCATGTCAAGTTCATTAAAAGCTGGGGTGCGTCTTGAATTGTTCAAATTAACTGGATCAATCAGTGGTCTTTATGTCTTTCTTGTATCTGTCCTAATGTGCTTTTTTTTTCTTCTTCTCTTTGTTTGTTACAACATTGTTATTTTAATGTTGACGTAAAGCAGGTGTAACCCTGCTGGACATCATGACATACTAAATTATGTCTTTATTAATATGTCATAATATTATTTTTTTCAGTGGACTACACTGTGACTTTAATCAACAAATGACATGACTTTTTCAGATGCTATACTATGACATATTTTGAAAGGCTAAACTATAACATTTTTTGAGATGCTGTATGATGACTTTCTTTGACATGATTCACTATGACTTTTTAGACAGTAAACATACTCATACTCATTACTCATAAACCATGAGAATGCAAGTTTAAGTTCAACAGAATGTCCAAAACATACAAATGGTAAATCAGGTGGTTAGTATGGGGGCACAGGTGACATTTGACTTTTGTGGCATAAATGAAATAAAATATCAGCAGATATATCTGTCTGCTCTGCTGATATGAGTCAGCAATGACGTACCTTGCAACGAACACTTAAAACAGTTAAAAAACACTCTGTTTAACTGTCTCCTGAATTTTCATATAATTAATACTGAATTTTCCCTGCCAAGGACTAAGTTGAATATCAGCCTAACTCATATATCAGTTGAGTTTTTGACAGACATCACTGCCAATACTGACCTAAAGGGAGCATCAAAATCTTGAAGCATGTTAGAAGGGTTAGCTCAGTGGGTAAATCAGGTGGTTTGCAATCTTAAAGTTGGTGGTTTAAGTCTGGGACAAGTGATTATTTACTGTTATGGCATAAATAAAATAAAACATCGGCTGATATATCTGTCTGTCTGTGCTGATATAAGTCATCAATGAAGTACCTTGCAACTAACACTTAAAACAGTTTAAAAAAACACAATTGTCTCCTTGTCCCCTGAATTTCCACATACTGAATACTAAATTTACCCTGCCAAGAACTTAGTTGATAATTGGCCTGACTCAGACATCAGTCTGGTTTTCGACTGAAGTCACTGGTAAGACTAAACTAAAGGGAACATCAAAAATACATGAAGTGTTTGGAGGTTTAGCTCAGTGGGTGAACCAGATGGTTAATATGCCTGAGGTTGGTGGTTCAAGTATTACCTGGGACAGGTGAATTTTGAAGACCGAGCTAAACCCAAAGCATGCAAAGAGCTAAAGGGAACTTCAAGGACAGTCAAGAGACAGGAAGTTGGGGGAAAGACAAGAAGTTAGGTAGAGACAGAAAAGTCATTCAAGTTATATGCAGTTGGGTTGTGAGACAGGAAGGACGGTCAAGAGACAGGAAGTTGAGGTAAGAAACAGGAAGCTGAGTGTAGGTAGAAGATGGAAGTCGAGGATGAGAGTATAAGAGGTGAAAATAGTAATAAGAAAGAGTCAGAAGGGAGAAAGTAAGGGACTGAAATAAAAAAGTCAGGAAAGTGGCAGAGGTAGTAAAATATTGGCTGATATATCTGTCTGCTCTGCTTATATTAGGGTCATATAGTGTGACATATGAGTCTGGCTGATAATCAACTAAGTTATTGGCAGGGAAAATTCATTATTCAGTACATGGAAATTCAGGAGACAAGGAGACAATTGTGTCACAAACAAACAAACAAAATACCATACACTTGAATATTGAAACATGTCAGTACTCTCTAATGGACAAAGTATATCATTACATCACAGTTTCTAAATTACCTCAGATTTTATTTTGACATTTCTTAACTGATATTCCTTGATTTTGACAGACGCATCTGCCGATACTGGTTTTACCTGTTTTGGGACCACTTCACCTGATTTATCAGCCAAAACGATATATCACTCAACTTTCCGTGCCTTAATTTGTTCTGCAATATCACAATCATTGTCTTAACTGTATGAATCAACAGCCAAACGATATTGTAGGGCATAAATAAAATAAAATATCGGCTGATATATTTGTCTGCTCTGCTGATATAAGGGTCATATGGTGTTGAAATGCAAAATTCATTATCGGCATTGACATCTGTCGAAAATGTGACTGATATATGAATTAGGCTGATATGCCTTGATTTTAACAGACGCATCTGCTGATACTGGTTTTACCTGTTTTGGGACCACTTCACCTGATTTATCAGCCAAAACAATATATCACTCCACTTTACGTGCCTTAATTTGTTTTGTAATATCACAATCAGTGTCTAAACTGTATGAATCCACAGCCAAATGATATTTCATGTCATTAATAAAATAAAATATCGGCCGATATATCTTTATGCTCTGCTGATATAGTTCATATGGTGTTGAAATGCAAAATTCAGTATCGGCTGTGACGTCAGACGAAAACTCGATTGATATATGAGTCAGGCCAATATTTCTTGATTTCAACAGACACATACTGCTTTTACCTGTTTGAGACCATTTCACCTGATTAATCGGCCATGACGATATATCCCTCAACTTTACATGCCTTGATTTGTTCTGCAAGATCAGAGTCTGTGTCTAAACTGTATGAATCTAAATTGTCTCCTTGTCCCCTGGATTTTCACATACTGAATACTAAATTTCCCCTGCCAAGAACTCAGTTGTTTATTGGCCTGACTCATATAACAGTCAGGTTTTTGACAGACGTCACTTCCAATACTGAACTAAAGAGAACGTCAAAAACGTGTGACAAGAAGTTTAGTTTAGTGGGTAAACCAAGTGGTTAGTGTGCCTGAGGTTGATAGTTCAAGTCTTATCTGGGACAGGTCAATTTTGAAGACTTAGCTAAACTCAAAGCAAGCACAGGAAAGTCAGTCAAGTTACATGCAGTTGGGTTGTGAGACAGGAGGGACAGTCAAAAGAAGTTGAAGTTGAGTGTAGGTAGAAGATGGAGGTAGAGGATGAGAGTCTAAGAGGTAAAAATCGGAATAAGACAGGGTCAGAAGGTAGAAAGTAAAGGACTTGAACAGGAAAGTCAGGAAAGTGGCGGAGGCAGTAATATATCTGCTGGCAGGAAGGTTAGTCAAGTCACAACAAGTTAAGTTGAGAGACAGGAAGTTGATTGAAGGTGGAGGTAGAGGGTGAAAATATAAATAAGTAGTGGCTGATTTATCTGTCTGCCCTGCTTATATAAGGATGATATGATGTTGAAACAACAAAATTAGTATCGGCAGTGATGTCTGTCGAAACCTCCACTGATAGTCAGGCCGATAATCAACTAAGTTTTTGGCAGGGAAAATTCACTATTCTTTATATGAAAAATCAGGAGACAAGGAGACAGATGTGTAATTTTTACCTGATGTAAGTGCTCGTTGCAAGGTACTTAAATGATGACATATCGGACTTTCTTCATTTTAGAACTGCTCCCTGTCATCCAAGATCTAAGGGATGTATCATCCCCTTCTGTCATCTTTCCAAACTAATACTAGGCTGCGTTGGGCTATGTTTCTGACTGTCCTACCTTACTACTCTGTCACTTTCCTGACTTTCCTATTCCAGTCCCTTACTTTCTACTCTCTGACCCTTTCTTATTCCTATTTTCACCTCTTATACTCTCATCCTCTACCTCGATTTTCTATCTACACTCAGCTTCTTGTCTCTCAATTCAACTTACTGTAACTTGACTAACCTTCCTGTCTCTCAACCCAACTTCCTGTTTCTCACCTCAACTTAGTGTCTCACACCCCAACTGCAAGTAAAACTGCTGAAAAACCACATAGTAAAGCATGTTGAGACATGTTTTATTGTGATACATGTTGAAAAAACGATCAAAAACGTCATAATATAGCATGTCAAAAATTAAACGGAAAACGACACAGGCAAAAAATGTCAAAATATGACATGGCAAAAAAAAAACTGCTGAAAACCACATAGCATGTCAGGACATGTCACGGTATCATGTCAAACAAACAGTCAAAAGTGTTAAATACAGCTTGTGAAGAAAACATCCCAAAACAATATAGTGTAGTATAGCGAAAGATGCCAAAATGTGACATCAGCTAAAAACATCATAGTATAGTCAAGATATAGTGGAGACACGTCATTGTGTAGCATGTTGAAAAAACATCATAATATACCATGGCGAAAAAATGACTAACAATGAACTATAGTATGGCGAAAATGTCACAAAATGACGTTGAAAAATTGCTGAGACCCACATAATGTAGCATGTTGAGTTGTAGTAATTCATGTTAAAAAATGGCCGAAAACTTCATATTATAGCATGTTGAAAGTTATACGGAAAACGACATAGTATAGTATAGTGGAAAATATCAAAATATGACATGCCCATTTGACTAAAACCACAAATTATAGCATGTCGAGACACGTATGTGTTGAAAAAACAGTCAAATACGTTATAAAATAGCATGTTGAAAAAAGACCGACGACATAGTATAGTATTGCGAAAAATGTAAAAATATGACACTACCAAAAAACAGCTGAAAACCACATAAAAAGGCATGCCAAGTCATGCCATGGCATAAAATGTTGCAAAAACGGCCCAAAACTCCATTAAATAGCATGTCTAAAAAATTACTGAAAACATCAAAGCATAGTATGTTGAAAAATGTCAAAACATAATATGTCCAAAAAACAGCTGAAAACCACACAGAAGAGCATGTCGAGACACGTCATAGTATAGAATGTTGAAAAAACAGCCCAAAAACATTGTAAGGAGACGAGCCAAGAATAGAAACTTGCACCCAGGTCCTTTCCAAACTTGCTTATCCCAGGGAGATGAACCCCTTCATGAATATGCAAATGGACGCACCATGGCAGCAGCCGTTTGAGCCACTATTGATAGAAAACCACATGCAAACTACCCAAACATGACACCGCAAGCAGGAGGATGAAGTATCTACTCGAACACGGCACCCCAAGGAAAGCCAGTGAGGAGAGACAGAGAATGGAGAGTGATGACGTGACGCACCTCCAGATAAAAGAGGAATAACAGATCACTGTGTGTGCTTTTGCGCTTTTTGTGCTTTCCCCTTATCCTGCTTAGACTCTGTGTTCGACGGTATATGTAACTCCTATAAAGCAGAATGATGCAGCTGTTGCTATTGATTTCGCTTGTGACATTTTTATCTTTGAATAAAGCATGCCTCAAGCAGGTTTAACCTTTTTCTGACATCCTTGGATGCTCGCCTTTCATCCATCTGAGAATCTGGTGAGTGGCTAAAAGACAAAAACTAGACAAAAAAGAAACAGGTTGCTGAACAGAAGTGAACTTTCTGTTTGCTGCTTGGCTTTGACTGACCACGAGTGATATTAAAACTCACAAATAACCAAGGGAGGGTAGTACCAGAGGTACTACTAGAGCCGCCCTGGATCCCCCAAAAGCGGACTGACTGGAGGCACTCCTTCAGCCCGAGTGGTAGATGTTTATCTCCTGGTCTGGTCTACCATGACAGTAACCACTGTTGAGCGTCCATCACAAAGACACCTTACCTCTTGAAGAAGCCACTTTCTTGCAGGTCTGAGGTGGCATTCGATTACAATGTCTAACATGTCAAAACAACAACCAAAAACACCATACTGTAACAAAAATCATGTCGTATCCAAAAAACAGCTGAAAACCACATAAAATACCATATTGAGAAATGTCATAGTAAAGAATGACGAAAAACAACCAAAGACTTAATAATAAAGCATGTCAAGCATGACATAGCTGAAAACCAGCTGAAAACCACATGAAATAGCATTCCAAGACACGCCATAGAATAGGATGTAGAAAGAACAGCCAAGATCTAATAAGGCATGTTGAAAAAACGACCAACAATGCCATACAATACTATGGCGAAAAATGTCACCATTTGACATGTCCAAACAGCTGAAAACCACTTAATATAGCATGTAAGAGCATGTTACAGTATACAGTTTTGAAAAAAAAAAACCATTCAAAAACTGCTCAAAAACCCGTAAAAAAATGTTGAAAAAATGACGAAAAAAAGCAAGATTATAGTATGGCTAAAAGGTGAACATTTGACATGTGAAAACCACTTACTATAGCACGTAGAGACATGTTATAGTATACAGTATTGAAAAAGCATTCCCCAAAGGCCCAAAAACCCCAAACAAATGTTGAAGAAATGACCAAATAAGCAAAGCTATAGTATGGCAAAAGTCAAAATTTGACAAGCTAAAGAAACAACTGAAAACCACTTAGTAATGAATGTAGACGTATGTTATAGTATACAGTGTTGAAATAACATCCAAAAACGGTCCAAAAACCCAACCCCAAACCCAACATGTTGAAAAAATGACCAAAACAACAAGGCAATATGGCGAAAATGTCAATATTTGACATGTCCGAAGACCGGAAAACCACTTAGTATAGCATGTTGAGGCATGTTATAGTATACAGTGTTAAAATAATATCCAAAAACAGCCCAAAAATGCATAAAATAGCATGTTGAAAAACTGATAAAAAAAGCAAGGCTTTAGTATGGCAGAAATGTCAAAATTTCATGTCCAAAAAAAAGCTGAAAACCACTTAGTAGAGCATGTAGAGGCATGTTAAAATATACAGTGCTGAAACTAACATTCCAAAACAGCCCAAATATGCATAAAAAAGCATGTTGAAAAAAATGGCGAAAAAAGCAAGGCTTTAGTATGGCAAAAATGTCAAAATTTGACATGTCTAAAAACAGCTGAAAACAACTTAGAATAGTCTTTAGAGGCACGAGATAGCATACAGTCTTAAAATGACTTCTCGAAACAGACAAAAAACCCAAAAAAGAGCATGTTGAAAGAATGATGAAAAAAGCAAGGCTATAGTATGGCAAAAATGTCAAAATTTGACATTTCTAAAAAAAAACTTCAAAACCACTTAGAATACCCTTTAGAGGCAAGTGATAACATACAGTGTTGAAATAACTTCTCAAAAGCACCTAAAAACCCAAACAAAAACATTTTGAAAAAATGACAAAAAAAGCAAGGCTATAGTATGGCAAAAATGTCAAAATTTGACATGTCTAAAAAACAGCTGAAAACAACTTAGAATAGCCTTTAGAGGCACGTGATAGCATACAGTGTTGAAATAACTTCTCAAAAAAACCTCAAACCCCCCAAAAAATCATATAGAAAAAATGACGAAAAAAGCAAGGCTATAGTATGGCAAAAATGTCAAAATTTGACATGTCTAAAAAACAGCTGAAAACAACTTAGAATAGCCTTTAGAGGCACGTAATAGCATACAGTGTTGAAATAACTTCTCGAAACAGACAAAAAACCCATAAAAATACATGTTGAAAAAATGATGAAAATAGCAAGGCTATAGTATGGCAAAAATGTCAAAATTTGACATGTCTAAAAAACAGCTGAAAACAACTTAGAATAGCCTTTAGAGGCACGTAATAGCATACAGTGTTGAAATAACTTCTCGAAACAGACAAAAAACCCATAAAAATGCATGTTGAAAAAATGATGAAAATAGCAAGGCTATAGTATGGCAAAAATGTCAAAATTTGACATGTCTAAAAAACAGCTGAAAACCACATAGAATGACCTTTAGAGGCACGTGCTAGCATACAGTGTTGAAATAACTTCTCGAAACAGACTAAAAACCCCAAAAAGAGCATGTTGAAAAAATGACGAAAAAAGCAAGGCTACAGTATGGCAAAAATGTCAAAATTAGACATGTCTAAAAAACAGCTGAAAACCACATAGAATGACCTTTAGAGGCACGTGCTAGCATACAGTGTTGAAATAACTACCCAAAACAGACCAAAAACCCATAAAAATGCATGTTGAAAAAATGACGAAAAAAGCAAGGCTATAGTATGGCAAAAATGTCAAAATTTGACATGTCTAAAAAACAGCTGAAAACAACTTAGAATAACCTTTAGAAGCACGTGATAGCATACAGTGTTGAAATAACTTCTCGAAACAGACTAAAAACCCCAAAAAGAGCATGTTGAAAAAATGACGAAAAAAGCAAGGCTATAGTATGGCAAAAATGTCAAAATTTGACATGTCTAAAAAACAGCTGAAAACAACTTAGAATAACCTTTAGAGGCACGTAATAGCATACAGTGTTGAAATAACTTCTCGAAACAGGCCTAAAACCCATAAAAATGCATGTTGAAAAAATGACGAAAAAAGCAAGGCTATAGTATGGCAAAAATGTCAAAATTTGACATGTCTAAAAAACAGCTGAAAACAACTTAGAATAGCCTTTAGAGGCACGTAATAGCATACAGTGTTGAAATAACTTCAAAACAGACTAAAACCCCAAAAAGAGCATGTTGAAAAAATGATGAAAATAGCAAGGCTATAGTATGGCAAAAATGTCAAAATTTGACATGTCTAAAAAAACAGCTGAAAACAACTTAGAATAACCTTTAGAAGCACGTGATAGCATTCAGTGTAGAAGAAACGACCCAAAACAGGCCTAAAAACCATAAAAATGCATGTTGAAAAAATGACGAAAAAAGCAAGGCTATAGTATGGCAAAAATGTCAAAATTTGACATGTCTAAAAAACAGCTGAAAACAACTTAGAATAGCCTTTAGAGGCACGTAATAGCATACAGTGTTGAAATAACTTCTCGAAACAGACTAAAAACCCAAAAAAGAGCATGTTGAAAAAATGATGAAAATAGCAAGGCAAAAATGTCAAAATTTGACATGTCTAAAAAACAGCTGAAAACAACTTAGAATAACCTTTAGAAGCACGTGAAAGCATACAGTGTAGAAGAAACGACCCAAAACAGGCCTAAAACCCATAAAAATGCATGTTGAAAAAATGACGAAAAAAGCAAGGCTATAGTATGGCAAAAATGTCAAAATTTGACATGTCTAAAAAACAGCTGAAAACAACTTAGAATAGCCTTTAGAGGCACGTGCTAGCATACAGTGTTGAAATAACTTCTAAAACAGACTAAAAACCCCAAAAAGAGCATGTTGAAAAATGACGAAAAAGCAAGGCTATAGTATGGCAAAAATGTCAAAATTTGACATGTCTAAAAAACAGTTGAAAACAACTTAGAATAACCTTTAGAAGCACGTGATAGCATACAGTGTAGAAGAAACGACCCAAAACAGGCCTAAAAACCATAAAATGCATGTTGAAAAAATGACGAAAAAAGCAAGGCTATAGTATGGCAAAAATGTCAAAATTTGACATGTCTAAAAAACAGTTGAAAACAACTTAGAATAACCTTTAGAAGCACGTGATAGCATACAGTGTAGAAGAAACGACCCAAAACAGGCCTAAAACCCATAAAATGCATGTTGAAAAATGACGAAAAAAAGCAAGGCTATAGTATGGCAAAAATGTCAAAATTTGACATGTCTAAAAAACAGCTGAAAACAACTTAGAATAGCCTTTAGAGGCACGTGATAGCATACAGTGTTGAAATAACTTCTCAAAACAGACTAAAAACCCCCAAAAAGAGCATGTTGAAAAAATGACGAAAAAAGCAAGGCTATAGTATGGCAAAAATGTCAAAATTTGACATGTCTAAAAAACAGTTGAAAACAACTTAGAATAACCTTTAGAAGCACGTGATAGCATACAGTGTAGAAGAAACGACCCAAAACAGGCCTAAAAACCATAAAAATGCATGTTGAAAAATGACGAAAAAGCAAGGCTATAGTATGGCAAAAATGTCAAAATTTGACATGTCTAAAAAACAGTTGAAAACAACTTAGAATAGCCTTTAGAGGCACGTGATAGCATACAGTGTTGAAATAACTTCAAAACAGACTAAAAACCCAAAAAAGAGCATGTTGAAAAAATGACGAAAAAAGCAAGGCTATAGTATAGCAAAAATGTCAAAATTTGACATGTCTAAAAAACAGTTGAAAACAACTTAGAATAGCCTTTAGAGGCACGTGATAGCATACAGTGTTGAAATAACTTCTCGAAACAGACTAAAACCCATAAAAATGCATGTTGAAAAAATGACGAAAATAGCAAGGCTATAGTATAGCAAAAATGTCAAAATTTGACATGTCTAAAAAACAGTTGAAAACAACTTAGAATAGCCTTTAGAGGCACGTGATAGCATACAGTGTTGAAATAACTTCTCGAAACAGACTAAAAACCCAAAAAAGAGCATGTTGAAAAAATGACGAAAAAAGCAAGGCTATAGTATGGCAAAAATGTCAAAATTTGACATGTCTAAAAAACAGCTGAAAACAACTTAGAATAGCCTTTAGAGGCACGTAATAGCATACAGTGTTGAAATAACTTCTCGAAACAGACTAAAAACCCCAAAAGAGCATGTTGAAAAAATGACGAAAAAAGCAAGGCTATAGTATGGCAAAAATGTCAAAATTTGACATGTCTAAAAAACAGTTGAAAACAACTTAGAATAACCTTTAGAAGCACGTGATAGCATACAGTGTAGAAGAAACGACCCAAAACAGGCCTAAAACCCATAAAAATGCATGTTGAAAAAATGACGAAAAAAGCAAGGCTATAGTATGGCAAAAATGTCAAAATTTGACATGTCTAAAAAACAGTTGAAAACAACTTAGAATAGCCTTTAGAGGCACGTGATAGCATACAGTGTTGAAATAACTTCTCGAAACAGACTAAAAACCCAAAAAAGAGCATGTTGAAAAAATGACGAAAAAAGCAAGGCTATAGTATGGCAAAAATGTCAAAATTTGACATGTCTAAAAAACAGCTGAAAACAACTTAGAATAGCCTTTAGAGGCACGTGCTAGCATACAGTGTTGAAATAACTTCTCGAAACAGACTAAAAACCCATAAAAATGCATGTTGAAAAAATGACGAAAAAAGCAAGGCTATAGTATGGCAAAAATGTCAAAATTTGACATGTCTAAAAAACAGTTGAAAACAACTTAGAATAACCTTTAGAAGCACGTGATAGCATACAGTGTAGAAGAAACGACCCAAAACAGGCCTAAAAACCATAAAAATGCATGTTGAAAAAATGACGAAAAAAGCAAGGCTATAGTATGGCAAAAATGTCAAAATTTGACATGTCTAAAAAACAGCTGAAAACAACTTAGAATAGCCTTTAGAGGCACGTGCTAGCATACAGTGTTGAAATAACTTCTCGAAACAGACTAAAAACCCCAAAAAGAGCATGTTGAAAAAATGACGAAAAAAGCAAGGCTATAGTATGGCAAAAATGTCAAAATTTGACATGTCTAAAAAACAGTTGAAAACAACTTAGAATAACCTTTAGAAGCACGTGATAGCATACAGTGTAGAAGAAACGACCCAAAACAGGCCTAAAAACCATAAAAATGCATGTTGAAAAAATGACGAAAAAAGCAAGGCTATAGTATGGCAAAAATGTCAAAATTTGACATGTCTAAAAAACAGCTGAAAACAACTTAGAATAGCCTTTAGAGGCACGTGCTAGCATACAGTGTTGAAATAACTTCTCGAAACAGACTAAAAACCCCAAAAAGAGCATGTTGAAAAAATGACGAAAAAAGCAAGGCTATAGTATGGCAAAAATGTCAAAATTTGACATGTCTAAAAAACAGTTGAAAACAACTTAGAATAACCTTTAGAAGCACGTGATAGCATACAGTGTAGAAGAAACGACCCAAAACAGGCCTAAAACCCATAAAAATGCATGTTGAAAAAATGACGAAAAAAGCAAGGCTATAGTATGGCAAAAATGTCAAAATTTGACATGTCTAAAAAACAGTTGAAAACAACTTAGAATAACCTTTAGAAGCACGTGATAGCATACAGTGTAGAAGAAACGACCCAAAACAGGCCTAAAACCCATAAAAATGCATGTTGAAAAAATGACGAAAAAAGCAAGGCTATAGTATGGCAAAAATGTCAAAATTTGACATGTCTAAAAAACAGCTGAAAACAACTTAGAATAGCCTTTAGAGGCACGTGCTAGCATACAGTGTTGAAATAACTTCTCGAAACAGACTAAAAACCCATAAAAATGCATGTTGAAAAAATTACGAAAATAGCAAGGCTATAGTATGGCAAAAATGTCAAAATTAGACACTTCTAAAAAACAGCTGAAAACCACATAGAATGACCTTTAGAGGCACGTGCTAGCATACAGTGTTGAAATAACTTCTCGAAACAGACTAAAAACCCCAAAAAGAGCATGTTGAAAAAATGACGAAAAAAGCAAGGCTATAGTATGGCAAAAATGTCAAAATTTGACATGTCTAAAAAACAGTTGAAAACAACTTAGAATAACCTTTAGAAGCACGTGATAGCATACAGTGTAGAAGAAACGACCCAAAACAGGCCTAAAAACCATAAAAATGCATGTTGAAAAAATGACGAAAAAAGCAAGGCTATAGTATGGCAAAAATGTCAAAATTTGACATGTCTAAAAAACAGTTGAAAACAACTTAGAATAGCCTTTAGAGGCACGTGATAGCATACAGTGTTGAAATAACTTCTCGAAACAGACTAAAAACCCAAAAAAGAGCATGTTGAAAAAATGACGAAAAAAGCAAGGCTATAGTATGGCAAAAATGTCAAAATTTGACATGTCTAAAAAACAGCTGAAAACAACTTAGAATAGCCTTTAGAGGCACGTAATAGCATACAGTGTTGAAATAACTTCTCGAAACAGACTAAAAACCCATAAAAATGCATGTTGAAAAAATGACGAAAATAGCAAGGCTATAGTATGGCAAAAATGTCAAAATTTGACATGTCTAAAAAACAGCTGAAAACAACTTAGAATAGCCTTTAGAGGCACGTGCTAGCATACAGTGTTGAAATAACTTCTCGAAACAGACTAAAAACCCCAAAAAGAGCATGTTGAAAAAATGACGAAAAAAGCAAGGCTATAGTATGGCAAAAATGTCAAAATTTGACATGTCTAAAAAACAGTTGAAAACAACTTAGAATAGCCTTTAGAGGCACGTGATAGCATACAATGTAGAAGTAACTACTCAAAACAGACTAAAAACCCATAAAAATGCATGTTGAAAAAATGACGAAAAAAGCAAGGCTATAGTATGGCAAAAATGTCAAAATTTGACATGTCTAAAAAACAGCTGAAAACAACTTAGAATAGCCTTTAGAGGCACGTGATAGCATACAGTGTTGAAATAACTTCTCGAAACAGACTAAAAACCCAAAAAAGAGCATGTTGAAAAAATGACGAAAAAAGCAAGGCTATAGTATGGCAAAAATGTCAAAATTTGACATGTCTAAAAAACAGTTGAAAACAACTTAGAATAACCTTTAGAAGCACGTGATAGCATACAGTGTAGAAGAAACGACCCAAAACAGGCCTAAAACCCATAAAAATGCATGTTGAAAAAATGACGAAAAAAGCAAGGCTATAGTATGGCAAAAATGTCAAAATTTGACATGTCTAAAAAACAGCTGAAAACAACTTAGAATAGCCTTTAGAGGCACGTGCTAGCATACAGTGTTGAAATAACTTCTCGAAACAGACTAAAAACCCCAAAAAGAGCATGTTGAAAAAATGACGAAAAAAGCAAGGCTATAGTATGGCAAAAATGTCAAAATTTGACATGTCTAAAAACAGTTGAAAACAACTTAGAATAACCTTTAGAAGCACGTGATAGCATACAGTGTAGAAGAAACGACCCAAAACAGGCCTAAAACCCATAAAAATGCATGTTGAAAAATGACGAAAAAGCAAGGCTATAGTATGGCAAAAATGTCAAAATTTGACATGTCTAAAAAACAGTTGAAAACAACTTAGAATAACCTTTAGAAGCACGTGATAGCATACAGTGTAGAAGAAACGACCCAAAACAGGCCTAAAAACCATAAAAATGCATGTTGAAAAAATGACGAAAAAAGCAAGGCTATAGTATGGCAAAAATGTCAAAATTTGACATGTCTAAAAAACAGCTGAAAACAACTTAGAATAGCCTTTAGAGGCACGTGCTAGCATACAGTGTTGAAATAACTTCTCAAAACAGACTAAAAACCCATAAAAATGCATGTTGAAAAAATTACGAAAATAGCAAGGCTATAGTATGGCAAAAATGTCAAAATTTGACATGTCTAAAAACCAGCTGAAAACAACTTAGAATAGCCTTTAGAGGCACGTGCTAGCATACAGTGTTGAAATAACTTCTCAAAACAGACTAAAAACCCAAAAAAGAGCATGTTGAAAAAATGACGAAAAAAGCAAGGCTATAGTATGGCAAAAATGTCAAAATTTGACATGTCTAAAAAACAGCTGAAAACAACTTAGAATAGCCTTTAGAGGCACGTAATAGCATACAGTGTTGAAATAACTTCTCGAAACAGACTAAAAACCCCAAAAAGAGCATGTTGAAAAAATGACGAAAAAAGCAAGGCTATAGTATGGCAAAAATGTCAAAATTTGACATGTCTAAAAAACAGTTGAAAACAACTTAGAATAACCTTTAGAAGCACGTGATAGCATACAGTGTAGAAGAAACGACCCAAAACAGGCCTAAAAACCATAAAAATGCATGTTGAAAAAATGACGAAAAAAGCAAGGCTATAGTATGGCAAAAATGTCAAAATTTGACATGTCTAAAAAACAGCTGAAAACAACTTAGAATAGACTTTAGAGGCACGTAATAGCATACAGTGTTGAAATAACTTCTCGAAACAGACTAAAAACCCATAAAAATGCATGTTGAAAAAATGACGAAAAAAGCAAGGCTATAGTATGGCAAAAATGTCAAAATTTGACATGTCTAAAAAACAGCTGAAAACAACTTAGAATAGCCTTTAGAGGCACGTGCTAGCATACAGTGTTGAAATAACTTCTCGAAACAGACTAAAAACCCCAAAAAGAGCATGTTGAAAAAATGACGAAAAAAGCAAGGCTATAGTATGGCAAAAATGTCAAAATTTGACATGTCTAAAAAACAGTTGAAAACAACTTAGAATAACCTTTAGAAGCACGTGATAGCATACAGTGTAGAAGAAACGACCCAAAACAGGCCTAAAACCCATAAAAATGCATGTTGAAAAAATGACGAAAAAAGCAAGGCTATAGTATGGCAAAAATGTCAAAATTTGACATGTCTAAAAAACAGCTGAAAACAACTTAGAATAGCCTTTAGAGGCACGTGCTAGCATACAGTGTTGAAATAACTTCTCGAAACAGACTAAAAACCCATAAAAATGCATGTTGAAAAAATGACGAAAAAAGCAAGGCTATAGTATGGCAAAAATGTCAAAATTTGACATGTCTAAAAAACAGCTGAAAACCACATAGAATGATCTTTAGAGGCACGTGATAGCATACAGTGTTGAAATAACTTCTCGAAACAGACTAAAAACCCAAAAAAGAGCATGTTGAAAAAATGACGAAAAAAGCAAGGCTATAGTATGGCAAAAATGTCAAAATTTGACATGTCTAAAAAACAGTTGAAAACAACTTAGAATAACCTTTAGAAGCACGTGATAGCATACAGTGTTGAAATAACTTCTCGAAACAGACTAAAAACCCAAAAAAGAGCATGTTGAAAAAATGACGAAAAAAGCAAGGCTATAGTATGGCAAAAATGTCAAAATTTGACATGTCTAAAAAACAGCTGAAAACAACTTAGAATAGCCTTTAGAGGCACGTAATAGCATACAGTGTTGAAATAACTTCTCGAAACAGACTAAAAACCCATAAAAATGCATGTTGAAAAAATGACGAAAATAGCAAGGCTATAGTATGGCAAAAATGTCAAAATTAGACACTTCTAAAAAACAGCTGAAAACCACATAGAATGACCTTTAGAGGCACGTGCTAGCATACAGTGTTGAAATAACTTCTCGAAACAGACTAAAAACCCCAAAAAGAGCATGTTGAAAAAATGACGAAAAAAGCAAGGCTATAGTATGGCAAAAATGTCAAAATTTGACATGTCTAAAAAACAGCTGAAAACAACTTAGAATAGCCTTTAGAGGCACGTAATAGCATACAGTGTTGAAATAACTTCTCGAAACAGACTAAAAACCCATAAAAATGCATGTTGAAAAAATGACGAAAATAGCAAGGCTATAGTATGGCAAAAATGTCAAAATTTGACATGTCTAAAAAACAGCTGAAAACAACTTAGAATAGCCTTTAGAGGCACGTGCTAGCATACAGTGTTGAAATAACTTCTCGAAACAGACTAAAAACCCCAAAAAGAGCATGTTGAAAAAAATACGAAAAAAGCAAGGCTATAGTATGGCAAAAATGTCAAAATTTGACATGTCTAAAAAACAGTTGAAAACAACTTAGAATAACCTTTAGAAGCACGTGATAGCATACAGTGTAGAAGAAACGACCCAAAACAGGCCTAAAAACCATAAAAATGCATGTTGAAAAAATGACGAAAAAAGCAAGGCTATAGTATGGCAAAAATGTCAAAATTTGACATGTCTAAAAAACAGCTGAAAACAACTTAGAATAGCCTTTAGAGGCACGTAATAGCATACAGTGTTGAAATAACTTCTCGAAACAGACTAAAAACCCATAAAAATGCATGTTGAAAAAATTACGAAAATAGCAAGGCTATAGTATGGCAAAAATGTCAAAATTAGACACTTCTAAAAAACAGCTGAAAACCACATAGAATGACCTTTAGAGGCACGTGCTAGCATACAGTGTTGAAATAACTTCTCGAAACAGACTAAAAACCCCAAAAAGAGCATGTTGAAAAAATGACGAAAAAAGCAAGGCTATAGTATGGCAAAAATGTCAAAATTTGACATGTCTAAAAAACAGTTGAAAACAACTTAGAATAACCTTTAGAAGCACGTGATAGCATACAGTGTAGAAGAAACGACCCAAAACAGGCCTAAAAACCATAAAAATGCATGTTGAAAAAATGACGAAAAAAGCAAGGCTATAGTATGGCAAAAATGTCAAAATTTGACATGTCTAAAAAACAGCTGAAAACAACTTAGAATAGCCTTTAGAGGCACGTGCTAGCATACAGTGTTGAAATAACTTCTCGAAACAGACTAAAAACCCCAAAAAGAGCATGTTGAAAAAATGACGAAAAAAGCAAGGCTATAGTATGGCAAAAATGTCAAAATTTGACATGTCTAAAAAACAGTTGAAAACAACTTAGAATAACCTTTAGAAGCACGTGATAGCATACAGTGTAGAAGAAACGACCCAAAACAGGCCTAAAAACCATAAAAATGCATGTTGAAAAAATGACGAAAAAAGCAAGGCTATAGTATGGCAAAAATGTCAAAATTTGACATGTCTAAAAAACAGCTGAAAACAACTTAGAATAGCCTTTAGAGGCACGTGCTAGCATACAGTGTTGAAATAACTTCTCGAAACAGACTAAAAACCCATAAAAATGCATGTTGAAAAAATTACGAAAATAGCAAGGCTATAGTATGGCAAAAATGTCAAAATTAGACACTTCTAAAAAACAGCTGAAAACCACATAGAATGACCTTTAGAGGCACGTGCTAGCATACAGTGTTGAAATAACTTCTCGAAACAGACTAAAAACCCCAAAAAGAGCATGTTGAAAAAATGACGAAAAAAGCAAGGCTATAGTATGGCAAAAATGTCAAAATTTGACATGTCTAAAAAACAGTTGAAAACAACTTAGAATAACCTTTAGAAGCACGTGATAGCATACAGTGTAGAAGAAACGACCCAAAACAGGCCTAAAACCCATAAAAATGCATGTTGAAAAAATGACGAAAATAGCAAGGCTATAGTATGGCAAAAATGTCAAAATTTGACATGTCTAAAAAACAGCTGAAAACAACTTAGAATAACCTTTAGAAGCACGTGAAAGCATACAGTGTTGAAATAACCCAAAACAGGCCTAAAAACCATAAAAATGCATGTTGAAAAAATGACGAAAAAAGCAAGGCTATAGTATGGCAAAAATGTCAAAATTTGACATGTCTAAAAAACAGCTGAAAACAACTTAGAATAGCCTTTAGAGGCACGTGCTAGCATACAGTGTTGAAATAACTTCTCGAAACAGACTAAAAACCCCAAAAAGAGCATGTTGAAAAAATGACGAAAAAAGCAAGGCTATAGTATGGCAAAAATGTCAAAATTTGACATGTCTAAAAAACAGCTGAAAACAACTTAGAATAACCTTTAGAAGCACGTGATAGCATACAGTGTAGAAGAAACGACCCAAAACAGGCCTAAAAACCATAAAAATGCATGTTGAAAAAATGACGAAAAAAGCAAGGCTATAGTATGGCAAAAATGTCAAAATTTGACATGTCTAAAAAACAGCTGAAAACAACTTAGAATAGCTTTTAGAGGCATGTAATAGCATACAGTGTTGAAATAACTTCTCGAAACAGACTAAAACCCCAAAAAAGAGCATGTTGAAAAAATGACAAAAAAAGCAAGGCTATAGTATGGCAAAAATGTCAAAATTTGACATTTCTAAAAAACAGCTGAAAACAACTTAGAATAGCCTTTAGAGGCACGTAATAGCATACAGTGTTGAAATAACTTCTCGAAACAGACTAAAAACCCATAAAAATGCATGTTGAAAAAATGACGAAAATAGCAAGGCTATAGTATGGCAAAAATGTCAAAATTTGACATGTCTAAAAAACAGCTGAAAACCACATAGAATGACCTTTAGAGGCACGTGCTAGCATACAGTGTTGAAATAACTTCTCGAAACAGACTAAAAACCCCAAAAAGAGCATGTTGAAAAAATGACGAAAAAAGCAAGGCTATAGTATGGCAAAAATGTCAAAATTTGACATGTCTAAAAAACAGTTGAAAACAACTTAGAATAGCCTTTAGAGGCACGTGCTAGCATACAGTGTTGAAATAACTTCTCAAAACAGACCAAAAACCCATAAAACATCATGTTGAAAAAATGACGAAAAAGCAAGGCTATAGTATGGCAAAAATGTCAAAATTTGACATGTCTAAAAAACAGTTCAAAACCACATAGAATGACATTTAGAGGCACGTGATAGCATACAATGTTGTAATTCCCAAAATGGCCCAAATTCCCATAAAATACCATGGTGAAAGAATGTCAGAAAAAGCAAGGCTAAAGTATGGCAAAAATGTCAAAATTTGACATGTATAAATAACAGCTGAAAACCACTTAGAATAGCATGTAGAGGCACCTGATAGCATAGTGTTGAATAAACAAGCAATAACGACCCAACAGCCCATAAGACAGCATGTTGAAAAAATGACCAAAAAAATAAAGGCTTTAGTGTGCTGGAAAAAAAAGTCAAACTTGGCCAAATAACAGCTGAAAACCACTTATAGTAAATCACAGTATAGTATGTAGAGGCATGTTATCGTTATACATATATATTATATTAATGTTATATTAATATATGTTATATTGAAAAAACATCCCCATAAGGCCCAAAACCCATAAAACAGCATGTGACCAATGACCAAAAAAGCAAGACAATAGTATAGCGAAAATGTAAAAATTTGACATATGTAAGAAACAGCTGAAAACTACTAAGTATAGCATGAAGAGGCATTGTATGGTGTATAGTGTTAAAAAAACCCATCAAAAAACGACCCAAAAACCCATAAAATAGCATGCAAAGACAAGCTATAGCATAGGATATTGCAAAAATGGTCAAAAACACCATGAAATAATATGTTGAAAAAAATGAGCAAAAATGCACTGTTATAGTATGGCAAAAAATGTCAAAATATGACGTGTAATAAATGCCTGAATACCACATTGGTTAGTATGTTGAAACATGTCATAGTTCAGCATGTTGAAAAAATGGCCCAAAACGTCATAATATAGCATGTCAAAAAAAAAAAATGAAAACCATAGTGTAGCATGTAGACACACACCAGAGGATATTATGTTGAGAAAAATGGCAAAAATGTCATGACGTAGCATGTTAAATAAAAGAACCAACAACAACATAGTATAGTACGTCAAAAAAAAAGTGCTTAAACCACAAAGTAAAGCATGTCAAGACATGTCAAACATGTTTAAAAAACAGCCAAAAACATCATTATATAACTATAGTATAACAATTATATGTCATTTTGGACATTATACAATACTGTGACATTACTATGGATTTTTTGCACAATTTTGAACGACATGCTTTACTATGATGTTTTTATGGTGGCCTGTTTTTGCACTATTTTGGACAACATCCTATACTATGATATTTTTATGCCATTTTAACGACATACTACTCTTGACGTTTTTCTGTATTTTCACTCCATTTTCGATGACGTACTATATTATGACATTTTTATGCCATTTTGGACAACATACTATATTATGACAATCTAAAGCCATTTTTGACGACATATTATACTAAGTCGTTTTTATGACATTTTGGATGACTAATGTACTATGACATTTTTAGGGCAATTTTGGACGACATACTAGAGCATGACATTTTGGAGGACACACAACACCGTGTTGTTTTTATTCCATTTTGTATGACATGCCCCATTACAACATTTTTTGACATGGTATTATTTTGTTTCTTTCGTTATGCTACTGTGACATTTTTTCGACATGAACTATGATGACGTTTTAAAATATAGTCTTTTTTCAACAAATTATATTGTGCAGTTCTTATGGCATACAATATTCTTTTATGATACACTATACTTTTACGATTTTATAATTTATGATGTACTCTACTGTAACTTTTTTTATGACACAATTCTGTTTTTGTAACATAAAGCATGACATGCAAAACTATGGCTTGACAGGGACTATGAGAATGTATGTTATGAATTTTTTTTTAATGACATACCAGCGCTCCGCGCAGGCCGGCGCACGGTGCATCGCAGGTGTCATTGGTCATGTCAGACGGACGCATTTGTCATTTTCACGCCTGGCGCCCACATCCTTTAAATAACAAATGTACCTGCGCCCATCTGTGCGCTCATGGACGTGTCGGTCTTCTAGTAAGGTGTGGTCAGGCGCACTGTTGGCGGATTGCTATTTTTTAAGAAAAAGAAAGCGAATGCGCCATTGACCAAATAAGAGGTTTGAAGTCAAAGGCCCTCAGATGTTTGGATAAGTCAGGTGGAACATCACAATACAGCCCTCAAAGTAGGAGCTTTCTTTGTGGCATGTTGTGTGTTGCACAACATTGATAAATGTAATGGATGTCTCTTGGATATAAATAAGGGCACTCGATAGGACGCAGAAAGACGTGAGACTGAACTGTGTATGCCGATGCCTGTTAACACGAATATGCCAGCCGCAACACGTGCACTGGGAGGTTCCAAAAAAATGATTAAACCTGCACTGCCACGTCCTCTCATGCCTGCTTTACCTCTACTGCTTTTGTTTCAGTTTCTTCAGCAGAATGCCTCTTACATCTGTACTTCGCCAAATTCATCATTTAGATCGCAATCTGCCATTTCCTATCGCACCTGGCTTTTAAAGGGAATGGGAGCGACGCAGAGCATTGGTTAATTCATGTACCGCCCAAAAGACAACCATGACTAATTCAGAGTCTAAATACTGGCGCACAAATTATCCGCCTTTTAATTAGCAAAATGGACTTTGGCGGCCCTAAACGCATTTGCACCCTGCGATTTAGGCCATGCGCTAACGATCGACATTTTCCATTCCATTTGTTTTTAAATTCATTTTGAATATTTTTTTTATTTTTTGGGGTGGAATTTGTTCCTGGAATGAGTACTTGAATGTTTTTTTGGGAAGGATAACCCTTTGAGATGTATCATCTCGTTTTTGAGGGGGTCCTCATTACAAACAAACACAAAGTGCAAATACAAAAATGACAATACAAAGAAACCCAATACAATACAAAACACTCATACAAACAGATCCAGGTCCCCAAGTAATGTACATTGTAGTGGAATATGTGCAATACATCCAGTGAGTGTACACATAACTATAGTAATCTGTATACATTATCTGCATTTACATGTATTGTACAGAATAAAAGAAAATCTACGGCTTTGATACTTTTTAGTACTTTTACTTGAGCGAGGAATCTGAACACTTACTCCACCAATGGACATTACTCACTTCATTGATAAAGTACCTACAAAGTGTAAAAATGACCTGAGCTCATTCAGCTGTTAGGAGTCGTCTGGACCTCTGCAGAAGAAAACACAGACTGATTCATACGAAGCTATAAACAGACCAGCAGAGAGGAGCTGTGTAGAGGAGAAGAGGAGGTCACTATATCAGGTTGGTTTGAACTGAGATCAGATAAGCACCTCGTGGCTGGCTCCCATGACGAGGCTTCCTCTGGCGTCCTGTCTGCGGCCAACGGCTGTGATTATGGCCTTTAGTTCTCCTCTGGTCACTTTCTGTCCCTCTGATGGTTGTCTCAGACTTCCTCCATTCAGAGCTCTGTCTGCCTCTGTGTGTGTGTGTGTGTGTGTGTACATGCATTTATGTAAACCAACCAAGTAGCGTTTCCGGGGGCTGTTCTGTAAGGAAAGGTTATGAAAACACAACAGTGCACTGGGAACTGTAAACATGCTTGTGTGCAGAGTCGGGGCTGAGGGGCTCTGTGCTGTGCAGCCATCCTCAGTACCACTATTCACTGTCAAATTACACTGGGTCACAGATAAGAGCTCCACAGCAGCTGTGTGTTCACCTGAGGGTTTACATGAAGCAGCTGGAAAAAAAAACAACAGCTCAAACTTATGGGGTCAGTAGTGTTTTTCTCAAGTAGAGCTAAAAGAATGACTGGCTGTTTGGTGTAAGCTGATTCATTGATATGACTAAATGCTTAGAGGCATTTAAAAAAACTTGGAAGAAATCAAATGTCGCTCTTGAGTGCTAAGTCCAAATTCTTGGTGAGGCACAGGGTTCCCTAAGCTTAAAAATATTAAAATATCAAATTTCAAAAAGTGGCAAAGTGACTTGACAAAAAGTGACAGAAACATTTGTGCAGCAGTTTCACCAATGATCCATCTTCTCCTCCCCTTTTTCTCTCTCACACTCACTCACTCGCACGCACGCACACACACACACACACACACACACACACACACACACACACACACACACACACACACACACACACACACAGCGTAACACCTGTCAAATACTGGCCTTTTATTCATGGATTTCATCAAATGGCTGTTGCTCTGTCTGTGTCTCTGTCCTTAATCATGACACCTGTGGTGGATTAACCCATAATTTGCTGGTTAGGCAGAGCAGATTTGGATACGTGAAACTGAAATGAATTAGCGCCTTGACAGGCTGTCTAGGTACATACGGGACACTAAAAAGAGTCATTCAGAAATATTTGTTTATTCATTTTTGCCCGTCATTAATATTCAGTTTCTTTTCTAAGAATGGGATAAGAAGACTGATGACACTGGGCAACCATTCACACTCACATTCTCACCTACGATCACTTTAGAGTCAGAAAAAATGTATTGTTGCAATATTTTTTTGACCATTTTCTACAAGTATATTTATGTCCTGCAAAGAATTGTGATCACTGGAAGCTTTAATACCATCAGACTTGAGTGCTGAATGAAGGAGCTGCTGTAATTCTTTCAAAATCAAGGTCAAAGGTCAAAGTAGGCTAATTCCTGTTGCGGTCCCTTAAAGGGTGGAATTCTTTACATTTGCAGAAAATTGACATTTTTCATTTTTATATTCAGGTACAAAATCATCCTGACAAGCTGGAGATCAGAATGGAAGTAGAGAGAGTTGTAAACTAAAAAATCTCACCAAGTTTCATTAGAGAAAACTGGCAGGTTTTTACAACCTTGCAGAATTTGCAATGTTTCAACTGGTCTCATTGCAGATCTTTGGTTTGAACTTGGCTAAACTTAGGTGGTGTTCCCCTTTAAGCAGCATCCTCTCCATATTCCCCGTAAACACTAATCATGAATGTTACAGTGGGCTTTTTTTTAAATGGTTAAACAATATTACATTTTTTTTAACAAATTGAAACTGACATTACAATATTCTGCTCATTTTGTTTTATTGCACTTTTACCATGATGCAAAGAAATGAAAGAAAAAATCCACAGAAACAATGAGTCGAATAAAAAAAAAGAAAAAAAGAAGCTTTTTTTACTTTACGTCACCTTGAAGTTCTCTGTGGATCCTCCCACATGTCCCTTATCTCTTTACTGACCCGACACGGGACTGTGGAAACTAACAAAACTCTGATGGGACAGATGGAGTCAGCACACACACGCTCACACATACACACGCACACACAAATTTGTCGACCTCGGTCTCTGATCTAGAGCTCGTACCTTCAGACATTCAAGTATTTCTATCATTGCACAGGCACTAGAGTTTCCTACTGAATATATTAACTTTCAGCCGGCGACTGAATCCCCAACAGTTTCAACGCTGCTGGAAATATGAATGAAATATACATCCTGAAAAATAATCTCTCACCAACAGCAACATCTGCACATCAAATATATTACAAAGAAATAAGAATAGAAAACTATCAGTGTCACATTTGGCATTTGGTAACTCCAACCTCACGTCTGATCAAACGGGAACAGAATTTATAACCGATGGTGGCATATATCGAAGCTCGAGCTGGATGTTTGGATTGGGCTGAAACATGGAAAGGGTTCACTCTACTGAGAGGCATGGACCTGGCAGCTGCTTTTGCACATGCTCAGTTTGCCATCTTTTGGACAATCGAGGAAGTGCACCACTGTGATGTCAATCCAACAGTTCATCTTCAGTTTTCCCTTTAAATAATAAATATGGATTTTAATAAATACTCTCTCAAGCACGGGCGAAAATTAACTCCCGGAGTAAACCTGCACTCCAATCTAATACTTCCATCTTAATACCAAATAACAGAAGCTGAATCAACTCAAATTAAAATAAGACGATAAAACATTTTTCGGCAAATCAATAAAACAGGACGTCAACCTCCGCCGCCTTCTTTGCCGTCGCCGTGAACACTTGCAATACCAACAATACGTAAAAACACACAATTCAGCTTGTTAATTTGGGGGTGGGGGGTCTTTACAAGTCCCTCAGAATTCACTGAATTCAAAAAAAGGGTCCTGAACGAGACAGAGAGAAGGCGTCTCTTGCAAGACTTTGATGGTTTGGTCGTGCTGCGGTGAAACTATCCTACACTACAGTCAGAGCTGGATGTTTTAAGGAGTCTAGGTGATGTAGGGGTGGGGGTTGGTGGGTTCAGTTTAGTTTGTGACACCTGATCCACCAAAAAAGTCTTGAACATCACCTGCAAACATCTGAAGTCCAGTCCGATCCGGCAGGCCTCAAGACGGCCGATGTGCGGCACCGACAGCCGGCTGGAAGTTCAGCACAGAAACAAATCGAGCCCTCTGAGGAGTTCAGTTCAGACGGAGCTCGTTTAGTTTGAAGGGAAAGACTGAAGCCCCTAACTCCAGGGAGGCGGTCCTACCTAGCCACTGGCGCCCCCGGACAGCTACCTTCGTCGCGGGGCGGTGTGGGCGTGGTCTGTCCCTTGGTGTCCCTGCAGGTGTCCCTGCAGGTCGTCCTCCACGACGTTACTGTAGCCCTCCTTCTCAACGCACTCTGACAGCACATTCAGCACCTGGTGACAATCAAACACCACAAGACAAGAGACACCAGGGTTTAATTGTTGGATGAAAAAGAAATCTTTGTCATCACTATTACAATTCTGCTACAAAAATTGTCCTCTAGTGTCTAAGTTTGTATTTTGCTTATTGTGATGTCATTTCTGGAAGTATATTTAAATGCTTCATATCCCTAAAATCTTTACAACCTAGACTAAAAGGTTATGTAAGTCAATAAACTACAGTAACTGATAAAAGTATTGAAATTGTTAATTTTATCTTTTCTCTGTTTTTTTTAAAATTAATTTTTATTTCTTGCCTTTTTGTTCTTTTTTTCTTTTTCTTCCCCTTTTTCCTTTTTTTTAATATAAGGCTATCTGTGAAAAATATATTTTGTAAAGTTGTCTGATAAACATCCATGTAATCTTACCCTTTAAGGTATTTTTTTTCCAAACAATGTTTTCTACACATTGGTATAAGAAATTCTATTTCACTACATGCCATTTATAGTTGTATGTTAATTTTGAAAACCTGGATAAAAAGAGTTGGGGGGGGGGGGTATAATGTTTTTCATTATATTTTACTAAATTTAAACAGAAAACATAATGAGTAAAAAGATTTTTTAAAAGTAGAAACATAAACACATAAACTGAATATTTCTTGACACTTCAAGTTATCTGAATTATAGACAGTGTTTAGTTTTTGAGATATGCTGATTTTTATGATAACAAAACGCGATGATAATAAAAGAATAAATGTTGTAGCTGTTATGGTTTTTATTTGGGATGGATACAGGATTATGCAAACAACGACCTCCTGCGGCCATTATGGGGGAATTCTCATGTAATTACAATGAAATACAGCACAGCACACAAGGTGAGGTTATGCAAGGTCATTGTGTGATGAGGATGAAGAGAGAAGCCATTGCTTTCTGCTGCTGCCAAAAAAAGAATGCTATAGTGATTATGGTTCTTCTTTTAGATCTTTTTATGAAAAAGAGATCTCTTGTCATCATTTTTTAAAGGGAGTTTTCCCTGCATGCTTAAAGGAAAACTTTTGGGAAAAAAAATTGGAAAGATTTTTGGTTTATTCACTTTCTGTCCAAGTGTTCGGTGAAAAGAACGATTCCACTCTCACTTTACTTTCTGCAAGAATGGGAATACTATTGAACTGACCCCTTTAAAGTTAAACAAAGGACAAAAACCAAACAAGCAGTGTTCAAATGTTAGCTTTCAGAACTACCAGATGATTTACATTAAAAAAGTTAAACTACATGTTAATTAACTTAAAAATTTATAAATGACAGGTTTGGTTAAATAAATCTAAGTTTTAGCAGGTTCAGTAAACCAAGTTTATTGTGGTACATGTCTGTACTCTGCTGTTTGTCATATTTGTATTTTCTTGCAAATATTCACAAAATTAAACTCGTAGATCTCCTAACCTTTTTTGCGATATGAAAGTTAAGTCAGACTACCTTGTTTTACTGAAGTTGCACACATATGGAAAGAAGGTAATTTCACACCATTTTTAAGTAGCAACAACAGCTAAATTTTAAGTACACTTAACAATTAGATAGATACATAAATTAGGATTAATACTTAATAGTTAACTTTCCTTTGTCAAGGCAATTGGTTACCAAGAATATCTTAAATAAAATCAACTTGTCAGTTTATTTTACAGTGCATGTAGTTAACAGCCTCCAAACTACTGCAGGTAAACAGCAAAATCAGATGCAGCAGTTACCTGGCGTAGCCGTCGGTCCATGGCGTCCAGGTGTGGCTGGATGAGGATGGGACTGAGGCGGTCCCTCACCAGGGACTCTGCCATCAGCGTGGACAGTTTGTATTCTTCCTTTGCCAGCAGCTGCAGACGCAGGTGGGTTGACTTCCTCACCCTGCAGGGAGAGAGAGTCAAGGTTTACCTCATATATACTCGTGAATCTCCAATCGGTCATAGTATTAATTAAGTTATTACACCATTCTTTTCAAGCAACATAGAAAACACCAGTGAAGAAGAGCTTACCTGCAGCACTGAGTCAACGGCACCAGGATGGAGATCTCATCGTGGGAGTGTTTTCCAAAGCTATGGGGGGAAAAAAAGCAACATGGAGGGTTTTCACGACTCCTATGGAAATCTTTCTTCTAAGCCTCTGTGATGTTTCTCCACAGCTTTTATTGTGTTGAGTATTTGATTTGTGTGATTGCTTGCGTTGTCCTGCACACTTTTCTCTTTTATTCTTTCCATCTCTTTTTATGATCACCTATTTTCTCAGAAACATTTTATGCTCCATTGATCATTCACACATGTGCCGTTCTTTTGTGAGTTTTCAGCTTGTTTTTTTCTTCCACAAACATATATTATTGCATATTATTTGTCAGCCATTGTTTTGTAAAAACTTTAATAAAAATCCGGGGTTGGGCCTAGGGGGTAGCAGCCTAAGCAGGGAAGCCCAGACTTCCCTCTCACCGACCACTTTGTCAAGCTCTTCCCGGGGGATCCCGAGGCGTACTCAGGCCAGCTGAGAGACATAGTCTCTCCAGCGTGTCCTGGGTCTTCCCCGGAGTCTCCTACCGGTGGGACGTGCCCTGAACACTTCACCAGGGAGGTGTCCGGGAGGCATCCTAAATAGATGCCCGAGCCACCTCATCTAGCTCTTCTCAGCGCAGAGGAGCAGTGGCTCTACTCCGAGCTCCTCCCAGATGACCGAGCTTCTCACCCTATCTCTAAGGGAGAACCCAGCCACCCTACGGAGGAGGCTAATTTCGATCGCTTGTACCCACGATCTTGTTCTTTCGTTCACTACCCAAAGCTCGTGACCATAGGTGAGGGTAGGAACGAAGGTCGACCGATAAATCAAGAGCTTTGCCTTTTGGCTCAGCTCCCTCTTCACCACGACAGATCGGTGCAGAGTCCGCATTACTGCAGATGCTGCGCTGATCCACCTGTCAATCTGCCGCTCCATCCTTCCCTCACTCCTGAACAAGACCCCCAGGTACTTAAACTCCTCCACTTGGGGCAAGATCTCCTTCCCGATCTGGAGAGGGCACTCCACCCATTTCCGGCTGAGAACCATGGCCTCGGATTTGGAGGTGCTGATTCTCATCCCGGCCACTTCACACTTGGCTGCGAACCCATCCAGTGAGAGATGAAGGTCACGTCCTGATGAAGTAAACAGGACCATATCATCTGCAAAAAGCAGCAACCCAATCCTGAGGTCACCAAACCGGACCCCCTCAATGCCCTGGCTGCGCCTAGTAATTCTGTCCGTAAAAGTTATGAACAGAATCGGTCACAAAGGGCAGCCCTGGCGAAGTCCAACCCTCACTGGAAACGAGTCCGACCTACTGCCCGCAATGCAGACCAAGCTCTGGCACCGGTTGTACAGGGAACAGATGCCGTATCACGGGCTCCGATACTCCATACTCCTGGAGAACCCCCCACAGGACTCCCCAAGGGACATGGTGGAATGCCTTCTCCAAGTCCACAAAGCACATGTGGAGTGGTTGGACAAACTACCATGCACCCTCAAGTATCCTGCCAAGGATCCAGAACTGGTCCGCAGTTCCACGACCAGGATGAAAACCGCATTGCTCCTCCTGAATCACAGGTTCGACTATCTGTCGGACCCTCCTCTCCAGTACCCCTGAATTACCTTACCAGTGAGGCCAATAACAAAACACCACTTGGGTTCAGATCGGGGGGACCATTCCTCCCGATCATGCCCCTTCAGGTCTCACTGTCATTGCCAACATGAGCGTTGAAGTCCCCCAGCAGAACGAGGGAATCCCCAGAAGGAGCACTCTCCAGCACCCCCTCTAAGGACTCCAAAAAGTGTGGTTACTCTGAGCTGCTGTTCGGACCATAGGCACAAACAACAATCAGGATCCGTCCCCCCACCGGAAGGCAGAGGGAGAGGCTACCCTCTCGTCCACCGGGATAAACTCCAACATACAGGCACTGAGACAGGGGGCAATAAGAGGGGGGGGATGCCCAGGCGAGGGAAACTCTGAACCATTTATGTAACTCATCATAAGGAGTCTGGTGAGATACACTTTGTCTGGTCCCTCCCCTAGGACCTGTTTGCCATGGGTGACCCTACCAGGGGCATAAAGCCCCCTACAACTGAGCTCCTAGAATCATTGGGACACGCAAACCCCTCCACCATGATAAGGTGGTAGCTCAGGGAGTTATGTATACAGGCTACAAAATGATATACTGTGATATAATAAAGAATGATAGCGTTTTATAGTTTTCATATGATAAAAAGTTCCAAAAAGTTTGCAACCATCAGCATGTACAGAAATCTGTGCTTTCTCCCCAGAAATGCTTCATTAGTTTCACTCTCTGTTTTTTTACTCAATCCATTTTTGGTTGCACTGTGTTACCTTTTTAGTTGCATGTATGTATTGCATGTTTTTTTGTATTCATGTGACACAGTTCATGTCTTGGGACGAAAGATACATTTCAGTTTGTTTTTCGTGCTTTCTTGCAAGTTTTTGAAGGTGTGCGTGAGCCTCCAAATTCTGATTTTTAGCTCAAGACACCCGCAGAATATGAGTTTGTTTTATATGTTCTCATATACGTGGATGCACACTAATAAACGCTTAATACTCATGAGGGTAAATACAGTTCTGAATGACAATTTTTGCATTTTAGCCTCTTGAGTAACAGTGCAGCAGCTCACCCTCTGCCGTTGTCCAGATGGATGATAAACGTCTCATTTCCAAACTTTTCAAATGTCTCATAATGGTGGCGATCCATGTTTCCTATGTGGGAATAATAATAATAACAACTTTATTTATATAGCACTTTTAAGTGCAGCAGAAATGGGGTGGCATGAAAGCAATAAAGCAACAGAGAGCTGAACAGTCCTACCAAAACATAAGCCAGACAAAACTAGTTAAGATAAAGTTACAACCAAAAAGGACCAAAAATGCAAAATGCAAAAAAGCACAGTGCCAATACAAATGAATACAAATACAACAGAGCAAAAACAAAAACAAAAAAAAGCAGTGAAAAGGAAACAAAATAAAGATTCTTGGACCACCACTGGAATGGTGAAACTCACCCATGAGGAAGTCAAAGATGGTCATGTCCATGATGTCCAGCAGTCGTGTTCCGCTGTCGTACGGTGGCGTCTGTTTGACCTCCTCGCAGTAGTCAGGGTCCACCTCCCATCTGAACAGTGGAAAATATTTATCATGAGTTCATGCCTCTGCTTTGCAAACACACATTACCAGAATCCAATCTGTTCCACCGTTTGTTCCAATTTATTTTCCAGATGATATTTTTTTGGGGGGGAGTATCAAAACAAGATCGCAATTAAGTGTTTTCTTCCGAGAAATAATCTGCACAGATTGTTTTATTGGATGTTAGTCAGCATTAACTTGATTTACATGATATTACATACACACCACACAGATAAATGCAGATAAACACAGGGTTCCTGCAACTTTGGGCAAGTTAGATTGAAGAGTTTTTAAACGCCACTCAGGATGAAATTTAACACTAGTTTTTAAAAAAACCAAGATTGGAAAAAAAAAAACCCAAACAGACATGGGCTCAAGGACAATTTCACCCAAATGTTTATTGTAACATAAAACATGATTTTGTTGTTGTTTCAGCTTTATCTGTATGTTAATGTGAAAGGCGTTATGTATATTATTTACCAATTATTTTGAGATATTACAGTGCAACGTAAGGGAAAAAAAGGATTCATAAAATCCTGTCTCAAACATTTTTAAGACTTTTGACATTCTGATTTAAGACATTTTATTTCTAGTTATATTTAGATTAATTAATTCAATACCGTTACACGTTTTTGTTTTTTTAAAGATCTGAAGAAACTCTTTAAATGGCCTGCGACAGCTGGAACTACAGGAGAAACACAGCTCTGTCTGAGTGCACAATGGATCTCTTACTCTGCCTTCTTGCGTTTGTGATAGGAGCGTCTCCAAGGGTTCCTCCACGTCTTGCGTTTGGCGAGCGCCAGGTCTGGGAGGAAGGCAGCCAGGGATCCTTCAATCTGGTCCGGTTTACCGCACAGGGCGTGCTCAGTGGAGCAGTAGTACGAACACTCTCCATAGAAACACACGTTGTTGGCTGAAATTTGGACAAAAAAACAGATCATTCATAAAAGTGACAAGTAAATTCTGTGATACTACTCAGTGCTAAATATTTAAACCTCTTTCTGCCCTTTTGAGATGCACATCATGTATATTTAAAGGAAAGTTTTCACTATATTAAAATGACATGCAGGCATTCAGCAATGTGCATTCATTGCAGAGACTGTCAGTGATTTGAATCCTGTGAAAGTTTTCCTTGTGTGTAATGTTAAGTAAAAAGTCCTGGGATAATACTGATCCCGTGCTAATGAATGCTGCAGTAATTCTGCTTTGCTTGACATAAGGAAGAAGGAAACTGTTATTTTTGCTTGGCTTTAACTTTAACATGATGAGGAGATATTGTTGAAGGCTGCACAGATGGCATTTAATTATTTTATTTCTTCCGATATCATCAAATCATCTCAACTGATGGCTGTAAAACAGCAACGAGAACAAAAGAGGACCAAACTGAAATCTGTGCAGTTTTTTTTTTTAACAACTCTGTGGACAGAGTAAAATCAATTTCATGGTTTCTTGGTTAAAGTTTCCCGTTTCTAGATGTGCCTTTTGAGAACCAATAACTCTGCTTTTTTTTCTTTCTTTTCATTTCATACCTGGTGAAATGAAGAAGGT
The DNA here is from genome assembly GCF_026936395.1 of Plectropomus leopardus. NCBI lineage: Eukaryota > Metazoa > Chordata > Actinopteri > Perciformes > Serranidae > Plectropomus > Plectropomus leopardus. Next base: position 20,711,861 of record NC_142194.1, on the reverse strand, counting down.
CCTCCAGAGCTTTTTGTCTCGTGTGACGTCTCGGATCTCCTTTGTCATGTTGACGAGTCTGCCGGCCACAGGAGGGACACGACGGAAGTCCAGGATCCTCCAGGAAAGAGACAGAGACACACAGAGGTTACATCAAAATATCTTCAGAATACAGCCAAAGTGTTCAAAAGGTGACTGAACTTACTCAAAGACAAACACAGATTTAGATTTTGATTTGGTGTATCTTATTCTTTTGTTAAGGATATCTTCTTTGCAAATAAATGTGCACAAATCTGCTTAGAAATCAGAAAGTAAAAACAACACAATTTATAGCACATATAACTATCAGAGTCACACTGTACATCCGTGTGTACACTGCAAACAGGAGCAACTAACCACTAATTCAGCATACTTTTAATAGTGCTGACGATAATTCTAAAGTTGTTGCTTTATTTGACATATTTTGAGAACATTAGAGAGTCAATAATCACCTCAAGATCTGCTTCTGAATAACTGATGATTGACCTGCCAACCATTTTTGATTTAGAATTAAAATAAATTGATAATAGTTGGGATTTGTTTGCACTTTAAATGTAACTATAGTGCATTAAAAAAAGAAGCAGAAAATAATAAATATTTCTTGTCTATCAAGAAAAAGAGGTTTGCAGGGTTAGTTTACCTAGACTATAGGTGGCATTTTTTAAAATTATTATTATTTTTTGTTATCAACTTTTTATTATCAAGTATTAGGGTATGCATATATAATGACAACAACCATATGCCTGACACATAGCATGCAGTAAAAATTTCAAAAATAATGGTGATCATTCTTGGCAAATTCCATATCCAGAAAATGAAATGATCTGACTCCAAACCCTGCTGTAATATTGTTAAACTCATTTAGTATGGCACCTTACTAGAAAATACGAATAACAAAAAAATATTTCAATATCTTAAAGGAACTACTTTTAGTTTGAGCTACTGAACTCTGAAAGGACTAAATATGATTGGACTTTTAACACCTCTGGCATGTTGTCTCTGTCTGTTACAATTGTTGTATACCTCTTTGTATGAATAAAGTTTTGTAAAAACAAAAATGAGTAGGAACAGCAAATTTGGAAAGGTTGAAAACAGACAATTAATACATTACATTTACTGATAAATATTTATTGCCAAAGACTACTACGAAGTTCTTTCTTATCGTTTTTAATATAAACGAACGTTGGTCTTTAACCATTTAGCTCCTCAGATACACCTTAGCTTTGATTCAAATTGATGCAAAACGTCCGATTCTAGTTTGAGTTGTATTTTTTTCCCCTCTGTGTATGCATCTTCATCCAAATGAATAAAAATCAGTGACAACAGCAGATGAACTGAACGGCTGCACAGCCATCAAAGTCAAACGTGTAGCAGAAACAGTGCTTTAGGCTCAGGCCACCAGGTGGTCAGACAGACTCCAAGTATGCTTGAGGATGATTTGGTAAACACAAAACAAGAATTTATTCCAAAACAAGACAATTATTTGACATAACGAGGCTTAGTCAAATATGTTCACTAGCCCCTGTTCTCCTGTCATTTTGCATAAGAGGCCCCCGGACAAAGCAAGTTGAGTATCCCTGCTGTAAAGCGGAGCTACAAGCACACGTCACTGAAAAATGGGACTCAGACTCTCAATCCCTGACTGATGATGCAATTTGCCATCGCTGCCAGGAGGGGGCACTGTGACACAAATCCTGACCACATGGGGGTAAACTTCTGTGTTTTTATGTGACTATCACTCTCCATCAAACCTATTTTAACTTCCCCTCAGCTCTGTGCTTTAATACATGTGCTGATACAGGTCTGGCTGAACCATAGCGTGACAGTCTTTCCTGTGTGCGTGACACATGCCTGTTTTATGCATGTGTGGCTCCTGTCGTCAATACCACCCGGCTACAACATCAGCACGGGCTCTTTAAAAATTCATATGTCTGACAACACCTAATGGCCGCGGCCTGAGGGCAGGGAGACACTGAGAGAGAGAGATGGAGATTAAAGATGGAGGCAGGGGAGCAGGAGGAGAGAGACAGGGAAACTTGGGAGGACCAGAGAGCTGTAAACCGAGAGTTCGGCGTATAAATTATGCCATCAGGAAGCAGGGTGGTGGGTGGAGTGAGACAGACACACACAGCCATGACTCTTTGCTCGGACACAGGATGAGACACCGTTCAGCACAGAGCGGCCTGCTGGGTCCGGGCCTGCTGCCATCCCTCAATACTGTTCATCACCAATCCTTGTCCCTCTGATAAACCTCATCCCCACAGCATGATGGCCATTTTAAACTGGTGTTATATTCAGGGTGGGACAGACAGGCCAGCTGAGAATCCTCTCATAAGACCCCTGTGGGTGTCATGAAGCTATATAGTTTTATATTTTAAGGTCATATCTTTCTATCTACTCACTCTCTTTTCCCTCCTAATGCAGCAAAACCAAGTGCACTCCCCATTTAAATCCAATCACATAATTAATGATGCTTACAGTGTGTGTGTGTGTGTGTGTGTGTGTGTGTGTAGCCTATATAAAAAGAGACAGTGGCACAGTGTGTGTGTGTGCAGGCCCCCTGGGAGGCAGTGGAGCCTCAGCCTCTGCAGCAGCAGCAACACATCAGTAGGTTAAAAACTATCCTGCCTCATGACGGTCTAAACTCAGCTCATGTTCTCTGTTAGAACAATCCGACACTTGGTGAATTCTGCTTCAAAATGATGAGAGGAATAATCTAAGGATCAAAGACGTACATGGTTATACACGCTTGGCTGCCACAACCAAGTTATCCCAGTGGTAACTTTTCTGTCACCTCCTGCTTAAAAACCCCAAAAGTCAGGAAGTTAGTGAGCTCTGTATTCATAATGAAAATCAAGATCAAGCGAGGTTTTGTCCTTCTGCTCCAGCAACAGTAGACAGCAGCAGTAGCCTTTGCAGCACCAGAAGCAGGAGCCTCAGCAATAGACTTTGCAGCCACAGCGGCATCAGGACCACCACCATGAGCAGCAGCCTTTGCGGCAGCAGCTTTTCCAACAGCAGCTTTTCCAGCAGCAGTCTTTCCAGCAGCAGTCTCTCAAGCAGCAGCCTTTCCAGCAGCAGTCTTTTCAGCAGCCGTCTTTCCAGCAGCAGCTTTTCCAGCAGCAGCTTTTCCAGCAGCAGTCTTTCCAGCAGCGGCAGCACCACTACGAGCAGCATCAGCACGCAGCGGCAGCCTTTCCAGCTGCAGAGGCAGCATCACCACCTTCCACCATCACCATGAGTAGCAGCATCAGCACACAGCAGCTGCAGCCCTTGCAGCAGCGGTGGCAGTAGCAGTTCTACCACCACAAGTTGCAGCAGCCTTTGCAGCAGAAGACAACAGCTCTGTAACAGCAGGAGTAGCAGACAGCAGCAGCAGCAGCTCTGTAACAGCAGCAGCTATGTAGCTGGAGCAGCAGCTCTAAAACACCAGCAACTCTGGAGCAGCAGCAGCTCTAAAACACCAGCAGCTCTGGAGCAGCAGCAACTCTGTGGCAGCAGCTCTGCAGCTCTGTAGCTCTGTAGCTGAGCTCTAATTTAGAACAGACAAAATAAGGAAAAAAAATAATAAAGTGCTGCTTTTGGCAGAGACTGTCTGGCTTATATTTAGAATGGGCACAGGGCCTTTCATGCCTTTGGTTTCCTCCTCTTCCCCTGAACCCACACATATGCTGGGAGTGTGTGTGTGTGTGTGTGTGTGTAGAGGAGGACCAGATGTGTAGCAGACTGGTGAAGAAAGCTGCTGCTAATGCAATTGCTGCTGAACTGTGTCATTGTGCCTGAAGGAAAAGCAGATTCAACACAGCTACCCGCTGTGGCCCCTTTGTGTGTGTTTGTGCACAGATGTGAATGGACGTTTGTGTGTTTGTGTGACCTGGGAATCATCTTGTATCACCCGCGTTCACACTCCAACACAGGCTCATAATAACACACAGCCACAGTGACGTCAGCTCCGCTTTAATAACTCTCTCTCTCTCCGGTCGATCCGAGCGCTTGTGAGCTTTTCTCTTTTCATTAAAGTCTGTGGGGCGAGCAGACGGACGGGACAGCCGTAAAGTGTTCGCCTTGTAAAGGCAGTGAAGTCACAGAGCGTGGTGGTTAGCTAAGCAAAGAGGCTGCAGTCATTGTTCAGTCAGATGCGAGCTGCGGGAGGGCGGCATTCATTCTCTATGACTCATGGCCTCTCGGAGCTCGCAGACTGTGCTGCTCAGGCCCGGCTCACACTGCTCGCTGCGTCTGAAAAAAAGATGAGTTTCTGAGGGGCAGAAGCTGTGAAAAGGAGAAGCAAAATGTACAAAGGAGAAGGCAGGATGAGGAGGCAAGGAGAAATGTGGAGAGAGATGCCTTAAGTCCTGCCAGTGTCCACACATCCAGATCTTGAAGCTTTACTGTAAAACAAAGGCACCCAGTGGCTCTGACTCGGTGTTCTGCAGGTTTCTGCTCCTCCCGGGTGGTTAATGAGCTGACACGAGGAGAAGCAAATTAGCAATCAGGAAGAAACACAAACCTGCAGGACGTTGAGCCTCAACGACGGAGGGAAGCACTTGGGCTTGAAGGAGTTAGAACACATTCAAGAACATTGGATCTTTTCCTTATTTAGTTCGAAGTGTTTATAGCATTGGAGTGGTTTCTGCAGCGAACATCCACTGCTGCCCCGAGGGGTAAAGTAGCCACCAGGTGCTGACAAGAAAGAAGAACGTGTGGAGTAAAAAGAAGATGATATCTCTGCCTCTACTGCATTGATTTTGATCGTTTTTCAAAAAACTGTCCAGCATAAGTCAGACACTGTTTTGTTTTGTGTGTGCAATGCTAAATCAGTGGAGGACTGAAACAGAACCAGCAGCAGATCTGTAGAGTAGGACTGTCCCTTGAAAGTTAAGATACAAATTATCAGTCAAAGACCCTCAACTCAACTGAGATTGCTTCAAATCGAGCAGTCGTTTTTTTCTGTGCAGTGAACTTCTAGAGACGCTTTGGTCCCAAGTTTTATCAGAGGAGTGAGTGCTCTTGAATTTCACGGTACTCTGTGGTACAGGCAGATGCGGACATGCAGGCATTGACACAGATCAGGAGTGAGGAGAGTCTTATTGTAGAGGGATTTTTTCCCCTGCCAAATGTGGCTGAAATAGATGCAAAACAACCATCTTTGAAACCCTGACAAGCCCAGCTCACACATTTAAAGAAATTACAGGTGACCAGCTGATGGGGACTTACTTGTCCAGATGAAAGGCAGCGATCTCGGCATTGTGTCTTTCAAAGTCGGAGAAATAGAAGAAGTCTGGTGGGGTCTCCTGCTCCCGCGTCTGCCTGCAGAGGCACAAGGAAACAAAAAGCACAGAGGTCAGGTATATCTGCCACGCAAAGCCGAGGTTTCTACAGTCAGTAATATGCTAAAGACACTGTGTTCACCTGACAGTGCAACATATTAAAGTAAAGCTGCAACTAAGGCCAGAGGTATGCTCGCTTTTTATCCAGGCGTTCGCACTCACAACAGAAATGTACCCACACTTGCCTACATGCTATGTGTGGATTCCACCAGAGGGCACACCAGAGAAAAGAGTGTATTTGCATGAGGTAAAAAACAGACATACAGTCAAGGACATTCATATTGTTAATTCTGAAAGCAGAAAAAGCCACAGCAACGTCATCATAAATGGTTTGTATTAAGCTTGTCATGACAATGGCGTCATGACAATGGCGTCATGCATCTGGCGTAAATTTCTCAGGACTTGCACAAGCAACACTCCAAATGGATGCAGGATACTCAATAATGCAGTTAAAAGCAAGTCTATCTGCAACCAAAAGATTTCTTTGTCTATAGAATGTCAGTGCCATCACCAGATCCCAGAGGACCCAAAATAATGGCTTAAATCATCAGTTTTGTCTGAACAAAATCCAAAGATATTCAATTTACCTTCATGAAAGTTGAAGACAATCTGAGAATTGGCAAGTCTGAGAAGCTGGTTGCTATTTTTGCTTGACAAATTGCTTAAATGATGAATCCATCCATCCAGAGTCCAGACAGAGTCATGGAGGGGAAATGACACAAAGTTGATGGTATTTTAACCCTTTAGAAATGGATATCCTGCAGATGTCCACAGGTATTTGGTAAAATCTGATAAAAAACAATGCATATATTTTTTGTGTTTTTTAATATTTTTATCAACTACTGTGGTTCATTGATCCGATCCTATTAGTATATGTCGTATAGATTTTAGGGATATGAGGTATTAAAGACATTCCAAGAAGTCACATTACAATGAGCAAAAATACCAATGTGGGCAACTCAATTTAAAAAAAAAACTACAAAACTGCAATGGAAACACTTTTTTTTCACTTTTATAGGTCACATGATGCTATGGCTATGCAATTGCTGGTAGGAACTGGGACATGGGGCATAATTCAACAGGTGCTACAAGAGTTGTTTACTGCATCACATAACTCTTCAAAAGTTGAGCGGATCATCTGGAAGTTTTGAATCCAAAATTCCTCTCTGAAACTGTGGATAAGGAGCTTACCTTTCCATTATCGCTCACATAACACACCTATGTCGCCTTCGATTGGAAATAATGACGGCTAGTGCGGCGGCTCCAATCGAAATAAACCTGCTAACATTTTGAACATCCATCGCCATGCGTCTTGGAATGTTATTGCAAGAGGAGAATCTACATAACATCGAGAGAAAAGACGCATAACAGCACTCAATGGAAACGCAGTCATCTCGCAATTTATCAATATTTTGAAAAAATTTATACATTTTTGTGCAAATCTGTAATGAGAACCCACCTACTGGAAGACAGTTTTTGTTAGTTTCAGTTTGTCTAGTATTATATTTGGGTCTCCAGGTTTGCAAGACAACACACTAGTTCAGTATTACAGTATTTGCTGGGTATTCTGCACATTGATGTTAGTGCATCAGGTTCAAATCCATGCCTTCAACACATTTCCAAAGATGTCTGACAGTAGAGAAGCCAGGCGGTGATAAAACACTTTGGCTTTACACCTGTGTATCTAATCCTGCAAACAGCAATAACCGAGACCCAATAAACTTGTGTCCTTGCCTCACAAACAGGTCTCTCGCCCGGCAGTGTTACTGTGGTTGTTTTGTGGGGCAACAAGAAGAAGCAGAGACGATCGAAGGTCAGAGACTTCCTCCTAAAGTGCCCACTCCTGTTCTCCATCTGTACCTATTTCTGTCCAGCTCTGATCCGTCCCCAAAAAACTGCCATCCACACACATTCTGCCTTAAAGCTCTTACTAGAGGGAAAAGAGGCTCTTAAAGGCTTAAATCCCCGAGCTGATGGAGGACAGCCAGGACCGGGCAGGATGGACAGGAGGGCCGGGGTGAAAAGGCAAAGTCAAACGGAGGAGGTGAAAAGACGGGCTGTAGAAAATATGTTAATGTCCTGCAGTCTTTCAGCACATTAGAGTGATTTCTCCTTTTCTGCCTCTTTCTCTGTGTTGTTTTCATTGACAACAGTAAATACTTTCCAGGAAGGCAGCAGAGTGGAATGATTTGGACTGCAGCCTCTGCTCGTTGAGGGAGGATGAGAAGAATGGAAACTATCTTGGCAACTTCTCTTTCTCTGCTTCTCTCTCTGTATTCCCTCCGGATGCCTCTCGCTGTTTATTTCGCTCAGAATCCTCTCTCTCACCTCCTCTGCTCCTCCACACTCCCTCACGCACAAATGTTTTCTCTGCTTTCTTCTTAATACTTTATCTCGCTCTCTCTCTCTCTGTCAGCTGGCTGATTGTAGCTCCACAGCTGCATGGCTGACATATGCACCAGTCATTAACTAACCCAACACACAGCCCAGAAACACACTCATCCACTAAAAATGTCTTCCTCTTTTTATCTTTCTCTCTCTCTCTCTCTCTCTCATCTCCCTCCATCATCCATCTCTGTACAAACATCTGACAGACAGCCACACTTGCACATTTGACCAAACAGAAAATCAGAACCTGGTTTATCAGAAAAGTATTTAGCAGCATTTTCACACTACACGGTTCTCGTCTCTCCTCCTCGTCCATCACTTCCATGCGGCCGTCGCTGGTAAAGGCCGAGCGATGGTATCGCTCTCTCCTCCTGGACAGCCTCGCCTCAGGGACGCAGCTCTCGCTCCACATCAAGGAGAAATGAGACTGACTTTGAAAGCAGAACAAAGTGTCTATTTGCACCAGAGCCTTAGCTTCAGCCTTAGCAACAGGACAATATCATTCAGTGGAGCAAACAAAGTGGCTAAAACTGTTTTATCCATGGAGACAGTTGTGCTAAGTCAGGTGCTGAATTTATTTTAAGCCTGCTATAGTGGCAAGAGATAAATGAAAGCAATCATGATTTGAGCCATAGCTATAGTGGCATTTCTGTGTGTAAAAAAAAGTCTGAAGAAGAAGAAGAAGAAGAGGAGAATGTGGACGGAATCCTGTCTGGGGAGAAGAAGCTAACTTGGGATGCCAAATTTTACAACCAGAGCTTGAAGTAAATACTATTACTGTTATTTTTTACATTTTTTTTTCAGTTGTACATTTTAATGTATTTGTTTCTTGCTCTGCATACAGGATTTCACTGTCTTGATACTCATCATGCTGAGTATAATTTTTTTTTTTTTTTTGCATAAATTACGTCGAGCCTTGTATGCATGACCTTGCACTGGTTCCAATTATGCTGCAAAATTTTGGTTAAATAGCCAGTTTTTTTTTCAACTTTCCCATGTCATCCAATTTGCTGTGACCACTCGCTGGGAGACAGAAACAAAACAAGAGTGTTGCTGGTTCCACTATTTTGATCTGCATGATGATGAATGCAAGAGGAATTCAAGTTACTGAAGAAAAATATTTTGAGATGTTTACAATGCAAGATCAGAAAAAAAATCATGAAATCCTACCTCATAGGTCTGAGCATTTCAAGACTTTTGAAAGATTGATTTAAGACATTCAAAACCAATTAGGCTTTATTTTTAGATAAAATAATCCAATGCCTTTTTAGACTTTTTAAGGATCTGCCAGAGTCATAAATGTAAATCATCCCTTGGTTGATTTCCAACGCTGCCTGACAGGATCAGGCATCTTGAAAATAAAGATATTCACATTCACAGGATGAAAACCTGCAGCTCCAGACAGAACCGTCTAAACGTGGAGCTCCAACTCGCCAGTGTTTCATGACCGTGCTGACCGTACGGGAACGTCGTCATGGAGATTTCTTGGGGGATAAGCATGAGCAAACACTGTGCTGCGATGATTCATGATCATTCAGCCTTAAAGAAATCCACGAGCATATTTCACACAGTGCCCCTACATCGCTGCCTCTATAGGCGAGGACGCCACAAAAAGCTGCTTCATTCTGACGCTCCGTGAAGCGTGCATGTGATGTGTCACTGAGTGCTCATACGAGTGAATGCGAGCATGTGTTTGCATCTGAGACACATTTGTGCAGGCTGTGGCCCGGCTGCAACGACGCTCTCCTCTCGCTGAATGCCAACCAGGAAGCAGGAAGGCTGGATAATTACCGTGATCCACATCCAATTCGAATGTCAATAAAGTTATTTAGAGCATGGCATGATGCCCCCTACTACTGACCGAGAAAAAAAAAATAGAGGAGATAAATGGAGAGAATGAGTGGGGACAAACTACAGAAGAGGTCTCTCTGAAATAACAAACATGCAGTAGTTATGTAACATTAAAACAGCAGCACCTGTGTGTGTGTGTGTGTGTGTGTGTGTGTGTGTGTGTGTGTGTGTGTGTGTGTGTGTGTGTGTGTGTTCTGATCAAGCAAACCATTAGAGGCGTCTTGTATCGAGGAAGCTGCGCCGCCGACGTGAGGCGAGGGGAAACATCCATAAATGCATGACCACATTATAAAGTCTATAAATGTTTGAGCACACAGTATGCACCGAGCTCGGAGAAAACACAGCAGAGGGCAGAGATGCTCGAGAGCTGCCCGTTCACTTTGGACCGCCTGGTTGAGCTTAACCTTTAAAATATTTACAAATCCACTGCGGATTTATGCTGAATGATAAGTAGATATGTTGCACCGAGCTGCCGGGAGAAGCGTATATTTCTTCTCCTCCTTAGCAAAGTGCCTAACGCCGTTACATAAGGACAGGAGAAATAGTGTGTTTTTTAAGTGGGGTTTGGTGGCGCCACCGCAGCCGGCTGTCTGCACCGACATCAGCTCCTTTATCATCAGCAGCAGGTGAGACGTACGGAGCCGAGCAGTGTGACCCCGGCCCCGCTGTAAACACATAGTTTACACTGGGAGGCCAGACAGTTTCTTGGCTCGGCTCCGAGGGGCCCCGGCAGCCAGCGGAGGTCTCGCAGCGAACACACAGCAGTGTGAGAATATAAAGGTGAAAGAGAGCGCTGCATCTGGAAAATCTACCTGAGCAAACAGCTGACCTCTTCAACAGGAGAGAGACACACAGAGAGGGAAGAGGGGAAATGAGGAAGAGGCATTTCCTTCTGCTCTGTTATTGACATCAAATCAGAAAAAAAGGTATTTTGCTTCAAGCTGCAAATAAAAATACACTCAGATTCACTCTAATGTTGGACACTCTCTGCCTGAAACTCCTACACAGCAGCTCAACACCGCATGTGTTGTCCCTTTGGTATAAAAGCACCGCACCTTGAGCAGGATGGTGAACCTGCAGCAGCGTCTGCAACTTGCCGATTCACTGCTGCAGCAATTCATTGTTACTTTCCCACAAAGCCCGGAGGCATCAAAAGACTGATTTCTTAAAAATAATAATGATAATTGACATTTGAAGCAGCAGAGGTCCTTTGTGTTTTTTTTTCAATTAACCTCCAAAAAGTCCAGACCCTACATTTTCCATAATGCAAACTTATAGCTTTTATTAGATGTCTGATGCCTGGAAAGTACCAACATCTTTTAATCATTTGAAACCTGGATAGACGTCACTTTTCTTGTGTAAAAACAAAACAAAAAAAGAAAAAAAGCGCAATGATCAAGTTGCCATAAATGTCCAGCAAATTGCAAGAAATTAGTAGATTTTGGAAATTATTTTTAATGTTTGGAAAACATTTCCAGAGCACTACATTTATCATAATTATATATTTTAAATGATTTTAGATAATAATAATAATAATAATAATAATAACATTTTTTTTAGCCTTTTTTACTGAAGTCATTTCCCTGTTCCCTGTTGGTTTTTTTTTAGTTTCATTTGTTCTTTATTTCTTTGTTTGTTTTGGGGGTTTTTTAGGCAATTTTCTTCCATTATATACTAATTTTTCAGTAATTTCAGGTAATTTCTTCTTGCTTTTTCCCTTCTTCCCATGCTTTTTTTTTTTTTAAAGAAATTGCTGTAGAAAGCCTATTTGCCCAGGTTTCAAAGGGTCTATGCCCGGTTTGTTTGGGAGGCTGGATGAAGGGCGAGAGAGGATAACCTCATCAATTTGTTTGAGGAGCAGCAATGTTCTGTATCGCACCTTAAAATTAAAGTTTTTGACGATCATGTGTTGAAATGTTAGAACTGCTGCTACCACCGTTATGAAGAGGAGAAGGTTACAGAAATTACAAGATGTGACGTGTAGCGATTTGTCCGCCCTGATTGCTGTTACATTTACTCAACAAAATTGTAAACATGTACAAAATGTTCCTTTAATCGAGGTCTGTCGGGTGCTCACATCCCAGATTCATGTCTCCCTGTTTCCAGCGTTACATCCCAGCGGCTACAAGTTCTCCAGAGTTGTGACAGCTCAGCATTATGCACAAAGCTTTTCACTGTAAATTCCTTACTCTCTCTCTCTCTCTCTCTCTCACACACACACACACACACACACACACACACACACACACACACACACACACACACACACACACACACACACAGGATCTACAGTCAGGCTTTATTTTCATCTTTCTTCACGGTCCAACCTGCTCACTCGCTCACGCTCCAGTCTTCTGCTTCATCCGAGCTGAATTACAGAAACCAAACATCCGAATGTTGTTTCCTTTGACTTTAAAATAAGAGGGAACATCTTACAAAACCCAAAGTGTGAGTCTGTCACACAGAGAGAGTTTTTTTTAATCCCGTTTCAAAGTCAAACTGTCGATCGATCACCACGAGCCCGTAGCGATGGTCAGAGGAGCAAAAAGATTCGCTGTAAAATAGAAAAGGACAAGGGCATCTCTAGCCCCAGCGGGTTCCCACCAAAGGGCTGACTCCACACACTGTCACACATCATCCGTCAACGCCACGGGCATGCCGCACACATACACACACACTCACACACATCTGGATCATACTGTACACACACACACACACAGAAGAAAAAAGAGTTTTAAATCCCAAGAGGGGGACGCTGAGCTGCAGGTAAGCTTTAAATGCATGAGAGGATGAGACAGTGAATCCATGGACGGGTCAACAGGAAGAGGAAAAAACACCGCAGGGAGACGGGAGATGAGAGGAGGCGGGGCTTTGTTTTATCTGAAGCATAACACACGTGGAGGCTGACCTTTGGAGCAATGGCATTTGATAAACTGAGAAAAAAGCTGTTCAGCAGCACGAGACACATGAGACAGTCATGAGGCAGACAGGCACACCTGTCCGATCCATGCATATCTGCCTGTCCACATCCTAAGATACCTGTCAGCATTTACCCGTGTTGCCGTGGAAACACACAGCTGTAATCTCATGTCTGAGACAAATAGGAAACTGTGATATGCTGTTTTGTGTGAGTGGTCTGTACATTGAGACACTGAGACAACATTTTGACTGTGAGAGGACACACAGAGAAAGACAGAAGGAAAAGATGAAAGGATGGAAGAGGAGGGAACGGGAGAAGCAAGAAAAAAGAAAAAGAGGGAAGAAGGGAAAATTAGAAAGAAAAAAGAATGGAGAGACAGATAAATGAAGTGAAAGAAATGACAACAGGAAATGGAAAGAAGAAAGAAAGAAAAAGGAGGGAAAGAAAGAAGGAAATGGAAGAAATGAAACAAGAAAAAGAGGGAAAGAACTAAGGAGGGAAAGTCAGAAATAAAAAAGAAAGGACAGAAAGTACAGATGAAGTGAAAGGAAAAGCAAAAAGAAAAAAATGAAACAAGGAAAGAAAGATTAAAAGAGGTACAGCGAGAAAAAGGTCAAATAAAAGGAGGGAGAAAAAGAAATAAAAAAGGAATGGACATATAAAATGAAATGAAAGAAATAAAGAAAGACAAAACAAGGGGGGAAAGAGGAAGAATGGGACTGATCAAAGAGACAGAAGGAAGATGCAAAGAAAGAGGAAGGAAGGAAAGAAATGAGTGCAGAAGGAGGGAGGGAGAGAGGAAGGAAGAAGGGAAGAAGGTAAATAATAAGTAAAGGATGGATGAAACACAATGAGAGATAAAGGAAGGGAAAGGGAAGTAAAGAGGAAATAAAGAAAGGAATGAGAAAATGACCGATTAAAGAAGGGAGGATGCAAAGACAAGGAAGGAAGGAAAGAAGGAAGGTAGGAAGGACTGATATAGGACAAAAGGTGAAGTAAACTTCAGATCATATCAACAAGTTAGAGATGAAGCCAGCTGTGTTCTCAGCTGCTGAAGGCTCCTCTCTGCATCATCACATCACAAACATTCAAAAGCCTCAGATTCATTCATCTTTTTTTTTGCTCATTTGATCATTTCAAAGCAATTCTTCATTTAAAGGCCTACAGTGAAAATATCGCCTCTAACAATGAACACAGCAGAGTCTCAGCGAGACACGATGGCTGCTTCCACTCTGATTTTTCGAAACGCTCAACACCTGAAACATACAGACACCAGCTGATTTCCCTCAGACCTCAGAGTGAGCAGCCATATTTTTAACCTGCACACCACAAACTCCTGAGGGCTCTCCGAACAACCTTCACACACCGTTCCGTGTGTGTGTGTGTGTCGCAGAAGTGTGACGGCTGTCAGAGCTCCCCAGGCTCTGCAGTGCTCTTCATCCTCCTCCTCCTTTTCTCCCCTTCAGATCCCAGCCTTACACACAGAGAGAGACAGCTGTTTCCTTCCAGCAAAGCTCACTTTCTCTCTCTGACACACACACGCACGCACGCACACACGCACGCGCGCGCGCACACACACACACACACACACACACGCGCGAATAGGTAGAAGTGTGTGCACACACACATTTGGTGAGATAAATCAAGATAGACACTCGAGAGAGACACAAATAGGCAGATATAGGCTACAAACACACACACACACACACACACAAACATAGAGGCAAGTGATGAAAGTGCAGAGAGAGCGCGTATACGCGTACGTACACACACACACACACACACACACACACGCACACACACACACACACACACGCGAATAGGTAGAAGTGTGTGCACACACACATTTGGTGAGATAAATCAAGATAGACACTCGAGAGAGACACAAATAGGCAGATATAGGCTACAAACACACACACACACACACACACAAACATAGAGGCAAGTGATGAAAGTGCAGAGAGAGCGCGTATACGCGTACGTACACACACACACACACACACACACACACACACACACACACACACAAATTGTAAAAACCACCGTTACAGCCTGCATTTCTCCACAGGAAACAGCACTGTATTCATGTTAATTGCACTTCCTTCACAGACATCTCCATGAGTCACATCCATCACAATGTGTGTGATGAATATAATGTCAATAGAATGATTTATGCAATGATGATTTTAAAATAAACTACATCCTTCTTGGAGTTCAGCCTGCCAGTCCTCGGGGGGCAGCTCCATGCAAATGAAGCCAACGCCTTCTCAACACAACAATCTGGAGGCTCTTCACAGAGAGTTTCGTGAAGAACGAAAACATCAATATTAGCAGGTTAGTGTGTGGAGACACTCGAGGAGGAGGAGGAGGAGGATTGTTATGGAGAGGCTTTTCAGATGAAAGCGAGAGGAGGGACAGAAAGGTGAATTGTGCTGTTCTTGTACACGTTCTTATCCCAACTTGTCAAATACATTACTGACAAAGCAGTGGGATTTGAGGAGTTGGTAGTTAAAATAAATGTTTGACAAATCCTCAAAATAATTAATCCACCTATAGAAATGTGTGGTAATGCACCTTAAATGCCAATTTCCACCTGCCGTTTGCCAGAAGACGGGGACGAAAAGAGGTATAAGTAAGAGAAGAAGCCACAAATGCTTACAGTTACATTTTAATCTTACAACATCCAACACGCTCAACCACAGCTAACAGTGCAGTGTTACCACACAACTGAATTCACCCATAACAAGAGCTACTGCAGCTGGTAGTCTACTTATAATGGTAAACTTTCAGACATCTTCTCAACCGTAAACATGATTTCTGCCAAGGTCAACATCTGATAGATTTTCATTGGAAATAAATGATGTTACTTCAGGACGCCATCAACGTTTATCTTTTGCTATTGTTTTGATTGAGAAAGAAAGTGGGTGTAAGACTAAAGTGAGTTTTTTTCTCAGCACAAAACCCTTTGAGACCTGTATTGACATCACTTTTCTTATGCTGTGTTGTAATTATCATTATATATATTATATTATACTATAATGACATAAATTTTACATAATTATTTTTTCATTTTTTCAGGTAATTTGTATTTTTGTTGCTAATTTTTAGGTAATTTTCCTGCCTTTTTTTTCTTTGCTAATTTTGAGGTTTTGTCTTCTTTAAGTTGCTCATTGCCTTTTTCCCATCTTTTCACAGTTTGCTTAGGTCTTAAAGGGTTAAACCGTCCACACAAAAACGTTGATATGCCGCTGACCAGAATTATGATTTCTTTCACTATTTATTGTTTTATTCATAGACTTTATTTTGATTCTATTCTGAATCTATCTCAGATTTGTGACATAACATGCTGACAATTGATCATCTGGTTTTGTCCGCTATTAACTTGAAAGAAACAAAGACTTTTTCAGTGCGCTAATTATCAATGTAGATTGATTTGAACATTTTAATCCTGATAACATTTTTTGTCATGTGGCCCAGCCCTTCACAGAGTCATATCCCAGGAGCTCCGGTGCTTCCTCCGTTTCCCCTGCTGCTGTCTGAGCTGTTGTCATGTCGTCCTGTAAATATCTGAGGCAGATAAACAGGCCATAAAGATGAAGCCATCATCTGAACATAATCTGAGACAGATATATACCGCTGCCTCTCCTCCTCCCGACAGCACAAGTCTTAACACCGCTCCACCTCTCAACTCTGCACCTCCATCTTTCTCACAATCTCTGTAAGTCTTTCTGTATTAGAAAAACACATCAACCTCGCTACCTCTCACTGTCAGCTTCTCCCGCCGTCTGGATCTGAAACACACGGGAGCATCCCAGGAGTGATGAAACCAGCGAGGTAATCCTGGGCGTCCTCCCTCAAGTGATGAAATATTCCTAAGAAATGTCCAATTTTTTTAATTTTTTTTTTAACTTTTCATTTCAAATGCATCAAATTAAGCAGGAAACTAGGAATTTAATTAAATTGTCTTGGATTAAAAATAGAGCTTGGGAACACAGTTACAGTAAGCATCTCAAAACACTTGATGCCATTTATTCCACCATTGGGGATAGAAGAGAGGGACAGGGTGAGATGCAGATGGATGGACAGACAGATGGACTATGGATGAATGGATGGACAGATGACGGACAGATGGACAGACGGATGCTTAAGAGACAAGAAATCCCATTTCCCATGCACCTGACCACAAAATGACTCAAGACTCGATAAAACGTGCCGCGCATTTGAGCCGAGTCTCTACACCGAAACATAAACATGCATCATTGGATTAAAAACCAAAGCCTACTGTATCACAGGGACACCGAACTGTTTCCTAATCTGCAATTCTGAAGCAGAGGTGGATTACATATGTGCGCGTCTCAGTGAGAGGGGAAGAGGAGATGATGAATTTTTCCCCGTATGGAATAAAGATGATCCTTAATCTGCGTTGTTCATTCAAGTTTCAAAACCAACGCCATCAATGAAGCGGCGCCACCCTCAGAGCTGCACAGCGGCCAAATAATCACATTACGCTGCACAGTTATATGGACTGTGAATGTAAAGTGAGCTGATTTGCGCCTTTGAAATATGTATTGTGGATCATGGGTACAACCTTCAGTACTTAGATTACAGAAGGTTTCTTACAATTTCAATGAAACACATTGTGACATTCATTGTGATTTGATTTTTGTAGGTCAAAGGGTCCTACAGGCTAACCACTAACTCAAGGGATTATAACACCCAATTCCTTTTGACTGAAACTGCTACTTATACTTATTTTAATTCAGAAATATGAAAAAAGCATTTTTTCAGTATACTGATTGATTGTAATATGGTGTTAGCTTCATGGTGTTGGCTACTTAGGCCTAAAATTATGCCCGAAATCATAATCAAGATGATTTTGATCAATATTGAGATCCTGGTTATTTCTCACAGTTATTTCTTGTTTCTAGGGACAAAGCGTCTTTATTGCACTTTCACATTTAACCCTTTGAGCAACATAACTTTTGCTGCTTTTAAGATGCCTTTGACAAGTATTTAAATCTTTATACTCTGAGCAAATAATTGTGATTTCTTTTTTAAAAAACACGGTAAAAAAGGGAATAAGCAACTTGGTAAGAAGGGATTAACGGCCTTCATGTGCTCAATCTTCTGCATACTGCAGAGTTTTCATCAGGTGGTTGAAAAGTTAGTTGTACTGCTTTGCAACAAACACACAATGCACCCTTTTACAATGAATTTGCTCTCTCTTAAATACGTAATACTTCCAAACAACAGATGATGACGCTGGATGACATAGATGTGTGGCCTGCAGTCACAATAGTCAGGACCGTTTTTCTCAGCTGGCAGCTGCAGGTTGGACATGTAGCAGACCGCTCGTCACAGGATGAGGCTGCTGTTAGTTAAGTGAGTGCTTGATATGAAATTAGTTTTCTATGAGCAAAGACTTACTTTAAATTACTTAAATTAATTACTTGAAATGTCTATATCACAGATGCACATTTAATTGTGATTGTGATTAATATTTGATTAATAGTACATCTCTAGCAAATGAGACTGTCATGGAACCAAAATAAAGTTAGCTTAATGTGATTCATTGCTTTTTCTGTAATTTGTGCCAATAACCACCAACCACATGGTCCTAAATGAAATGAAATCACAGTTAAGGCTGCATTAAGAAAAAATACAGATGATTAATGCTGCAATTAAAAAAAAAAGAACAATGAGTGAGACTTTAAACTTAATTGCGAATGACTGCAAACTTACTCTTTAATTCAATTTTGAATCATTTTAAATAATCTTTAAATCTTTGCACCTCTTGTCTGCACTTTTGCTATTTTTAATGATCTTTATTTAACTTGTTCAATCATTTAGTAATTAATTACTAATTATTTTATATCTTTTACTCTTTTATTGTAAATCTATGTCCTTTATAATGTCTTATATTTATTGCTCTTTAAAGCACGTTGACTTGCCCTGTTGTATGAAATGCGCTCTACAAATAAAGCAGCATTTCCTTTAGTCAAACAGGCTTTTCTCTGAGGCAGAAACAATTTGATTTGAGTTCAACCTCGATGGTGGTAAAAGAGCAGCCCAGTGTGTTTATGAAGCCGCTTGATGAATGCTCGCCATTTTTTGATCAGGCTTATTTATCTGCCACTGAAGCTTTGCTAGCTAGAAATCTGCGGCTTTGGCTTTGGCTCATTTAGCTTTAACTCGAGCACCAAGATTACATCTGCTGCCCTCGGCCTCTCTGAGGATCCTTAGATTAACTTAAAGTCCGACCAACCTGCCACCATGATGTTCACACTTTCTGGTGGGAAATAACAACAGCAGCAACCTGGCATCACGGTTTACGACAGACAGTAAACGCATCATCACATTCAATTATCCACATCTATAATTGCTGCACATTTGACTCCATTGGAAGAGCTTCAAGTGGCAGTTTGTAAAAATAGGCTCCATTCAGAGTGAGAATCTGGGCTGGGGGATGATTAGGGGACGGGACGGGCAAAGACTGATTGCTGTGGCCTTTCCAGGGCTATTCTGGCTCTGCTGAGTGTGTGCCTTCCACTCCACATTGATCCATCGACCCACAGTCCAGTAAAACCTCGCTCCGACCAAAAGGTGAATCTCATTTCTAAACGCACACACAAACACACACACACAGACTAACAAGCATGTTGATTTTTAATGACAAGATTGATGCAGCCTCTTCTTCGCTGCGCCAACAATAGCCACACAATCTTGCTCCCCAGTGTGTCTGTGTGTGGTCGTGCGCCATTGAGCAGGCTCTGTAGGCTTTGTGACGACGCTGCAATCACCGCGGCGTAATTGGAATTGAGCAGCTCATCCATGTAGCTGCATGGCTCGGTAGGTGGGGTTAGGAAAGCAATTGTCTGCTGTAAATGAGATGCAGGTTGGTGCCTCGGGGGTTAAAGGTCGGATGCAGAAGATGGCAAAACATTCATGGAAAAAAAAAAAGACCAGAATGAAATGCTCAGGGTTCAGGCAGATCCTTAAAAAAGTCCTTAAAGGCATTCAATTCATAAGTCCAAAAATAAGGCCTTAATTAGTTTTAAAATGTCTGTTAATCTGTCTTTGAAAAGTACTTATGTCTTGAGATATAGGATTTTATTCATTATTTTTTGTTTTGAGGTTGCATTTAGTGCTGAAACTGAAAAATATTGATGCAAATTAACTTAATCTGAGTTTCTTTTCACTGTATTTTTCACAAATTATTATTATTGTGGCATAGCACCCTTACGCTGCGGACGGGTGATGTAAAGAGGACACCTCAAACATAATTGCTAAAAATAGGATGAGATTTGACAATGTGGAAAGAAAAATGACAAAGGGTGAAGGGCAAATAGAAGCATCTGTGAGCTCGCTAACCTCTGCTGAGCTTTCCTCTCCAGCGTGCAGCAACAAAAGCATCCAGCCCTGGCCTCTGTGTGACTACATAAAGACCCTGCTCCTTTACAGCTCCGCCAGGGTCGCTCTTTCTCTCGCTTTATGTCTGCATTTCACCTGCTCTCTTTCCATTCCCCTGCAGGGTAGTCGACAGTGCAAAGGACGAGCTGCTTCTACAGCTCTGCGTTCGCAGTGCACGTGTGTCTGACAGTCCCGTTTTTTCATTGTGTCCGCCTAACCTGTTATAAAAATGCAAATAAATATACAAAAATCTTCACCAGATCATAATCCTCACTTTGCTTGTTGTGCAAAAATGTCAAAGTGCACTAAGTTCAGTTTGACTATCTAATTGTATTTTGCAGCTTCTCACACCAGAAAACCTGGCTGCCTCCAACTGCATATCTGAGAGACTTTTGCCAAAACTTAAAAACATCACAATTAATTGTATCGCGGCACTATTGTCATTAAAAAGCCAGTACTTTCAAGCTGAAAGTCAATAAAAATGACATGTTCAAGTTTTAACTGTGTCCTTATTGTGACACAGGGATATAGCCATGGCAACAACACGGAAGTTTCCACTCGCCTCTCTGTCAGCGCTGCTAAATTTGAGCTAAATTTAGGCTCTTAAGTCTGTTCCTAATCCGGCATTGTTTTAATACTGGTTAACCCTTTAAACCTGCATAAATTCTTTTGATTTCTTTCAAAAACATGGAGAAAAAGGCAATGACCACTTTACCAAGAAATGTCCCACAGACTGCAAGATATTAGTAAAAGATGTAAAGAGAATTAGTTTGTAAAAAGGGAAGGGTATGTTATTAGAAAAGCCTTTAGTCTTTTGTTTGTTTGTTTGTGTTTTTACTTTTCTGTTTTTGCTTATTTTCTTGCATGTAATCAGTTGTTTTTTTTTTTTGTTTCTTTTTTACTAATTTCTTACTTTTTGGCCATGTCGTTATAAGTTGCTTGCAGTTTCAAAGCAGTAAAACATGTAGGTAACTGTGTTTCCAAAAGCGCTTTATAAGTAAAGTCTGTTATTATTATTATTGTTGTTGTTATTGTTGTTATCAATTAAGTTATTTTTTGATGCAAAGCTCTGGGGCTTGTGAACGCACATTTTATAGGATCACTTTATTCAGTGCCCATTTAAACACCTCAGTTTGAATCAGAATTCATTTTGAAATATTTTAATAAGATTGAAGAAATACTGTCCATGTAACTACAAACAGCGACTGAGACTTTAAAGGCAACTACATTATTTGTCCGGTTATGACAGAACCAGCTCATTCTCATCTGTCTGAAACTCATCAAATATCACCAATTTGTTGGTGATTCTGGCATCAGGTACCAACACAGAGAGACATTTTTCCGGTCGGCAGCAGTCTGTGAAAAGCGTAAGCTGAAACACCGTCCAGGAGTGTCCAAAACAGACGCAAAAGGATACCTTTTTATTTAGCCATTCAAGTCCACCGACTAAAACAGCAGTGTTTGAAGAGTCGGGATAAGAACATGTGAAGGGTAACGCGTTCAGGTGATGCTGATGAAAAAAATTCACATTTTGACAGACCTGGTGAGGATATGGGTTTCACATTTTAGAGGTCATTCTGTTCTTGCCAACTGCCACAGCATGGGGGAAATCTGGCAGAGCATTTGAGAAATAACACGTCTTTTTTCAAATTTGTGGGGGGTCTAAATGTTTCATTTTCACATAACAGCCACCACTCACACTGTTCTCTGAACCTGAGAAGCTACTTCGGTTTGAATATCATCAATGGAAAGCTGAAAAACAGATACTAAAATATGGAGACGATTCATTAACTGAGAGAAAATTAATCAGTCATTTTGATGGTTCCCGCTTCTTAAGTGTGACAATTTCTTTGTATTATAATAAACTAAACATTTTGTGGGTTTTCAGTGTTGTTTATCTGATGACATCACCTTGGCTTATAAAAAATTGTGAGGGATGTTTCTAACTACTTTTGAATGTTTAAAATGAATAGGTTTATTGGGAAAATAAGTGTAATAAATTAATTTCATTTCATTTTAATGAACTTTTTTCCGTACAGGACATAGATCCTCCATACCAGACTCACCAACTACAACAAACAAACCATACCAGAAAAGAATATCACAATATATTTACAAAAAGCACAAAAGTAGTCTTAGATCAGCTTCAATATTATACGAAACATCCTTTGTCAACCAGATCCAATCTATTTTTAAAAGAGTTAACTTGAGGAGGGTTTTTATCTCTTTTCAGACCAAAAACACTCAAATATTTTAAATATTTAAAGAAGACTTTTCACATGAAATATGATGTAAAATTACTTAAATCACAAAGTAGCAGAAACTCTCCAACACAAACAGAGCCGAGACCAGGAGAAATTCTCCGGCACAAACACAGCAGTATCTGAGATGAAACCTTCTCTCCTCTCCCTGAACAACAATTAGTGCTAATTATGAGCCGCTCTGCCTCCTCAGCTGCCGCCCTCAGCACTCCGAGCACGTAGCGAACATCCATCCGCGCACTTCTCGGGCCATTCTCCTCTTCTTCTATCTCCCTCTGCCTCTGCACACGCAGCCCTCATCTGCCCGCAACCAAAACAGCGCAGGAGGATGCTGCCATGTCGCTGGGCCTGATGGGACAGCATGAGCTCTGGCGCTTTTCATTATTCATGCCCACCCTCCTCCTTCTCCTTCTCTTCACAGCTTTTCTACTTTCTTCCCTCAATCCCCTCATCCGCCCTTTTGCTCTCACAGCGTGCGATGGATTTATTAGGAGGTATTTCAGAGGAGGCCTGTGCTTACACCCTAACGGACACCACGCAGGAAGGAGACGAGAGGAGAAGGAACCACAACAACACTCATGAAAGATTGAGGAGCAGAATGTGCTCTTTAAGATACATTTTTTATTATCTGTGCAGCGACGAGGCATGTAATTATGTTTTAATGAAGCTGTGTTCTGTATGATGTGTTGTCATGACTCTGAACCTGTTCCTCCTTCTCCCCTCCACATTCAACCCACCAAACTAATAATTAAGGCTGTCAAGCAAATGTTTTCAATCGCAGTTAATCACATCTATAATTGCACGTTTAAAATTCCATTATTTTGCATTTCCAAACAGTTTTGAAGTCCATATTAATGAGTTGAAGCAATTCTTAGCAGTGCCTTGATTGGGAATCAAATGAAAGCAAAGAAATTGACTTCATGATCTTGATTTTAGATTTATTTATTTCAAATCAGTGCAGCACTGATACTGTCAGTACATTTACATGATGGTAGAAAAAGTGGAATTATTCTGCTAGATAAGTTATTGTGTTAGTCTGACTAAAACTGACTTTTTAAATACATGTAAACATGTTAGTCTGACTGAAATCTCACTAAATCAAATTTCTCAAAGTTAGATTAACACACCTAGATACTGCAGCTGGGGGTCGATTTACTCTTTTCCTTTTCCTAGTATACAAGCACCAGGGGAGTAATGATTTAATGATGGAAGTGTGTCTGACTCCGCCATGGTAGGTGGCAATATGCCCCTTTCAGCTAGTTAGTATTGAACCTTCTTCTGGTTGACCTATAATGTCACAACCAAACAAGTTAGCAGTTTTTTGTTTGTTTTATTTCCATCTTCTTCTTTTTTGTTTTTCCTGGCTTTGTTCTCTGAATTTATGATTTTCGGGGACTATAGAACATGCACAGAACGCCTCGGCCAGTTCAGGTCCAGTTGAGGCATATATATGAAAGAGTAAATCGACACCCAACCGCATTATCGAGGTGCGTTAGTCTGACTTTGAGAAAATCGACTTCAGTCAGAGTAACATGTTTACAGGTATTTTAAAAGTCCAGTTTTAGTCTGACACAATAATTCTAGTTTTTCTAACATCATGTACATGTACTGACTGTCACAGCACGAAGCCAGAAGCTGCTGTGACAGCTTGACTAAGGGTGCATCGAAGGGACAAAACAGCAGCACATGATTAAATAATAATAATAATAATAATAATAATGCTTTATATTTGTACCTCAATTGCATTGCAATTGACGTGTTGAGACTGACAGCCCTACTTCTGCATTTTTCTGATGTGCAACAACCACTGTGGCCCCGTGGGAGCAGATGCTTAACGCGTGGCGTTCATCATTACATTGCATCATAGGAGGGATGAGCCCCTGACTGTGTACACACACACACACACACACACACACACACACACACACACACACACACACACACACACACACACACACACACACACACACACACACACACACACACACACACAAACACATTTTAATGAATGTTGGTGAGCTCACGTTTCTAAAACTAGGGAGGAACACTAATGGTGACCGTGTCAGAATATCTCCACACCAAAGACTGTTCATTTTAGATTATAGCTCTCTGTTTGACACATGCACACACTGCAGATGTACACGGCTAATCTTCCTGTCAGAGAGCATGCATGTTTGTGTGCACATGCGTGCACATCCTCCCTGCAGCAGCAGAGACGAGTCAGAGTGTCACAGAGCGTGTGGATGTATTGCATTGGTTCATACTGTCTCTAGGTTTATGTGCAGTGCATTTCCGTGACACACGATGTTCTATCGTGCTGTTTGTGGCGTCAGAAGCACCCGGCACAGTCACAGGCCTCTCCTAAGCTCATCAAGCGTCTCTGTGAGCTGATCGGCTGCAGCTTACTGTACCAGCAGCAGCGTCTGCTCCAGGCTACGCTGCTGAGAACAAAGCCCGGCTCTCTGAAACATCACACAGGCCAGCACCATCCAAACCCCACAAGAACCTCTCCACCGCGCCGCCTCATTGTGCCGCCAACTTATCAGGCCGCTCCTGAATAGGACGCGCTAATAGAATTATGAGGAGGGGATGAAAAGACGGAGAGAATGGCAGCCATGTTTCTGTTGAGAGGAGGACATATGTTGGAGCCATTGTGCAGACTTCAGTCAATAAGGCCGGAGCTGACACTAAATGAACTCACAGGCTCAGAATAAGAGCACCCAGGTGAGTCCACATCTGAGAAGAGAGGGGAGCTGCAGGAAATGCTCTTTCCACTGAGGTTTGATGCAGGTGGAAAGTCTGAAATGGTGCAGACACTCACGCATTCTAACAGCTGTTGTGTGTGTGCGTTTCCCCCGGAGAGAGGCAGAGGCCAGAGCAGTCTGCAAACAGCTGGACACGCCTGATCAACAACCAGAACATCACACCGGGGTCAATCAGCTCAGCAGCAGCACTGTGACACAACGTGCTCCAATAGTTTATTACTGTCTCACATTATTAACTCTGTCATAAAGCTCGTTTAAAATGCATTTAGGGCCTTCAAATGTCTGTTTCTTTAATGTGTTTTCATTCAAAACATCCATAAAGAAATCATAAAAAGTTCAAATTGAGAAAAAATGTCTGTTATTATGATCCAAGTTTTGATGCACTATGATGAAAATTTGACTCAAACTCCAAAAAGAAAAATCTCCTCCCAGCAGGTTTGGATGCCTTTGCTGAGTCCAGCTTCCTCTCTGCACACTGCTCACTTGCTGCTCTTCGGGAAACAGCTTTGTGTTTTGCTCTCGACTTTTCATTCATCAGTCCTGCACGCTGAGAAGATTTCCTGCCAGCACCAATAATTTGGGCAAATACGGCAAATTACAGCATCGCAATTAGAGAGGACGGCGTGTTCCTCTCCATCGCAGACGATGAGATATTTCCACACAAAAATGAAGTCTGGTGCAATTTTGCAAAATTCTAAAATGGTCTGAGTGAAACCATTTGAATTTAAATGCAGTCATTTCCTTTGAATGTAATCCTCGAACTCCACAGTATTTCTGCACCTCAGTAGTTTGTATGCACCTCTCTGTGTTACTGTGCAGGCGGGGGCGCAGTACTTCTATCACTCAGGTTTACACGGAAACAGCTCCAGCGGGCGCAGACTGCAGTTGTGAATAACAACATGTCTGCACTTTGAGCTAATGATTGGGTTTCATATGACACACCTGTACCCTCAGGAACGTGCATGTGGCAATGTGGCAAATTGGAAATATGGTTATCCGAGCATCAAGAGGCAGAGCTAATCTGACTGGTTGACATTGCCCTGAGGGGATACTAAAGTTGTTGAGTTGATATATTTCATGACAGAGTATAGCAAAAAAAAGACCTCTGTTCCAAAAGATTTTGGAAAACTTTTTAGTTTTACCTATTCATGACATGGAGTTTGTGGCTGGAAAGTAAAGAATGATTCGGCATCGTCTGCTGGAGAAATAGTATCAAAGTGATGCAGTAAATGAGCTGACTTTGTCATCAGGAGTTAGAGGCAAGACCCCAAAAAGAGCACCAGGCTTTGAAGGAATTTTACATAGTGGTAGAAAATAGAATTACACTGTTCGTGTTCATCCCATGGGGCCCAAAAAGGCTTTTTCAAATTGACTTACATTGGGAAAGAGACTTCTATAAATCAGTGTACATTTTTGTGAGCATCAAAACCTCTAGGAAATGACTCGTTACACTACCAAGATAAAATCAATTCTGTCTGATAACATCTGGCAAGTCTAGAAGACCCCCAAGATTAAAATTTTTGATCGCCATCAAAGTAGCAGAGCAATAATCTGGAAGTCGCCTGCTCTATGGGCCCCATAATGCAGTAGATTCAGGTACTTTCATACCACAGAAATAGAGCATTTTTTGCGTCACGTGCTATTGGACAGCTCTCATAGGAATAAACAGGGACCCACCTCCATGCTGTATCTTGCTTTCCTTGATACATCCATAGGTGGAGGGGGATGGTGCATGAAGTGAAACCTGCCAAGACCACTGTTCAAAACCAACAAATAAAAAACGTGTTTGTGATTTAGCACCCCTTCGCCGTGTTTCCAGAAGCTTTTTAAGGCATGAAAAGTAGTGGCTTCTTACAGAGACCTGCTTTTCCTACTAGGATTGTGTTCACATAACCAGGTATCTCAAGTCCAAACATGATCTTTTAACCCTAACCAAATGATTTGTGCCTACCAAACCATAGTGTCAACAACAACGTAAGGTTTAAACATATCAGCTTCATAATAACATACAAAGGTAAATGTTTGCAGAAATGTACAGTGCCAGCATTTGTCCCAATCATTGACTGTTGTATTATTTTCTCAGCTATTTGATTAGTAGTTTGTCGATTGCAAACCATATCTGCCAAGGTGATGTCATGAAAATGTCCAGTTTTGTTCAACCAACAGTCCAAAATATAATATTCAATTAAAGTTTGCTTCACCAGGGCTCATACACTTGCCTTGGGGAAATCAATTTAGTATGACTAAAGCTGAATTTATATTTCTGCATCAAGTTGATGTGGCACCCATAGCGTGGGCTCTGCATAGATGCCCACCTTACACCCTAGCTGCTGGAGCGTGATAACACCTTTCCAGAAATCTAACTAGAAGTTGTACTTTGAATCAGTCAAACATCACAGCATCTTACAGGAACCTCATCACCAACTAGTGTTTTGGAGGTGTAACTGCAGAGCAACACAGACACATCATCAAGTATAGAAGCTCATCATGACTTGGGCCACAGTGTAGGCTACGATGAAGAGCTGACGCACAACCATAAATCTACCTTAACATGCATTATTAGTGCATGAGACTAGGCTGAAACTGGTCAGCAGTAGATTTCGGCACCTCTGGGGAGAAAATGCTCATATTTGATAGAGATCCAATCAAAAAACTTCTCTCCTTAAACAGAGTCAAATAATCTATTTCAAATGGGCATTATGATCTCAATAGAAACCATGTGACTTGTCTTGTTGACATTACCCACATGAACACATGTGTACAGTGGAAACTCTTTCAAACATGGACACACTCACAGTCACAGAATACAGACTGTATGACAAGCTGCCACATCCAGAGTGTCTATATGTGCAGCTTCTTGCATCTCTGCAGCCCAAATACCTGACAACACAAACATCACCCCTCCTGAGGGTGGAGGAGGGGCAGCGACGAGAGTGAAGATCCTACAACCTTCCCAGTAACTAACCATCCGGCAGCTCTTGGGGCTGAGAGGCGTGTGTTGATTGGATAATGTAACTGCCCCCCCACCCCCCGAGCCCGAAGCCTTTCTGTGTGTGCTCCAAATGTCCCGGCTGCATGTAGATGCCTCAGATTGCCTCTGATTGGGGCTGAAGTCATCGCTCTGCTCTCCTTGTCTTTCATGTCGGCTACATTAGTGACAGGAGAGTAATCAAAGCTGCCATTAATGCTCAGCCATTTCCTCTGCCCTCGTGACGCCGGCCCACAGGGCACAACTACGCTTCCAGTCCACTGAAGGACCGGGTTCAGGGGCAAGACGGCTAAAACCACCCAGCTAATGGATTCTCTTCATTTCCTGTGGCTTTGGACATGAAAGACAGAAAAAAGCTACATAGATGGTGGTGATGGTGAGGGCAGTGATTTGTTAAGAGTGTTACTTTTGAAGCAAGCTGGTCGATCTTTTAATCACCATAATGTTCCAAGCAGAAGCCAATCTCAGACCATACTGTATTAATGTTGGAGCCCACGTTAGATACAGAAAGGTTGATGTTGTTTCTGTGAGAAGTGGATGATGAATAAAAGGAAAGGTGTTCATGTATTAAAAGGACTATGCCACTACGGTTTTGCACTTCCTCCATCCCAACAACAGTGGTAGCTGCCATATGAGCACAAGGGCTGCAACAATATACCAGTTTCAAGGTATACCTTGGTATGAAAATGAATGGTAATCACACTGTACACTTACTTACACACTACTGAAAGAAAAATGCAACCAGAAGGAGAATCTCTGTACCATCAAATGGTGATATTTTCTGAGATAATTTTTGTACTATGAGAATATCATACCATTGCAACCCAAATGAGCACAGTACAAAGTGGTGGAGATTAGCTTGCCATACACAAACATGCAAGCACTGCCGGACCTCCTTATCACAACAAACCACAGAGAAGCTTGCATTACATCAAACATATTTTACCAAAACAAACCACAGAGAAGCTTGAATTACATAAAAAAATGTCTTAACACATCAAACCACAGAGAAGCTTGCATTACATCACACACAGAGGGAGCATGACTTGATTCTCTGCTCAGGACTCCACTATACCTTTACATCAACAACAGTGGTTTACAGCTATTTAAGCCTGACGCTCTGAATGTCACATACAGAACCTGAAAGAAAAATTACAACTGTCATGTAGAATTTAATACTTGGCAATCAAATGTCAATGTCTGGACTGGAATTAATCAACAACACTACTAAATATCCATATATAATGGCTGTCAACTGAAATAAGTGATTTGGGTGTTTAGTAACTCTTGAAATGTTGTTAATTTGCCATGAAAATGTTGAGTTTAATGCATTTTTTTAGCCATGTTACAATCTTAACTCTCATGGTTAGAATTAAGACTCACATGCTCTATATTTATAACATCAGAAAGCATCCACTCTCAGATTATCTCCTCCTTGTGTTCTGTTTCGAAAAAACTTATATATTATTTAAATACATATATATATAATAATATTACACATGTAAAGCATGGGTAAAACAATGATTTATATTTAGTGTACAGACAGGTGTTGATGTTTTGCAAAACTTGATTAATAATTTACTAACTGGTAATAGGATCTATAATATGCCGAGCATGTGACTATGTTGAACCTATGTATATATATATATATATATATATATATATATATATATATATATATATATGGATGTCATTAGGATGGGATGTAAGGATCACATGCAGTGCTTCACCTCATTCAGAGTGGAGCTGAATTAGACCTGAGAAGATAAGCCGTTCATACGTCCGTTAGCACCATCCCATTAACTCCAGTAGAAGTGTCTGATTGTGCGAGGCAGCACTTCATCCCGTCTGCCTCCCACGTTGTCTACCTCTCTCTTTGAGTCACACTACAAACCATCAAGGTGCTTTTTTTTTTACTCTTAATCGTGCAGCTGCTGAGCACAATTTCATTTAAGTGTGCCTCAACTTGTGAGTTTCACTTTAATCAAGCTTGGCTTCAAATTACCCACGATGCACCACTAATCCAGTCTCTGCCATCAAACATATGTCTGTGAACACGGGCTGAAAACTGAGCCATTAGTAACATAACCCCCTCGAATTCTTTCATGTCTCAATGAAATTTATTGCTTAGACAATTAGTCTGATTATACAGCGTGCTGCCCGGCTGGGAGGGTGGCGTCGTGCCACTGGAACAGGACCCAGCTCGTGTGTGTCTCCACTTTGACTCACATGTTGTTGCAAAAGCAGAAACTCACAATGTGTGATTTGGCAACGTGCTCCAGTAGGCGACAAGCAAGCCTGATTTATGACACCGAAATCTGTGCGGATCACAGTTCACATCTCAAAGCTAAAGTAATACACACATGACAAGAGAGAAGAAGAAGTGAGGAACGTATAATCACGAATTCCATTGCTGGAGAGATTCTAATAAAACTGGTCTGTCTCTGCAGCAGAGAGACAAAAACATTACCAGACAAAAATACAGAAAAGGGACTGTGGCAGAAAACCTACAACTACCAGAATGCTCTGCACCACACCAGACAAAAAAACACTCCCTCAGGTGGGTGATGTGATGCAATGTCGTCTGTTTGACACAATAGTGGCTGGCTAGTAACACAGAATCTATCCCAGTTAATGGGTAAGCAAAAATATGTTTCTGAATACATGTAAGGAGAGAAAAAGACAACTCAGTAACAGAAACTTGAGAAAAATGACGACGCAAAAGTACAGCCTGTAAATCAAGCAACAGCCCAACATGTCATCTGGCATCCTGTTGGCTATCTTGTTTGTCATTTCCAGTAAATTCTACAATGTAAAACTTGTTTTTCTAATTCCAAAAGTAGGATTACATATGAAGGACGTTAGTAAGTCAGCTACTCGTAATCTTCTGAGTACTTTTTCAACACTCGTGATTTTCAAGGATGAAGTTGTTTTCTCCACAAGCATCAGTTGCAGGAGAATTGTGAAAATTTTCTCCATCATCAACAGTCAGACACACATGGTCGCTTATTTACTGCCGAATTATTGCTCAAACCTCATGCTAAACCACTGACGCTGCTCCCGTGTGACTGTTTTGCAGTCTAGCGAAACATCCTGGCACACGCTGTTTATTGGAGTTAACCAACCCATTACCGTTCGGAGGTAATATCGCTCATTTAGTATTAGAAAATAATTGCAAGCAAGGCCTTTCTTGGCTTCCAAGTTTAAAGTATTTATTTAATGTCTGTAGTAAAATAATGTATCACTCTGTTCTCCTCTATTATTTTCAAGTACTTTTATCAACTAGTACTAAGGACCAACTTAAAAATGTCTTGTTTTCAAGGTATGGCAGCTCTTAAATTTCCAAGTTTCCCATTTAAGTACTTCAAGCATCCTGGGCACCTTGTATGAACCCTGATGGCTTGTTTACATGATGTAATGGAAGTGTTTTTTTAAATGGGGTCAGTGTCGACAGAAGGCGCCAATGTTTCGTGATGCAACGCCACAGTCAAATGAGCAAATGAGTGGCTGCTGAGTCAAGTGGGACACCTGGCAAAATTCAGTACACCAGTTTAAACATTTTCACACCGGGCCAACTACAGTACATCAATGCAAACTACCCATATTGTTATGATGTAAAGCTGGCTTAAAATTGGAGAAGTATCCCTTTAAGTATTCTCCTGTCGTTTCTGGAGAGAAGCATTGAGGGCCAACGAGGGCCTTAGAGTCTCTGCGAGAGCACCGACTGAAGAGAAGAACCTCAGAAAGTGGGTTAGCAGAGAGAGACGAAATAATAAAAAACTGGGTGGTGAAAAGAAAAAAAAGCATGAGTCAGCGGGACACAAATCAAGGGATTTGGGAAGACTTTAGTAAAAGAGAGAGAGGGGGAGGAGCGGCATCACGACTGCAGCCGAGGCCTGTGGTGTCCTCAAATCTGAGGGCTGTGTCGGGTAAATTGGTGGGTGGGGTACTCGGTGGCTGTTGATAAGCAGATAGAAAACAGAGCACAGAGCCCATAAATATACTATAAATACACTGAGGGAAACCCTGGAGCCACAGGAGCAGTATGGCACCAGGGAGGAGAGGGAGCTGCTGCAGAAATATTCAAGGAAAAACAGAAATAAACTGCAAGAGGAAGGAAACAGAAACACAGAGAGTACAGATCAGGCGGACTGAGGAAGGATTCCAGGAGATTTAACCACAAAACATACAAGAACTTTATCAGATCTCTTCTGATTTATAAACGAAGGGAAGGACTGCGCCTCACTCCTCCAGCTTCGGAGGAACAAACTGTTTTATTGCACCACCATTATAACCTCACAAACACACGAGGAAGCCGAACACACGGACGCGGCCGGAAAATACAATGCAGAACTGACCTTGTTAAGCGTTTATAAGGACTGTCTGGGAACTTTATGAGCAGGGAAAAACAAGGTTTGTGAGAGGAGGAACGATAAACGACAGATTCACATTTTCCAGAGAGGGCAGCGAGAGCGAGGAGAGGAGAGGAGGGAAAGAGATGGCGTAAAGCGAGCCTGTTTCTCCCAGCTGAATCTCTCAGATCAGATCAGGAGAAAATGAGAGGACAGAGGTGCCGTCGCTCTACTCTCGCTTTCTGTTCTCACTTTCTGCTTTCCCCAGAGCACAGACTGAGAGGTGTGGCCGAAGGAGGAAGGAGTGATGGTGAAGAGGAGTGACGGCGAGAGAAAAGGGACAGAGAAAAACAGGAAATGGCCTGAGGAGGGTTAGAGGAGAGGCAGAGAGATGAGCGAGGGAATAAAACAGTGAAACACATGGAGGGTGAGAAGCAAAAGATGGTGATTATTGGAGTCGATGGTAGGGTGTTAATACGCCAAAGATATGAAAGCAGTGGTTCCTAACTGGTGGGTCGCGGTCAATAAGTGGGTCATGGGTACTCTGTGAATGGACCACAAGTGACTCGCAGAATTGTCGTTTGTGGAAAAATGCCTGGCTGGGTTGGTTTTTTTTGGACCCACCCCAAAGCTACAAATATTTTTCCTTGAGCCTCCCTGAGTGACTCGGGGAAAATGTTTAACGTGTTTGTCCTACATGATGTGTTCAAGAACTGTCAGAAATTTGAAAATTCAATGATAATTCCGTTTGTAAAGTTTCTGGCTGTGATAAATGGTGTAATTTTGGTGAATTTTATTTTTATGGGCTACAGTTTTGAAGGCATGTTGTTTTTTAAAAAATGCCAAAAAACGACAAAAATTATTATTATTTTTAAAATCACTCCAAAAAAAATAAGGACAAAAAAAACATTGACTTTTTTTTAAGAGAAATTTAAAAATTCCAAAAGTTTTAAAATATTACCCAGAATTTTAAAGGGAAAAAAAAGACCAAAAAATTTTAAAGAAAAAATAAAATTTTTTAAAGAAAATGTTCTTTTCCCTCACTTATAAAGGTATCATACAAGTAAAGATGGAGAAAACTGCACAAACTGCTTAGTTACTGAACTTCAGCCAGGAATGATCGCTGAACTCATCATGTCAGATGTGATTGTGAACGTTGAACTTCGAACAAAAAGTTCAGATAAACAGACGGTTGATGCGTAGTTTTGAGTGTCCCCCACTCTAACAGGAAACTGTCTTGATGGCCAGTTTGCTGCAGCATTTTTCTCCCTCTTGACTCGCAAACTGCTGTTTATTTCCTTGGTTGCAAAAAACAGGCTTTTTCACGTCTCCGAACATAAATTTCCGTCAAACAGATCAGTGGGACGCAGTCTGGAACGTCCCCTACACTATCAAAGAAACTGCGAGTAAAGATGGAATAAAATGCAGCAACACACTGAACACGGAGACACAAATTCCCGCTTCGTCCCTCAGCTGCAGCTGGCAACAGTCACTCATGAAGAACACGCCATGACAGATACATGCACATTTAATTCGGGCAATAAAAAAAACATGGTAAAAAAAGACGAATGTAAATGTGCATATTTAATAGGCAGTGTTTCTTAAGTCTGGTACACTTAACTGCAGCTGCTGCAGAATAAAGAAGTGAATATTTTGGTTGAGAGCTCAAACAAACTGCTTAATGTTTCCTCGTGACAGATGTGAAAGCCCCTCTTCAGCTTGACTAATAAATGATGAGTTACGCTCTTATATCTCGGAGAGGCAGCGTTAGTGCACTCTGCACGTATGATTGCTCTGCCTGCTTGAGTTGTTGCCGAGCGGTGAATTAGGGGAGGACATGTGGAATTAAAGGTGAGAGCTAGGCCCCCGTTCCACATGCAGAGCTGTGATTTTCCTGGCTCATTACTCTGAATGATGAGACAGCCACGCCCCCTCTGAAGTCGGCTCGTGCTTGGACAAGAACGGTGACTCCAAAGCTCATATTTGAATAAGCGCTGGACAAACAGCCGCCACCTCACCCCCCTTCCCCCTCATGAACACACAGTGCAGCATCACAGTTGGTAGGAAAGCTCTCGCAGCACTAATCCGTGCCATTTTGCCAAGCTGCTTTCTCCTCGCTGTGCCGAACAATGCTCAAGTCACTTTTCCTCCCTCTCTCTCTCTTTTTTTGCGAACAACAACAAATCATAATCCTTTGGTGAGCCAGAGCATATGGTCTTTTCTTTATCCTTTCTTTATCCACACCCCACTGACATTAATAATCTGCAGGACTGGGGAGCCAAAACACTCCCAACATTCAAATAATCCCACTGTCACATTTTTTTGTAGGGTATTTTTTCAGCTCAAACTGACATTCCATATACCAACAGCGTTAATGACAAGAGATGTGACAGTTCCACAGAGAAGTGTCCTCTAAAAATGCAGTTTTACAGCGTGTCAGTGAAATACGTCCAGTTTTAGTGAATGACTGACTGCATGCTTTTTATTATTATGATTTATTTATTTATTCTAATGTTATCATTATTCTTATTATTAGGTTTGTTTGTTTTTTTATAGCGCTGCTGATGTCCATCCGTATGTTCAGCATTCATTAGATAATTTTGTTGACATAGCTGCTCTTTGATGTTTTAACATTGCACTTCAAAACCTGTACTGTTCCCTGTTTCAACCACCTAATAAAATATTATAATGCCAATAAAGACAGATATTTCCCTCAGGTCAGGTGACCAGAAAAACGACTTCAGATAAATGTTAGTGTTACGGTTAGTGTTACCCTAACCCTGATCATTCCAATGGAGTTGCTCGCCTGGTGCATTCACCAAAAAATCTTCTGACTTTACTTCCTCAGCATGCGGCCCACTGAATACGCTCAGTGGTGTTATTCCCAAAAGTCCCCGCTTGGCTCATAGACTTGTGATGACACCAGAGATTTTTACATCTTTTTTTCTCAGTTTGGGGAAAATTTACAAATACAAAACCCCAATGGATCAAAAATGTAAAATAGAAAGTGTTACAATTGCCCTTGTTTGCTACTGGAGGTGTCACATCATCAGTTTTGCAGATATCTCTTTTACAACGGTGGTCTATGGGTAAAATGATTTCTGGGCCACTGGGGATTTTTTCACTGAAATACTGCAACTGGCCACTGGGAAAAATTGGTGGCAAAGCTGAGCGGCGTTCCTGGGGGCTGTATGCAGAATCAGTGCATAATATCATCAGAATAATTTGATATGCAATTGAACTTTTTTAGGTTCATGCAAAACAAGTTCCCATTAACAACGGCAGGCTTTGAAGCCAATTTTACATAATGGCCTAAAGAAAGAACATGTGATGCTGTTTGGCCCAAGACAACTCTTTGGCATTAACTTACACTGTGAAAGAGATGTCTGTAACTCACTGGATACATCTTTTTGTGCATCACAACCCCCCAGAAATGACTAATTTCACTGTAAAGATTTGATCTATTAAGTCTGATCATATTTGGAAAGTCTAGAATGGCTAAACATGGCGTCAGCTGCCTTTACTGCGCCTGGTCTCTGGGACACACGATGCCAAAGATCCGGGTCATTTCAAACCGCATTTAAAAACTCATGCAGCACTGAGCAACTTTCACAGGGATGACTGGGAACCAGTTTCTAACACTGTATCCCGGCCTCTTTAAGCTCAGTTCAGACCAAAGATCTGCGACAAGATAAAATCATTCCAGAACACTGGAGACAAAAGTTGCAGTGGTTTGAACTGGCTGGTCTCAGCTCGACTCAAACCGGCTGACGGTGTCACCTGTAACTCAGCTTGTCAAGTCGTCAGCGGCTGCTTTTAAAACATAAACACATCATGCATTTAAACATGCGGCATTCTCTAACAACAGTCCGTCCCATCTAATTGCAAATCTTTTGTCTAAAGTGGGTTTTATACAACCATGGTGCAACTGAGCAACTTTTCCAGGAATTAGAGGCCCCAAATCAGACGCTGTATCCAGTTTTCTTCATACATCCATATATAATATATCAGTGTTGTGTTCACAGTGCCCCCTAGTGGCCATTTAAAATTTAACCTTTCAATCTGTACTTAAAAAAAAAAGTCCTCTCTCACTGAACCAGTTAAAACTTCAGACACACACTCCTGATGGAAATAATGCTGTTTTATGTTCTCCAGTTGGCAATATTTTGTGATGAATGAGAAGATATCACATTACATAATGGTTTGAGCCCACATTTAATCTGTTATTTGATGATTTTGTTGTTTTGCATGTCGTGCCAATAAGGCTCCAATAAACCGTAATCAAACTAAATTGTTGTGCACAGTTATAATTTAAGTATGCCAATAAAAAAACTCAGTTTGAGTTTATTATTTAGCAGCACGTCCCGAGTGAAACAAATCACACGCTGTCATCACTTTGATATTATGCCCCTCTCCGAGACATCCAGAGGTGTGTGAGTCCACGCAACCTCTCCATCCTGTTTCATGTGTGGCGGCGCTTCATGTTGGGACTTGGCTGTTATGGATGGCGTTTTAATCTCCCCATCTGAGGTTGGTTGCATCACTTGTTTTGACTCCCCAGCTTCCCTCTTCCCTCTGAAGAGAACGTCAGCAGCGAGGCTTGAGGGGAAGATATGCAGATATTGAACTGTAAGAGCAGAGCTTTCTACTTTAATCACGCTCATAGTTTGCAGCCGAGTGGAACAGATGTTGTTTAATCCGAGTCTATACCATAGCCAGCTGTGCTTCACACAACCTCTTTTCCACCGTAACCTGTGCAGTTTGCTAATTACATATCACAACATGCCCTCATGATGCCACATTCCTGAGCGCCCTCTTCACTGCACAGGTCTTAAGGGGGGGGGGGCTAATTAGAACGAGCGTCCATCTGCTGAAAAGGAGAGGTGCAGGGTGAGTCCAAGAAATGAGATGAGGGACTGTTGGTAATTTATGTGGGGGAGGCAGGTGGTGCAAAAAGGGGAAGGCATGTCAAATAATAAGCACTGCAGAGAGACTTATGATTTTTATTTTGACTTAGGGGAGGGGCATAAAACTGGTTGTAATTGGTGTGTATTTTAATGCATTTTTTTGCCAGCATGTTTTTTATTTAAAAATTTGCTGATTTTTTTTTTTTTTTTAATTTGAGGATTTTTTTAAGAAAACATTTTGGTGATCTTTAAAGAAAACTGATTTCTTTTTTTTATGCTGAACTTTAAGAAAAAGCTTTTGGTATTTTTTTTGCCTTTGAAATATTTTGGCATTTTATTTCTATTTAAAATGTTTGCTGACTTTTTTAATCCTTAAAATGTTTGGGCAATTTAAAAAAAAAAAAAAAACTGGTGATTTTTCCTTTAATATTTTTGGCATTTTCCTAAAAGAACAAGAACAGAAGGCATGTTCTCTTTACAGATTACAAAATGACACCATTAATCATAGCCAAAAACCGTAAAAACAGAAATTATCTTTGAATTTTCTAGGCTTTTTTCAACTCCAGGATTTCATCTTCATCTTCTAACCTTCAAGCATCAAAGCTTCTGTCTCTGAAATCTAACAACTAATT
Organism: Plectropomus leopardus; assembly: GCF_026936395.1. Lineage (NCBI taxonomy): Eukaryota > Metazoa > Chordata > Actinopteri > Perciformes > Serranidae > Plectropomus > Plectropomus leopardus. The sequence goes on along the minus strand of NC_142194.1, from coordinate 20,674,041 downwards.
TATGGTGGAGGGAGGGTCATAGCGCATTTACCCCAAGTCACTTAGGGAGGCTCAAGGAAAAAGATTTTTTAGAGCTTCAACCTCCTCCTCTGATGAATAAAGAACCATCTCCAAACTCTATAAAAATGTGATACCCTAAAGTGCTATAATTAAAGCTGACAATCAGGAATGTTGGAGAGTGACGGGTGAACATAGTATTTTACCTCCTGCTTCATTACAGGCTAATGATCCCCCCTCAGGTGTTTTCCCTGACACTAACTGCAGCTTATAAAAGGGATCAGTTTCTGCACGAGGAGACAGAACGCTTTAACGGCTGGCGAAGGTGAAGACAGAAAGTAAAGAAGAAGATCACAGACCAGACTGAAGCTCCGCCACGCTGTAAAATGCTGGAGCTGTGTAGCCCTTTGGCGGTTGAACAGATACTGCCTGTTTTCTAGGTTACTTCTGGTCGTCACTACTTTCAGATCACCTCTTTAAATCAAAGCACATCCTCCCTCTATTATTAATGAGACCAACAGCAGTTTCACCGCCCCCAACACGTTTCATCAAACTCTAGGAGCATTTAAAACTTTATTTGGTCACAACACTCAGGCCTAACCAAACAAAGACAGGTGGAAATGCTTCGTCCAACATGAGTGTGGAGCTGTTCCTTAAAATGTAACTAGGTCATGAACAGGAAACAGCACAAAAAAGCACAAAGGTTTGACGGATGTTGACATTTGATAGCCGGCAGCCTGCAATCCAGACTGATGCTCAGTTCTTCCCTCACATGCTCTGAAGCTCACAAAGTAAATGAGTCCATGATTGTTGGCTGAAGTTAAAGGGACTGGAGTTGGATTTATTTAGACTCACCCTGCTGCCAAAATCTCAAACCTCGTGAGATGAAACTCTGTCCAGTGAACGAGCGAGTTGTGAGTCAGTGTGAATTTTGTTTACAAGACCTGGTTCTCTTTTAATCATGCTGCCGAAATGAACCAAATACAAAAATATGAGAAAGTTAAAACTGATTGGTGCCAAAAAAGCAGCTTATCATGTCATCCTAACATTAAAGTTGGAGTTAGAAACTTTGGTAAAAAAAAAACAACTTTTGTCACTATCTGCATACAGCACTACATGAGACAGGTTATCTGTGAAAAAATCAGATTTCTTCTTTAAATTGAATTAATACACATGAACCAAAACAACTAATCAGAGAAAATGAGTCTTTGTGTGATTACAATAATTGTATAAATTAGGGCTGTGTGGTATGGTATGGTTTAAAAACAATGTCACAATTTTTTAAGGCTATAACATGATATATATAGTTATAATAGTTAAGAGTTACAATAGTTAAGAGGTGTATATGTACACCTCTTAACTATTGTAGATTACTAAAATACCATTTTTTTTTATATTATACATTAAAATCAAGGACTGTTATAGTGAAATAAGTCAAGTGGTAATAAGTGGTGCTTTTATTTTGAAGCACCTGGCTTATCTCGGACAGGAAGTGTTGATGATGTGAAATTGAAGCACCAGTTAGCTGTTGGCAGTTAGCTGAAAGTTAAACTGTCACAACAGTGCTGTTAAACATGAGTATTCATTCACTTTGAGCTGAAAACTAACAGCTCTTCAGTTATCATATTAATATTATTGGCAAAATGGTGCTCGGTGGTCACAAAATCCCAAATAATAGTCACGATCGGAGCTCTGCAGACACAAAACTATACCTTCGACCAGCTTGCATTTAAAAAAACTCATTAAGTTCAACTGTCACCACAGTGACGTTCAACTGATGATTTATTTACTGTGAGATGGAAATTAACTGACAGCTCTCCAGTTCATATAGTAATAATATTTGTAAGCACTGGTGCTGCATGGTCACAAAATGTGACTTAAAAGCGGCGGTTTGGATGTCTGCACATACAAAAACACACGCCATGCCTGCTCGCTCTGTCTCTGCAGGGAGAGTGATATGGATGGGCAGAGGAGTGTGTGTGAAAAATTATGTTTGTCTTTTTGTGTGTCTTTGAGAGGTGGAGCAGTGAGAGAGTAGGAGAGCCAAAAATGCAAAAGTGAGTCTCATGCCAGTGGCTTTAACCCTTTGAAACCTGGGCAAATTGGGGGAAAAAAGGCAATGAACAAGTTGGGAAGAAATCTCCCACAAATTGAAAATTATTTTTTTAAGATGGGTAGAATTTTTCCAGATAACTAGATAGATAAATTTAAAATTATTTAGAATTATTATAAAAGTCGTGTTTTTTTTTTTTTCAGGTCATTTCCTTTTTTGTTTTTTTTTTCTTGTTTTTTTTAACTTGTTCATTTGCTTGTTTGTTTGTTTGATTGGTTTTTGGGTTGCTTCTCTTTAAATTTTGAGATCATTTTCTTGCAGTTGCTTATTCCATTTGTCCCACGTTTTTGAAAGAAATCAAGCCCACTTGCCCGGGTTCCAAAGGGTTAAAAGTAAAATGACAATTTACACCGATCTTCACCATATAGTCATTTTACACATCCCACATGAAACAAGACGCAATACATTGGTTGTATTCTATTTATCGCCCATCCCTACCTTGTCTCATGTATTCTTTGCAATTAGCTGACAGTTTCAGCAAACACGACAAAGTTATTTTCATGAAAGTTAGCAACTAAAGTTCATTTACAGCTCCATGAATATTGTAACGTGAGCTAAAAACAAAAAAAGATGGTGTTTCCACTTAACTTGAGTGTGTGTGATACTAAATCCAGGACACATGACTGTCCTCGTCCCTCTGTGTTCACTGACTGTGATGACATACAGACTCATATCCAGTCATGAAGCATCCTCTGAGCCTCTGCTCTCCTCAGTGAGACCGTCAGCGCGGCGGGCTGAGCCCACCGCACGTGAATCAATGTCTGCCGCTACGATTGTCACATCAGCTGCTGAGGTGTACTGTGTCCAGACAGAGAGTGAAGCTGCTTCTGACTGACAGCTCCTTCAAAGCAGAGAGACAAGATGACAGATGGTATCAAAGGCGGCGTTCCCACAGAAACACAGAGCTGCGGCGGCTCCTCTCACATGTTTATGTGCCAGTAATTACGCTTCTTTCTAAGAAACAATGAGCGAGTTTATCAGGGATGAACCGCGATTGTGACGGTCCAGGAACAGCTCGCCTCTGAGACAGCAGAGACAAGGCAGCACACACACACAAGCACGCGCAGATGGCGAAGGAATTTAGGCGAGGCTTTGATATGCAGATTGGATGCTGGCTTGTCATTTGTGCTGGCTGCAGCTCTGTGTTATCGTTCGTTCGGCGCAGCATTAGAGCTGATAACATTCACCTGAAGGGGGGCAGCTGACTGATGATATCATCAACACATTTCTGCTCCTGGAGGCCTGAGCGAGGGCCGCCTGGAGTTCTGCCATCACTGTCTCTATGCTGAGTGCTGCACATTAACACACACACGTGTACAGTGTTGGGAGGGTTACTATTAAAATGTATTCCACTACAGATTACTGAGTGCATGCCCTCAAATGTAATTTAATTCTATTAGATTACTCAAATTTAGCAACATACTCTAAATACTTTTGGAATACTCCAAAATCATCCTGCTGATCTAATTTCCCTAATTTGTTAACCCTTTTAAACCTGAGCAAATTGCTTTGATTTCTTTCAAAAATATGATCCAAAAATAGCAAGAAGTGAGTAAAAAAGTTACGAGGAAATGACCTGAAATTAGCAAAACAAAAAGTAAAAAATAACAACAGAAAATATTCCCAAAAGTGCTGAGAAATAAAGAAAATGTATATGTTTATATTTTTGTAACAACATTTTAAATATAAAAATAAATATATACATTTTGAATAATTACAAATATAGTCTTTTTTCTAATACCCCTCTCACTCCATTTTTTAAAACTAATTTTCAGGTCATTTTTTTGTCATTTTTCACTAATTTCTTGAAAGTTCCAGGAACTTTCTTGCTAAGCGAAATATTGCATTTTCTCCCATCAAAGCAATTTTCTCTGTTTTCAAAGGGTTAATTAGCTTGTGAACGGGCTCTGAACACAGCAGTAGAAAACTAACGTCAATCCAGGTTTCAAAGGGTTAAATATGGACTTTTGTTATGTCACGTAGTCAAACCACGTAGCACAGCCTTTTACCCAAAGTTAAACTTTTTTTTTTTTTTCATTTTTAATAGGAAAACATCTATAATCACAGAAGACACTGAATACAGCCCTAAACCACTTTCTGTCTCCTTTGTCTACAGTATGGATACAACAACAGTATACTGTATATCTCAAGTACACACACACACACACATGAACACACACAGAAACATACGCACACGCACTGAGATTTGAGATGCAGCAGCGGCGGTGCAGAGTGAGAAAGTTGTGAGTTTTTATAATACCAGTGTGAAACAGAAGAAAGGTAAACACACATGTCAACATTAAGAAAGATCCTACTCAGCTGCTCTGTGTGATAGAACACATGAGGAATTAATATCTACATCCTCCATAAATCATGACGGCTGATTACTGTGGATGGCAAAACGCCAGCAGTACATTAACAGATTACTACAATTTCCCTCCAGACCGCAGATTATTTGCATAAGCCTCTGTTACTGAGCGCTCACGCCGCCTTTTTCTATAGGATACTGGTCTGCTTCCATCACCATGACAACTTCAGACCCATATTAAGAGATTATTATCCGTGTGCCAGTTTACCCTTTAGTTTTAATTACAGGATATTTCACAGATGCCCGGTAAATAGGTCCAAAACCACTTTTAAACATCACAACATGAACACAGGAGGCTACAGGGAGTTATTTTTGTCGTGTTTTCCCCTCAAACAGAAAGAGTGAGTGATATAAGGCTTTCCATGCAGGCCATTATCTGAGCAGTGCGCACTGGAACACACATAATAAAACACGTCTGTTCTGGTTGAATAAAAAGCAGCAATTTATGGGAAACCAGGCCACTGAATAACACAGTTTGCATCGATGCCCTGTGGCTCTACCTTGTCCAGTATTGATCATTAAAGTTGTGCTACTTTCCATTAAAATTTAAGGGAGTAAAAATCAGCAGTACATTTCAAACTATGTGACCTGGAAAAAAAAGAGGCAGCTTTGTCTCAGACAAAAAAACACCTGTTTTTCAACATTTTCTGACATGGCAGTCAGTGTATACAGGTTTTTAGGAGCATTCTTTGGACATGTATACAGCACATTCAGAAAATGTGTCTCAGCAGGGGGTTTTACTGCATCGTGCGACACACGGCCTCTTGTCTGTTTACAGTCGGCTCTGTGCGTTGTCATGGAGACGCTGCACACAAAAACTCCCCAACAGTTCTAAGGCTGGTGTAGATACATCTACATTTCTGTGCATGTAAACATAGTCAGTGATGTTCTGCCCACTGCCGGTGTAGCGATCCATTGATCTCGATCAATTTATCGATTCAGCAATCAACGTTGCAATTTGATACAAAGTGAATCATCATTATTAGGATGAACCTTTATTTTGAAATTCTGAGTCTCTGTCAAACAGTAGCAGGCCGATGATGCCAAGCAGCCAATAGAAAGACAATGAGGAGGACATTATTTCCCTGGGATAAAATGGTCATATTGGAAATATTTTGAATTTCGGAGAAAATACGGATCAACAGCCAGAGCAAATATATAATATGTAAACAATGTCGTTTCGACATAAACTATGATGTACCTGCCTAGATGAGCATCTCACTGCACCAACATTAACTGCTCTGTTTCAACAATGTTCTAATGCTAAAATTGTGAGACTAAAATTTATTCATATCGCATAAAATTTGTTAAACTTCTAGTAGTGGAAAAGTCTGCAAGCTGCTTGGCTAATTTATGCAATGTAAAATGCCACAGGCCTATGCTAGTAATGTTAGCATGTTGTATTCAACAGCTACTTTTGCACGATTTCCACCTAAGACATTATATACATATTCTATTTTTCCATATTCATCATAAATATTCACTTAACATATGCACATCTTCGTATTTTTTATATTTATACTGTGAAACGTGCCTGTGCAATTTCCTACTGTGCAATTTTTCACCACTTACTGTGCAATAATATTTATAGGATTTACAGTAAATATATCACAAACCATGTGTGTATCTCACTTATCCTGTGGAACATCAATCGTGTGCATACAGCATCTGCATAAGTAAAAGATTTATATAGTCTATATAGATTTGATTTGATTTTGATTTTTTGTTTTATCTAAATTGTATTTCATTTTATTTTATCCTTTTTTTGTAATCATTTTTCTGCATTTTTCTTGAGCTGCTGTAACGTGAATTTCCTCGGTGTGGGATTAATAAAATCTTATCATATCTTAAGTGCAGAAAACATGCCTTGCACAAAAAAATGTTTTGTCTATGAAGCTTGACAGTTATTATTGAGCAGAATTTTAATAATTATTAATTATTTAATTATTAATTATTCTAATTGTATTGAACAATCTTGTTGTTAATCCATGTTTGATGGCTGGGAGACATTTGAAGAGAGACAGCCCTGAAGTTTAAGGAAAAGGATCATGGTTTGGGTCCAAAGTAAAAGATTTCTAACAGAGAGGGTTTTCTGACAAAATGAACTGGTTACAGTTATTTACAATTATTTATATCATGTGTTTTATCTTTTATGACCATAAAAAAAGAAAGGGGTGGTAGCTTCTTCTGTAACAGATAGTGTTAAATGGGCAGATCATATCACAGGCCTCTGAATTTAATCAAATCAAAATCAAACTGTGGCAGTAATATCGGCAGTAATTGTAATGTTTTCCAAAGAATGGATAGAACATTGTGTCATAATGAAACTGGTGATTTATTTCCCTATTGCTCACACAATGATTCTGCTCTTTTCACCAATCCAGCAGGGATGAACACAGGTGTATCAGGCCTGACGGATTTTCTTTTCTTTTCTTTTTTTTTTTGTTTCATCACTTTACTCCGCCTCAGGTTTCAACATGCTAACACACACACACACACACACACACACACAGTTAGTGCTCACAATGATGGTGGTCTGCAGTGTGTCAGAGTCTCTGCAGGAGAGACAGTAAGGAGGTCAGATAACTGAGCCTCAGGACTCCATTTGATCACACGTATCACTCTGCTGCACTCTGTAAAATATGTTCAACTCCTACAAATTTCATCTACAGCACACGTTATTGCTGCTGTGTGAGTGTGTGTGCGTGTACTGTATTATATTTCTTTTTAACCGAGCACTCAAACACACATTTTCACAACAATGCCCTGGTGACACAATTATAACATGGAGGGAAACAGTAAAAACACGAAGCAGAGAGCGGTGCAAAGCCTTAAGTGCTGCTAAATAACACGTCTCGCAGTGGTCGTAATTTCAGATTAATTATTCAGCTGTTTTGTGCACCAACAGAAGCGGCCAGTGCTGCAGAAATGAATAGAACGGAGATACTTCCTGAGGTCAGCTGGTGCGTTTAGAATCGATTAGAACATTGTGTTATTATTCATGATCGCAGAGTGTTTAAGATGTGGACGCCGTGTTGCATTTACAGTCCAGTTAGACTCGTATTCTGAGCGAGGAAAAACATTAATGCGCATGGGGATAATTGTGGTTGTAGTTTGAGTGTGCCGCTGCTACCAGATATAATCTTTACTTAAATTAAAAGCATGTAATTCATGCAAATACATTCACAGCCGATTTCATGCGTGTAAGCCATGTACAGTGCAGGGTTTAATTACTATAGTGCTGCAGAAATACAATTATTCTCGTGATAGTGTGTGTTGCAGCATTTATATGTATGTGTGCTGGCAATTTAAGGGTTAATGCTACACCGTTGCGACTGAATTTTCCTCTATTTCCAAACAGAGCAGCATTCATCATCTGTGCTCTGAATGACTTGTCCTGAGGCGGTTCATCCCTTTATTTTCCTGACTCAAAGTCAAAGCACAGGCACAGAAGACCTTGTGAATACACAGCAAACAAGCGCACATGCGCAAATGCACACACACCGACAAACAACCGAACTGACAGAACGCACACAAACAGTGAGGGTGAGGTTCGTCCACAGAGGATTCAGTTTGTTTGACTTCCTTTTGTTCGGCAACAATCGGCGGATTGTCCCATCTTTTATCTTTGCCTTGTTCCAGGACAAATCTGCGCAGCTTTAAGCGAGGATAATACGGGTTTTTGTTGAGACATGCCCTCCTCGTCTCCACGCAAAGCTGCCTCAATCTTATTCTTTCACCTCCCACGGCTGATGAGACAACATCAACCCTTCCACGCAGCCTCTTCAATTTCACATTTAACACAGTCGTTTCCTCCGGGCTGTTATTTGTGCTGCTGTCAATATGTTATTGACACAAACGAGGTGACATTATGTGGCTCCTCTCTCTCGTCTCCCCGACATGTCAATCAAAAATTACTCACGGACGTGGCTCGGCTTAGATATGGATCGCTCTGCAGGGAGGAGCAGCGGAAAGAGTAGATATCTCTTCTAGGAATACTTGCATTGATTTGTGTGTGACTGAGCCAACAGCCGGCTGATTGACAGGCGATACAATTAAGTGGAAGCAAGAAGGAACGGAAGACCATCATTATATCAATCATCAGTCCTTCCCCCGCCTTCCGTCGTCGATCATCTGCGCTCATCATCTAATGGGCTTTGTGTGATCTGGACGATTTTCACTGTAAATATTACAATCATGTTTCTGCACAAAGTCTTAATGACGGGAAGAAGAAAAGAGACTAACAAGAAAAAAAAAGACTTGTTTTGTGTTCTCTGTCTCTAAAGTACTATAAAGTAAGATACTACAAGCTGGGCCTCAAACACATCGTACAGAACAGGTCTTTTTTAGTACACAGAGGTTCTTTTAGTCCTTAAGGTATTACATGCAAACCATTTCATTTCTCTAAAAGCAACACAGACTTGTCTGACAGCAAAAGGCACATCATGTGTATTAGTATTATTTGAACTTGAAGGTAAGCTTCTGAAGGTACAAAATGTTTTGTTGCTGGATGTTTTGTCCTCCCAAAGGGACCGTACCTTTTCAAAGACTAAAGTTTTTCTTTCACAGCACCACAGAATGACTGCCACGGACTAGCAGTCCGTTCTCAAGCGGCAGTCATTTTTTCACAGCTGCTGGACAGAACGGTCGTAACTGGTGACCCTTTTGGCAATGTTAAGTTAGCCAATGTGAGTTATGACTAAGAAGGACTTACAGTACGGTCAAAAAGACAAGAGGATAAAAGTTATTGTGTATTCACAGCAATATTAAGCCTTACGAGGGGCACTGAGTGTGTCGTTTACTTGTTTTGTCCAAATTTTTGTATGTCAGGTTACTTAATAATTGCTCTAACTCTGTAATTAGTTGAGGTTGTCGGGAGCAGCCTAAAAGGAAAAGCTGGGAAGGTTTCTCAACGCTAGGGGCTGACATCTTTTCAATAGTCCTGTTGTTCACGTGATTCCTGTGGGATTCAGGCTGGATGGAAATCAATTTCATTATTCATCACGTGACTGGGGCATGTCAGAAAAAAATCAACGGGAGGAGGCAGGATGGCAATCATAACAAGCCTGCAATAACAAGTATTCAGCAGCTTGTTTCCACAGACCATGGGGAATACAAGATTGAGCGCATGTCATTTTATGTTAAGTAAAATGTTTGTTAAGATAACATTAGAGCTATGGGGATGCTAATTTTTGCATACAATAAACATACAACATATTAAGGTGAAATAATTACAGGCAAAGTACTGCAGCAGTCAAGAATAAAATAAAGGCTAGAACAGAAAAAATGCAATAAGAATATAAAAAAGATACTATAAGAAAATAAATATGCACAATGAAACTCAGCTGTTATTGTGTGTGTTTTTTCAGCATTTTGCTATGCTGTATAGTTGACTAAATATGTGTAGTTTATATATGAATATGTAGTTCTAATATGAATAATGAATAATGACATGAAATGAATAATGATCCACCATCTATCTGTTCAGACATAAATATCTGAATGTTTGCAGATGAAACTGTCATTTATGTACATGTTAATTCTAAATATCAAGCTGCATCTTTCCTTACTGTAGCTATGGAGAAAACAGCAGATTGGTTGATTCATGTTTGAATTGATGCAAAACTCAGAAGAAGTGATATCCCTCACCCTGATATTACAGGAAAAACAAAGAGGGTGCAAGACATTAAATGTTAACATTTTTGTATGATTCTCAGCTTTCTATCATTGTTTTATTGTAAATTTATTGTAAAATTTAGTACAGAATTTGGGCCGATACTTCTACTTGTCTTTTTTAGTCTTTTGTTAAGGATCAAAACCAGTTACATTACACTGTGTTATTTTGATATTTTTATCTAAATGTATGTAAACAAAGGTGCAGGTTTCTTTGTTTTTTTAAATAATTGGGACACACGCATTGAAATGGGGCTAAATTTGAAGCATGAACAGTTAATGCCCTGCATCCTGGTGAATTTTATGCACCAATTTGTGCCTTTTGTGCATCAATCTGTGGTGGAAATGTCTTGAATTTGATCAAAATAAGAGTTCTCTGCTACTTTAATGTCTTTATTGGGGGACTAAGTGCACATGTAAATATAGGGAGGGATGTGTTCCTTGTGTCCCCTTTGAAATCTACGCCTATGTTTGTAAATAAACAGCATTCACATAGTTTTATAGTTGAGACAGTTTTGCTCTTGTTCTATTAAATTATCATTTTGCATTTCTGACATTTGAGCTTTAAATTTCAAGTCCCTGTACTTTGTCCTCTACAAGCCTAAATGTTTATTTGTATAACTAGAGGGCTTATGAGAAAAATCTAAATGTCTTAACCACATATGTTTAATAGATGCTTCCAGCCTGACAGTGTGAAGTGTTTGTTTATGGGGACAAAAGCAGGAATTATGGAAATGCCACAAATTCAGGGTTATTTCAGGCCTGGCCACAGGCATAACAGGATGCAGGGGATGACGAAGATGATAATTGAGCTGAGTCATCAAACTGTGCTTCATTCAGGTTATAATGCAGTTGTTGTGACAGAGAGTGCAGCCATGATGTTTTCTACTGAGGCAACATGGGGCGGGGCATCAGCTGGGGTTTTTAGTGCTGTTCCTCAAAACCTCTCTGCCCTCACAAACATTTCAAAACAGGCCTGTAGTTAGATTAGACTGGTTTAGATTGGGTTTATTCCATGTCTGGAAAAAAGGACCGCAGACAGCAGCTTAGTGCAGCTGAGTCATCTGCGTTACATCACAGTGGACAGGTACTGTAAGACATTTTGTGGTGTCTCAATACAGTAGAGGCTGATTCACTATCTGTCATGCTATAAACTCTGAATTCCTGCTAAGGTGTGTTTTACGTCACCTACACACAAAGAGTAGTCTGCCACCACAAAATAGAGGCAACAACCCACTGATGGGTTACTGTACAGGCCTACCAGGCACAGCCCAGGGGCCCAGAGTGTTATGGGGCACCTGCCCTTCACCTGCTAAATGTCACTCAAATTAACTTATATAAACCAGGAAAAGACTCAAATAGATGCATGGAAGCTATAAAGAGATACAAAACAACCAAAAATACAGAAATGTACCTTAAAGATATAATATAAAGAGATACAAAACAACTACAAAGACATACAAAGGGACTACAAAGAGACAAAATAAGCAAAAAATACAGAAATGTACCTCAAAGAGACACAAAATGACCTCAAAGAAATACAAAACAACCACAAAAAGCTGCAAATAACTATGAAGAGACAAAAAACAACTACAGAGACACAAAAGGATGAAAAATAAATAAATAGATTTAAAAAATATACCGCAAAGAGACACAAAGGAACTACAAAGGGACAAAAAACTACTCCAAAGAGATATAAAATGATCAAAAAATACAAAAATTCACCCCAAAGGTACACAAAATGACCTCAAATAGACACAAAAACTACAAAGATATACAAATGAACTAAAAATATAACAAACTGAAAACACCAAATGACTACAGAGAGATGCAAATGAACTGCATAAAGACACAAAATAACATAAAATGAACTCAAAAGACACAAAACAATAAAAGATGCTGACAACTACAAAGAGACACAAAATAGCAACAAAGAGATGTAAAACCAGTAAAAAGTCTGTGTCTCTCCGTTATGTCTACAGGTGGTGGAGCCCTTTGAATGTCTGTGCCCGGGGCCCCATTGTCTTATAATCTGCCCCTGCATTGACCGCAGTATCTGAACACTCTCACTCTCTGAGGAAAAGAGAAAAAAAAGGATCGATGTTGCAGCCCTGTTAATGGATTTCTTCATCTGTGGCGTTCATTAAAGAACGTGAAGAGAGAGAAAAATAAACAGAAGAATGATGGAGAATCCTACAAACGAGAGACAGCGAGGGCGGAGCAGCGAGAGTTTCCACAGATACGGATGGTTTGTGGGTCGATCGTTACCCAGACGCCACCGTGTGCGTGCACGCCTGTTTCTTACTGCCTGATTGCCTGGCACACATTTGCATGAGAGCTGAGGGGCGGCGAGCAGACGAGCACAGCCAGAGACGCCTTTGATCTCTCAGCCTCTGTCTCTTTGATGCACCACGTGGAAACACACCAGCAGATACTGGGTGCTGGGAGGTAATGTTGGGTGTTAAGTGTGCGTGTGTGTGCATGGGAAATGATATATGACACGGCAGATCTGTCAAAGCCTTGATTGCAAGCAAAATGAACATGCCAGCATGGGTCGCCCTATTTGGTTGAAGTCAAGTGCATTCGAGCAGGAGGGAATGAAAAACCCATCCCCTCCCTCCATTTCACTCTTTTTCAGGATTATCAAACATCACGGCGGCTCCAACAACCCCGACTGTCAGTCAACAGATTTACATCCGACCCATCACCCCGCGCTTTTCTCCGAAAATGTCATTTCACATTTCCGTCTGGGTTCAAATTCAAGGCAGCACGGCGAGATAATCTGCGGATTTTGACGTGTATTGACAACATTCTCCTCGTCTGTCTTCACCCTCCTCTTGTCTCTCACGCTCGCCCCTTTAACCTCTCCTCTCGCCTCCCTCTATTCTCCCTCTTTCCTCCCGACCTGTCAGGATGATTTCAGGCTCGTTGCGTCGGGCCTGACTTGGTGTGCTGCGACTGAAGCAGTAATTACAACTCTCTCTGAATAGCTTTTCCTCCCACAGAGAACCCTCGCCACCTATCATCCACAGGCTTAACCCTGCTCTCCGCGCTGACACGCAGGGGGGGCCACACAACAGCCTCATGTAGAAAACCATTAACCCACAATTAAATTACAATCAGCATAACAAAGGACGGATGACATTTTAAATCCACCAATCGAGGAGGGATTAGGAGCAAAGAGCACTTCTCCTGGGATGCGTTATCGTCTAAATATGACAGCGTGGAGAAAGGAAACAGGAATTAATCAAATCTTGCAGTTTTCACCACGGGGTATCTGCTCTACAGGTTAAACCCAGGTGTATTACAGAAAGTGCAGAGGGTTTCACTCTTCTTCACCTCTTTATGTGAGACATTAATGATCAGCTGGAAGTTGGATGTTCTCACATCACAACTGGAACAGGATTGAGAGGGAACAGAGGAGCCGGATCACATAGCTCACAGCGGTTTTGTTTGGCAGCGTTACAGAGAAGCAGCTGTGGAAAAATAATGACAATATGTGAAGCTCCTGGGTCAGAAAAGAGGCTCCTGCTGCCAAAAATGCATACCTGAAATTATACATTAAACTCAGCCATTAAATTTCCCATCACATTGGACTGCAATACAGCACAAACTGTCACTTTTGATTTTTTTGTCAGCTTCAATTGTGATTATGGGAGAGTCTACACGTGTTTAAATGTTTTAGGCCACACCGTGACAAATTTAACAAGAGTCTACAGTGATCCCAGCACCTCTGTGAGCCTGCAAAATGTTGCTTTGAGCTAAATGCTAACAAGGGCTGTGGCTATTTATTGACATCATCAACATCACTGACGTGTCGCAATATAGTAAGCTGCATACTAGCAATGCAACAGTATGAGATTTTCACAATAAGATAACATCTTACACAATAAGTATTACTATTATTATTGTCAGTTACAGTAAATCTTGTTGAAAAAACACTTAATTATCACTTAAACTCAAACCACGATGAATACGGTACAATAACCATCAACTTTCATATCACAGTATACCTTGACACTGGTATATCGCTGCAACCCTACTGCATACAGTCAAAGAATGGATTCCACTGGAAGGCGAGCTGCAGCCTTTGGCTATGGCTAAAATGACTCATCACAAGAGTATACCTACTCTGCATGGACAGTATCCTGAAGCACTTTTTTATTGTGAAAATAATCACAGGACTGTGGTGTTGACAATGCACTGGTTTGCACAGCTTCTTATATAACAGTGAGTTCTGACCGAGGGACCTGACTAGACAGGAGGCGTTCTTTGAGTGCTGATACAGAGTATAACAGCACTGGGACTTCTAACTCTGCATGTGTCACTCCGCTTAACGTTAATTACGTATACTGTTGATTAGCCTACATTAAGGGTTGTTGTAACAAACAAAGAGGAACCATAAGTAACATCTGAGTTAAATAATGTACAGTCGTCAGGAAGAAGCCTGGATACTTCACTAAAAACCTCCAGCTGTGATTTTGCAAAGTACTGATTACGCTGTTAATTGAGAGGAATAACACTCATGCCACCAAAATGACTGTCGACAAACTCATTTCACTGGTTGCGTAAGAAATGCAAACAATAAATGTACATGGTAAAGCAGCTGCCTGCTGCATCATGTACACCAGAACAAAGTAACAAGCTATAATGTGCAGGAATGCTTGTGTGTTGTTTGGCAACAGTCCAGCTGCAGAACTACGAATGAAGCACTTAATGATTATTTTAAAAAAAAGAAATCATAACCTGTTGTTGCTTCTTACTGTTAACTAGCCCACCAAACTTAAAGAATTGTTGGATAAACAAACATATCATACTTGAGGTCGTGCTGTTTGGCATGTGGCCTCGCGCCACATCACAGCTGTGCTGATATTCAGTGCAACAGCACTCCCTCTCATTTCATATTTCTTACTAAAAAAGCAAGGAGTAACTTGGCAAGAGATGTGATAAAAATGACCTCAAAATTAATTATGAAAAAAATATTTATATGTTTTTCTTTGTTTTGTTTTTGACCTTTTTTTTGTTGCTAAATTTAAGGTAATTTTCTTGAAACTTGCAACTTGTGACTGTATTTTTTAAAAGAAATCATGCCAATTTACTCAGGTTTCAAAGGGTTAACTTAACTTGCAACTGCTGCACAGCATTCACCCTTGGGATACATTAAAGTTTTATCTTATCTCATCTTAAAAGTAATGAACAAATTAACATTTTGGCCTGATGATGGTACTACATGAAAAGTCTGGTGATAACTGAAGTCGTTACAAATTATCCTAAAAGGACATAAATGTCTGTATCAAATGTCGTGGTAATCCAGCCTGTAATTGTTGAGACATTTTACTCAAACCACAACATCAAGGTGGCGTAATATCAAAAGGCAGGAATCACAAATGCATGAGTATAGAGATATAAGCACCAATTTTCATATTTCAACGAAACAGCTAACACTGCCACGACTATAAAGTTTTTCATTGAAACTGTATAACAAACAATTAATATTGAAGAATATTGGTATGTAATTGACTGCAACAATAGAATAAGTAAGAGCATTAGTCTAAAAAAGTCCCATTTCCCACAGTTTCTTCAGACTTACTGAGCTGTAGTAAGGCATGCTAATCCAGTGTTGACAACAGCACAGTGACATGTGGCCTACTATCAAAAAACAAAAGAAACAGATCATCTGACTGAGTCATCAAGGCCAAGGACCTCCTAAACGGCCACAAAAGGAAGTGCTGCTGTGTCACCTGACAGCTCTGAGAGGCGAAACGCCGACTCAACGTTTGGCTGTGACACAGCAGAATAATGTCGGCCTTCAATCGAGCATCAAGGTTATGCTGAAATGAAAGCAATCTGATCTCGCCTGAGAGAGGACAAGGAAATGAGATGGATGTTGTGAGGAGAATGAGGAGGCGGCGGGAGGCGAACAGGAAGTCATTGGAGGTAGAAAGCTGCGTCGTTGGCGTTTCATGCTGAAATGGTACTCGAGCACGATGCCAAAGAGGTTGTTTTTTCTTAGAGACAGTGACGCTGGAGGAGGATGAGGAGAGATAAACACTTACTTCATGGGTTTAAACAGTGCCTGGCCGTAGTTCTGGAAGGTCATGATGAGCTTCAGCTGAGTGCCGCCAGACTTCATCGCTGTTAAAGAGAAACAGAAAATGCTGCCATTAGTAATACGTTACCTGAACACAACTGTGAATATTTGTTCAACCAAAGAAATGAGCTGTAGTGACGGGTATTAACAGTTTGTGCTTTGACGCAAACTGACGGGCCAGATGTTAGCTTTAAATACACCAAAAATTGCCCATTTGACAAACTAGATGTTAGCTGGTGTGTCAGCCTAGCTTACTTTAAAAATTCAAACCAGCCAGCCAGTGAAATCTCAGGAAGGTATGAAGGTATGAAATATTACATACCGACCAACGCTTCTTTTAAATTTACAGGAATAAGCAGGAGGTCTGAAGGTGAACGTCGATTCGACGCAGAAGTATGAATCCCTCTTTACTGTATCGTGACATATATAGTGCGGTAGCAATGATATAAAATTACACTGTGATTGTAATCTTGGCCATATCGCCCAGCATAACAAGCATGATGCACAGTCAAAGACTAGTTTTCTCACAAGCCTCAATAAATTCATCAAAAATTCATCAAAAGCTCAGAACATTCTGCATATTAACTGACCAGAGATGTGTTCACCAGTAGAGTGTCATATAGATAAAAGAAAACACATACAGCTCAGTAATAAGAAACTAACCATAAGTCCATATGCCATTGATAACATAGTTCTATATTCAGTTTATATTAAGTATAATGTATTACATAAATAGCCTGGCAAAGCACATTGTTGTGTATGTGAACTGTTATGTGAGCACAGATGTGTGTTTGTGAGTCTCTGAAAGGAGCAAGCTCTGATGTCACGGTGTTTGTTTGATGGAGGGGGTGTGAGGGGGTGAAGGACAGCCAGTGCTGCCCGCCGCTCTCTGTTCCTCTGCTGTTTACTCTCTCTGTGTGTATTCTCCCGAGGGTCCATCTCTATCTCCCTCTGTCTCTTTGTGTTTCTATCCTTCATGTTTCTCTCTTTCTGTACATGATAATGCCTCTAAAGGCACTCGAGGGATTCGAGGGATTCAGCTCAGAGCTGAGGACTCTACACAGGCCTAAAATTTACTAAAACCAGCCAAGCAGCCATTGTGCAGCCTGCTCCTTCCTGAGCTGATCGATTGAGAGCCGTGTTTTGGTGGCCTTTTGCCAGAGAACAACCTTTCTCAATCAATGCTCTCATTTCTTTTTACATATGGGAATCATGAGGACGAGAGCAATGTTTACAGAGGAAGAAATTAGAAGAGAAGGGATCAATGTCGGCCTCGCTTCACCTGCTGCTGCTTTATGAGGAATGATTCTTTTAAATAAGCCAGGGGCCGTATTCACACACATTCTACAAATCCTCTCAGAGAGCTCCTAACTTAGCCTAAAAATTTCTAGCAAGGAGTCCTAGTTTAGGAGTGATTTAGGAAGACTCTCAGAGCAACTCTGAGCAAGGAAGGGACAGAAACTTTTATTTTAGTGAGGAGGTATGAGTGACCCTGTTGCTAGGTATGACACATTATTTTAACATATGTGATTGGTTGTCACAGATACACTCTTTTGTGATCCTGCAAAGTGTGAACACCCAGTGGTGTGATATGAACTGCATTACAATATGAGACAGTGAAAGCGCTGTTTTTGTAATCACACTATTGCACTGTTGTATTTTCCAAAGTCGCCATTTATCTTGGTGTTGTGTTAACTTCATTTCAGCTGTTATATTGTTATAGCATTGGGTGGGAGACGTGAGCACATCCATGAGATCAACCACAAACATCATCCCTACGCAATCGAACCTGTAGTGTTTCATTTTGTTTGGAGAATATTTCTCCTACCTCTGTGTTTCCACCATTTTCTCCTCTTTTTAAGAAACTCTTAAGGCCCTTAAAAGTCCTACTCATAACAGTTTTTCACCTTAAGAGCTATCTAAAGGGGCGCCCAGTTGCTCACCTGGTATGGCAGGCGCCCCAAAGGCTATGTCCTTGCCGCAGTAGGATGGTATCGATTCCAGCCTGCGGCCCTTTGCTGCATGTCAACCCCTCTTTCTCTCTCCCAACTTTCACACTAAAACTATCCTGTCTAGTAAAGGTGAAAACCAAAAATCTAAAAAAAAAAAAAACACCAAAAAACAGAGCTCTCTTAAGGGCTAAAATGTTTTGTGAACAACTTTTATCTTTACCAATTTTCAATTCTCAGACAACATTCATCATTCTCAGTATATTCTTATAATTCAGCCAAAGATATTTCAGCCTTCCTATTTGTGGAGCTTCCTTCTGTCTCGTCCCAGTGAAAGACTTTCACTCTCATCTGTAATAACATTCATCCTCTCTGCTACGTTCGCACGCTACGTCCTCACTGATGAACGCTGCTCAGAAGAGGCTGTAGTGTGTAATACACATCGGAGCGCTCCTATCCTTGAGTTTAGATAATAAGTGCCTGCTATTGGCTTCAGTTGGTATTCTGCCCCGGGGCCTGTGTTACGGCTCTGTAATTACTGAGCCACCATGTATTTAGCCGGCTACAGATGCTGAGAACTTCTTCCTCTATCCACCCAGCCCAAGACACAGAAAGATACAAACATCTCCAGAAGAGAGAAAGAAAGTCTTCCTTTAAGTGAGCAGGCAGGAACGCTGGTTTTATAAACTCCCTGATAAGTATTTAATCTGTAGCTAAAGGCCAGTAACGGTTCTGTCGCTGGCAGACGAACCTGAAATCTGCAATCACTTTTCACAGCGAGAACAAGATGGGCGACCTTGAGTCGACAAGCACTCTTGGAATGTGGGACTGAGCCAAAAAAAGGAAGACAATCCCCTGAAAACGAAGAAAAACAAAGCAGAGAGAGAGATTCCATAGAAGCGCCAAAGCGTTGGTCAGGTATCCACTTGCAGGTTTTCTGCAGTGGTGCACATGTCAGTCACATAAAAAGCCACAGTGTTTTATCTGAATCAGAGCGTGATGTGTGGCTGTGTGATTTGCAGGGAGACCAGCTGTTCTCATGTATTCTGCTCTGTGGGGAAACATGAGAGGAGACTGTGCTGTGAGATTGTTCCTTCAGCAGCAGGACGTGCAGATTCTAACATACGAATGCCTGAAGCTGACTTCCATCCCTGTGCAAACTGTGAGTGTATGTTCATGTCGTCAGTGCCTGGAGCAACCAGGAGCTGTCCTTAACTTACCAGCAGCTCCTCTCACTCCTAACATGTAGACGCAGTTCACAAATTTCCCTTCAGCTTCCTGTTCCACTGACTCTCAGTGTGACCACTTTGTGCTGTTTACCACCCAGTCAGGCAGGTATATTCTGCTGACATTCTGGGCTCCTTTTCGTATCACTTTAAGTGATCTCCCCTGACAGAAATGTACAAATAGGGGTGGAAATCACCAGAGGCCCCACGATTCGATATTATCACAAATTTTAAGTGATACAATATCATTTATATGTTTGACGTTTTGTGATAACGTGTATTGGGATATATTGGGATTTATTAGTTTTTGTCTGCTGTGAACTTTGTCTCCAAAGGAAAACATCTGTTCTATCTAACAAGATGAAGTTTCTCGCTTTAATTATTTTTATTGCTGCAAAATGTATCTAATGGACTAAAGAAGAGGTTTTCTTTTATTTTCTCTCTTTCTTTTATTTTACCAAGAATTTAACATAATATAAGCAAATTGATTTGATACTTTTTTTTTCAAGAACACTGGAGGAGGGCAATGAGCAATGAAAGAAGAAAAGCAGTAGTGAAAAATACAAGAAAATTACCTTTAAAAATATAACCATGCTCATTATAGTTTTCCTTTGGGGTTTTTTTTCTCTTTTTTCCCTACCTTTTTTAAAATAATTTTCAAATATTTCTACAAATATCTTGCCATTTGGGGACCATTTCTTACCAAGTTGCTCACTAAATTTTTTTCCCATGTTTTTGAAAAAAATTGCACCAATTTGCTCGGGGTTCAAAGGTTAAATTGTAAAAGGCGTCTGAAAGAAAAGTGATTTCACTCCAGGTTTCAAAGCTTGAATTTGTAGTTGCAATATCAATCATTCATATTATAAAAAAATCGACACTTGGCGTCTCTGTATCGATATAATATTGCGACACAAAAAACAATGATGTATTGATTTTTTACCTACAGCTAACAGATACAGACCAGTTGGCCCTTTCTCCTCTGCAGTGTGATAGGGCAAAAATGTCACTTTAGTTCATACGAGGCTTAAATTTTTCCTTTTCAAATTGTTACTCAGTTATTAAGTCACAGTGCTGTGACAGAAGCCTTGCAAGAGCTAATGTTCATATAGGTGATAACTATTTACATTTATTATAACCTTACTAACCCGGATATTAAAATACTCATCACCTACTTATACTAATAAAACAGAAGAGCGAGCGGTGTTTCTGAAGTTTTTCACTCCTACGAAGCCACTGAACACAAAACATATCAGGGCGGATCTGAGGGGCCAAATCCTCCCCGCCACTACAACACAAACCCAAAAATGTCCTGTATCAGTATATTACAATATTTGGTACAATGATCTGTGTAATTTTATGAAGATAAATATATGAAAACATGATCACGCACCCAATTTTAGATCTTGAAAAGCTGAGTATTATTTCAAATATGCATAACTCCCTGCATACAAATCTTCTCCTAAATGAAAATGAAAAAATTGGGCTGTTTTTATGTAGCGTTGCAGTGGTGAGCTGATTTCAAGATATACCGTGGTGCGAAAATGCGGTTATCGTGCAGTTTATTTGTCTACACTGCTGAAACACATGCAACTAGACGGCGACCTTGATTTTAGTAACTATGAAAAAGGAGACTTTTTACACAAACTTCCATTTAAATAGTGGTTTCGGGTTCAAATTATAGTAATAAAATGTTTAACTAAAAAAAAAACTTTTGTTTTCATTCCTTTCAGGGTTATTGCAATACTGTGATACTGTGATACTGCATTATTTTCTGAGACAGTTATTGTACTGTGAACGTCACATATAGTTGCAAACCTACTTTAATGACAGTAGGTGAGTCTAAAGCTCTGATTGGACGGCTTGGCTTCAGTCAAATCTGGCAACAGTTGGTTGGGGAACAGCACAGTATTGCGATATTCTTGCGTGTTAATATTCCATCAATATGAATTATTAATATCACAAATACAAATGTAACTTTTGCCTATTAGAATACAATAATTTGCTTTTCCAGTCCACTAGATACATTTTGCTGCAATAAAAATGATGGAAATAAGATAAACAGACAGAAAACTTAATCTTATTAGATAAAACACATGTTGACAGCGCTTTTCTTTGGGACATAATCTGCCTTGGAAAAAGATAATAAATTGCAATATACATTATCGCAACACTCTGCATATTGTAACATGTTTAAAATCGCAAAAATATTGTATTGTGACTAAAGTATGGTGATAATATCTTATTCTGTCTCTGGTCATTCCGACCCCTACTGTCAACCCTCCTGAAGTCAGATGTCAAAATAAGTCACAAAGACTTTGGACTCTTACATTGGAGAAATGTTAATTTTGGGTTGGAGTGAAAACTGAGTGGATGATATTTCAAAAGTCTAAAGATGTCAGAATTTCACATTGTGTGGATGTTAACATAGTGACATTGGTAAGACAGTAGATTTTGTTATTCGTTTCTTAAATGACTCAATGTCATTATTTTACATTTGGAATGCGCTGGATTTTTGTTCCTTAACAAAACAACTTAAAACCAACATAATATCAACGTGATCTGTCGTCAGTATTCTACATCTAACTGACACTGACATAAGTGATCCTGACATTGAATTGTAGTCACCTGACATCACAACCTACATTCAAACAAATATCAATCTTGAAAGACGTTGGTGGCCAGCTGGGGGAACACTAAACATATCTATGAGAATCAAATTCCTTCCCAGCACCACAAGACAAACTCAATAATATCCAATATCAGAATGTTACAATAGTATTAACGCCATTTTTTTCTCTGTTGTGGAGTTGCAGGTATTTAGGACAATGATCTGCATATATATAATCACACAACCCACTTTAGACTTTTTAAAAGCACAGAGTTATTTCATTCATACAGAATGCAGCTGATAAAAACTTCTCCTAAACAGAAATAAAAAAAATAAATAAAATCAGGCTCCTTTTTGGGAGGTTTGAAGCTCTGACTGGGCAGCTTGGCATGAGTCGAATCTGGCAACACTGCTGATTCTCATATTTGAAGTGAACTTTGACTTCCACGCTACACACACAGACACCAAAATGGCAGAGATTTAACCCACGAGCATAACTGACTCTTTATTATAGATTATAAGTGACGCCTCCAGCTTGTGGCAACCTGAACGCACGTTAAACACCCTTAAATCTATGTTATGTTGTTTCTTGTTTTGTGTAGGATCAGCTTGGCGTCTTCAGGGTAAAGTGTCATTCTAACCCTCCATCTGTGCTCTGCAGCCCCCCTGCAGGCTGATATTCTGTCCCCCACCCTCTGTTTCCTATGACTCACCGACGCTGGTGATCCTCTGAGTGACCAGGTCCTTCAGCAGAGCATCGATGACCGGGTTGTGTCTGGAGTACAGCTCGTATCGATTAATCCCGACGTGGAAGCGAAGCCAGTTGGGGTAGGAGTCGGACGTCAGCTCACCTGTGGGGCTGAACTCATCCATGTTGCTTTCAGTGTTCCTGAGGAGGAAGACAGGAAGAAGAGAGGATGATCAGGTTTTATCTAAACAGTGACAGGTGTTTTGCAACATGCAGGATTACAATAAACTCTGAGCCCTAACATCAGATTACAACATGTTTGCATGTCGCACATCAGGACTGTGAGATCTTTACCATGACTGATCCTCCGCAGCTTTGGGGTCAAATCTGATGTCGGTGTTGACGTTGAACAGCGTGTCCTCGTCGGTCAGAGGCGGCGGAGATCTTTTATATAACGGATGCTCGTAAAGCGCTGACAACCTTGACCCCTTCGCAGGCAGGTTTTTGGTCACCGCGGCGTCCTGGATGAACTGTCTCTTTCTGTCCCCGCGCTGCCCGAGATGCTCGAGCTTCCTGGGCGCGTGCGTCTTGTCGCCAGTGACCGGACTCCTCTCCAGGGAGTGGGAGGAGATGTTGGAGCTGGGCTCGTTGCTGAAGTCCTGGAGGATCCGCAGCGTGTGCTTGTTAGGCCAGCCCTGCTTCCCCCAGCTCTGAGGCTCCTCGCTCGGCGTGTGCGAGCACGAGCAGCCGCTGCCGCCTTGCCTCTCCAGCTTCGGTAACAAGTCTATCATGATGTGCATGGAGCACGCGATCAGGAATACCATAAGGATCAGGACGCGGAATTTGCGCAGGAGGATCATCTTCATGGTCTCCCGTTTGAGCAGATGTGAGTATTTGCTGCAGATGATGAGCACGCAGATGAACAGGCTGACTACATCGCTGATGATGTTGATCAGACTGGACGCCAATCTGACAAAATACACGTTAAACACGTAGGAGCCATCTTCACTGGCCGTCTTGAGTAAAGGATTCAGTGTTCAGCCTTTTTGGAGTCGTGCTTTGTGCGCGCAGGGAGATCTCAGAGGCGCAAAATCATCCGCAAGCGTCCAGGTAAAACAGTGGGTTCAGACCAACGGTCGATTTGCGCAAGCCACATCCTCCACACACCGCCGCTCTGCTGTACACCAACCACCAAATGTTTCAGACACGAGAGTATGATCCAGCTGTGAGAAACGATCCGTTAAACGTCCGCGAGGTTCGAGGGCGCGCATCGGTCCATCCAGTCTCGATCCTGTGCGGGAGAGAGCAGCCGGGGATCAGCTGAAAAGAGAAAAAACATTCAGCTCTTCACATTTTAAATTTTCTCCGGGAAAGTCCCCGAAAACTACTGGTGCTCTGATCCACTTCGACGATCCGGGACGCGTAAATTCTGTCACATCGAGTCCCGGTTTAATCACCCGAGGCGAGAATAACGTGCCCAGGTAGCCGGAGCCAGAGATCCTCCCGGAGGAGCAGAGCAAGCTCCAGGAGCAGAAGCGGGACAGGAGACTGCACCTCTGTAGCGTGTGTGGATGTGGGTGGGTGTGTTAAATATGATGATGAAGCCAGGACTAGATCCAGCCTTTGCGCAGCGTCACTGTGCGCAGATTGGCTGAGAGGAGTGAGAGAGGAGCACACAACTGCTCGTCTGTAGAAATCCTCCTGCACATCCCGGCTGCGCAACAAGAGGGCGTCTTTCCACTGGTCAACATGAAGCCCGAGATTCTCTCTTCTCTGAAACTCATCTCCTGGAATCCCTCTGAAATGTCTCCTCCGAGACGGCAGTCAATCCATGATGATACATTAGACAGGCCTATTAGAGCGCTCATCAGTCTGAGGATCCGGTTCCATCCTGCACCGCTGCCACTCAACCCACATCATACCTACAGGCCGCATGAAATGAAACCACAGAGCTTTTCTCAGAGCTGCAAAACGGACTGTACATCTTTCTGCTGCTCTGACCTCTGACCTATAAGACACATCATCACCAAACCTGCCTGCATCCTTAATGTCCACTCAACAGGGCTGGACAGAGCAAATTCAGCACCCAAGGCATGCCCCCACCCCAATAAAATATTACTACTACCATCTTTTATTTTAATTTTATTTACAAAGAAGAACAAAAGATTAGGGATGCACGAATTATGTCGCTGATAACGTGACATTTTCATTATTATGTATTATTCAGAAAACGAAATTATAGCCGATTTATCGCATCAATAAAGCCAAACTGCTTTCATTGATTCAGCAAGAGCAGCATCTAAAAACCCCGAGACAGGAGGTGGCAGTACATCTCTTGAGTTAATTTTTGAGCCACTAATAAACACAGAGAAGAACAAGCTCAGCAGCTGACTAGAGAGCGAATATGTCACAGTCAAGCCCTCAGCATCAACAGCGGGCTTTGAAGCAAATTTTATGTGATGGCAAAAAGTGGACACTGGCGAGCTCAGTCACATGATGCCATGGGGGTCAGAAAGACTTACATTGGGAAAGAGACTTCTGAAAATCAGTTGATTTATCCTTTTGAGCATCAAAACCCTGACTCGTTTTACTGTCAGGATCTGATCATTTGGTCCAAGAGCATCTGGAAAATCTTGAAGAGCTGCAAGGTTAAAGTGATTTACCCCAATTCAAGTTAGCAGAGTGCAATACCGGAAGTAAGCTGTTCAGCCGGTAGAAA
The DNA here is from genome assembly GCF_026936395.1 of Plectropomus leopardus. Classification (NCBI taxonomy): domain Eukaryota; kingdom Metazoa; phylum Chordata; class Actinopteri; order Perciformes; family Serranidae; genus Plectropomus; species Plectropomus leopardus. The sequence goes on along the minus strand of NC_142194.1, from coordinate 20,648,609 downwards.
GTAAGTAACTGGGGGGACACGTAAGTCTGTAGTGCGAATGTTCGATGGGCTCAGTAATGCAGAAGATTCTAGTACTTTCGCACTGTTGGAATATAGAGTTTTTGCTTTATGCACCACTGAGCAGCTTTTATAGGAATGAACAAAGTCCCGCCTCCAATGCTGTATCCAGGTTTTCTTTATACATCTATGGTCGCAATGTGGGCCTCTTCCACAGTGTCCAAAAATGACAACATAATTGTGCCACTGGCCTGAACCCCAACCCGCCCCCCTCCCTTTAACCCTCTGGTGTGCATAAACTACAGGTAATAAACTTATTTTCAAAATACAAAAATGTGAAATTATCATTAATTGTATGGTTAACGGACATGAGAAGCACGTAATTACTGGTTATGAGCACAGACTGAAAAATAGAACCATGAGCATAAGATCTTTCGATCACTGTTCCTTTATGTACCATTGCTCCAAAAAAAGGGGGGGGGCTGACATAGACATAGGTGTACCGATGTTGCCTGTGGCAGGATCCTCCACTGCCAGTCAGGTGCACTAATTTTTCTCTTTTATGGCTACTTGGTGTCGTACTATGACTGCTTCCATGCTTCCTGGTGGCTGTAAATAGGCAGCAGAGGCAAAGAAATAAACAGCTTGCACTTCATCGTATGGCATATATGCATGAGTAAGTGATCATGCTGTCTGTGATTACCTCCACAGATTAGTTTATAATTAAAAAAAGCCCACGGAGAGAAGAAGGAGGGAGATAGTGGAATAGATTCATGAGAGAGGAGATGCTTTAGAAGGGCTCTCTCTGAGGGGGGGTTACCCGCTGGAACTAAACATTACCTGTGAATGTTAATGAAGCTGATATAGAGGCTGAATTAAAAAAGAGGTGTTTACTGAGCTGAAGCTATATATGAGGTGATTGGTTTCCTCCAGGAAGAAGCACCAGGTGTCGCGCTAACAGTAGACTCTGATACATATAAGACATAAAGAAAACTCTTGTGTTTGTGCAGAAGGAAGGATTCCCCTAAATGAGCGTGTAATCGGGGGGTTTACACTGACTGCTGACATTTCAGGGCCCTTTAACTCCAAAGAAAGCAGAGAGCTCGGTCAGATGGCCTCCTCTGGTGTCTGATGCCAGTGATAGCGGAGCGCGGAGAGACAAAGTGATGCTTGTTGCCTGTCCACATCTGAAGCCAGCCTCTGCAGCCTGCAGCCTGCAGCCTGAGGTGAGGCCGAGAAGAATGTGTATTGATGTCAGTCAGACATGGATCACAGCAGTCGATGGGTCAATGCTTACTCACAACGCTTGTCTTGTGCAATTGTAGCTGAGCTTTTCAACGGGATCCTCTGGAGCTGCCGGGCTCAAACGTCAACACTTTTTTGACTCTCATTTTATATGCTGTCAGACGACATTAGCGCTTCAGATCTGCTAATAGAAGTGGACTGTTGTGAGATGACAATTTGCAGCTCGAAATTAATAATCTCACTCTATTACTGAGCAGAAAGCACGCCATCATGAGAAAACAATAAATCCGCACACAACAGGGTCACACTGTGGGATTAGCAGAGTCAGATTACACAACATTCAGATTTTCTATGGCCAAGCCTTTTTTCTTCTGATAGCAATCTGTGACATAACAGGCTGATTATGAAATGTCATGTGACAACAGTAGAAGCACCTAGACGCTGTACAGACAAGATCAGGCAGGAGAGAAGGAGGAGGGGGGGCATCCTAACAGATAGCTGACTACAGCACCGGTCGTAAATACACAAGATTTATGTCCTCTACACTTCACAGTGTCTCTCAGTGAGATAGCACCAGGGGATTGCAAGATAGCACTCTGCGTGTTCCTATCTGCAGCATCAGTGTGAAGCCGGAGCTTTCTACTGTACAAAGTCTGACACACACAGAGATCCAGGCCAGAGGTGACACAAGGCACAATGGAACATGACATTTCTGTATCATAACGTGCCTCTGTTTAGAGTAAAATCAACAGGAAGCTGTTAAATGGTTCTGTTCTATTATAAGACGTCTTTCTTTTAACTGGGTATCTAGTGGTGACTTGATGGCCGACAAGGTTACTCATACAAACTAGTTTGGTGACCTCACAGCACTGTGGGTTCATTGTTTTGGAGGAATTAGGAAGTGACAGCTCAATGCATTTAAACAAAAACATCTTTGTTGGATTATGTCTCACTTTAGTTTCCGGGTTCAAGCAGGACCATATCAAATTAAAGGGCGGCTTCATTTTTTTTTAAATTTTATTTTATTTTTTTATGTTCTGTATCATTCAACCGTTCCTAAAGCTTGAGGATAATTAAATTTAATAGATTTTAAGATTTTTTATGCTACTCATGATGACATTTAAGAACAATTTTACAATAGCCAAAACTGAAACAAACAAAATAAAATAATACGTGTGTGTGTGTGTGTGTGTGTGTGTGTGTGTGTGTGTGTGTGTGTGTGTGTGTGTGTGTGTGTGTGTGTGTGTGTGTGTGTGCAGTTTTGATTATTGTGTTCTTGCATCTGATCTCTTGTTTAATTCTACCTCAGTTTTTGTCTGGCTTCTCTTGTTACATTGCCTCTGGGCTGTCTTGCTGCCGCTCTGCTTTGTTTGTCAAATCAGTTTGTAAACACTGTTTTTAAAGGTGCTAAGTAATTCTCACTGTTCTAAAACTTAAAACTCCTTTCTTCGTCTGTTGCCCTAGTCTCTGTGGTGTGTTGTGCACCATTCTTTTGCAGCAACTTTTTCTGGTGGTTTGTGTTGTTGGTAAATATGGTTTGTTCTTTCAACATTGGATTATGTTGTCACTGTGTTAACGGGCTAACTAGCATCACGGCACTCTTCCTGTTTCCGTCTTTCTGAATAAAGATTACAGATGACCTCTGTCTGCTGGTATCGAGAGCTGTTTTCTCTCATGCAGGTGCAGATTGTACTTGCTGGTTGGCCATTATCTGCAGTTTTTGCGGTGTGTCCATGTAAAACGTTTGAGCCGAGACACAAGACTTGAGGTGAAGCAACAGTCCGCTTTTGTTGCTGACTTCGGTTTGTTGTGTCTGGGCCTCAAAGCACCACAAGCTACATCGATGTGGTTTTTTTTTTGCGCCAACATGCAGCCGATCTGATTTATGATCTTGTTAGTTGTTGAATTTTTGCAGCACTTGTAACTGAATACAAAAAAAAATGTCCATGAAGTGAAAATGAAATGTTAAAGTCACCCTGAAGCTGCGAGGAAATAAAATGCTGACAGTTGTTTAGCATTGTAGGAGTAGAGAGCAGCTACGGGTTGGACAGCGCTCTCTGCTTCTGTTCCTGCCGTTCATACGTCCCTCTGTATCGCCGGCGTTCCATATGTATTGTCTGAGTAAATTCATTTGTCTGAGTTCGCCCTTGGCGTGACCAGGGCTGAGTGGGGAACAAGACTAATTTCCATCCCCAAGCAGAGCGGCACTCACTGCATCTGATACGGCACATTTGAATGGATATTACAGATAACAATGCCCTCTGTTGGCCCCAATAAGCCTCACGACGTTCCAGCTGCTGCTCCATCTCCTCCACCCTCCTCCTCACCTCCATTTACAGTCACTCGGCTCAGAAACCAGATGTGTAAACAGACACATTTAAAGTGGCACGATAATCACTTGTGTAAAAACCTCCAGAATCACAGGAGACCTGGTGACATTCTGTTTGTTTTTGCTCCTCTCCTCTTCCTTCTGTTTGCATTCTTTTGTTTTCCCTTTTCATCTCTTTCTTTATAACATCTGAATGAATGATGCTCCTTTTGTTTACACAATTATCACTCGTGGGTGTCAGCACAAAGCAAGGTTGACATTCTGCTTGATTGCATATTAGGGATGTGCGAGAGAGAAGTGTGCTCTCTTTGTGATCATCACTTTGTTCTGACTTACAGAAGGATGGAAGTTCTTGATAAAAATAATTGGCATCTCATTTAGATGAAATGTAATATTCATAGAGAACTCATTGTTCCTGGAGACGATGCCCGAGGGCTTAAAAAACACATCTTGGCAGCTCTTTACACATCAGCAGCTCTACAACACTAATATGTGTTTCTACTAAATGTTCAATGTATTCCTTCATGAATAATTAGGACAAAACAGGAAATTAAACTGGGCTTTTTTTCTTCACATCAAAATAATCACTGGCAGTGAAACAACAACTGCAGTTACCTGTAGACTGGCACACAGCTCCACAAAACACTATAAAATACCATTAATAAAATGTAAACTTGAATTACCACTTCCCCGCGAACCAGTCAAGATGCAGTTACATTTTACACGTATGTCTAAAAAAGTGGACGCTTCAGAGTTTTAAGGTGGGCACTGGGCACCCAAGATTACTATCACCAATTTAGTATCTGACTGTTCTGTTCCTGAGTTATGAAGTTAAGTAATGGCCAGAAAACATAATGATAGTGACCGGTGGCATTTGATCACCAATATCTAATCAGTTCATTCTTGAATCCCAGTGGACCTTTGTGCCAAATTTGAGCAAATTCCCATAAAGCCTTCATAAGATATCAAGCTTACAAGAATGTGACAGACACAAGGTCACAGTGACCTATGACCACCAAATTCTATTAAGTTCAGTGTTGAATCCAAGTGGACATTTGTGCCAAATTTGAGAAAATCCCCTCAAGGTGTTCTTGAGATATGGCATTCAAAAGAATGTGACAGACTCAATATTACATTGACCTTGACTTTTGACAACCAAAGGCTAATCAGTTCATTCTTAAGTCAAAGAGGATGTTTGTGCCAAATTTGAGGAAATCCCCACAAGGCCTTCTTTAGATATGGCATTCACAAGAATGAGATGAACGTAAGGTCACATTGACCTTTTTTGACCACCAAAAATCGAATTAGTTCATTGCTTAGTCCAACTTAACAATTGTGTTAAATTTGACAAAATTTCCTCAAGACCCTCTTGAGATATTGTCTCAACAAAAATGTGACATACATAAGGTCACAGTAACCTTGAGCTCGACCAACAAATAATAATCAGTTCAAAGTTGAGTCTTGTTGAATGTTTGTGCCAAATTAGTGGAAATTTCTCAAGGCCTCCTTGAGATATCGCATTCATTAAAATGTGACAGATGCAAGGTCACACTGATTTTTGATTACTAAAATATATTCAGTTCACTGTTGAGTCCATGTGGATGTTTGTGCCAAATTTTAACAAATTCGACCAAGGCATTCTTGAGATACCACATTCACAAGAATAAGATGGGCGTACAGTCACAGTGACCTTCGATCACCAAAATCTAATCCCTTCATTCTTTAGTCCAAGTGGACATTCGTACCATATTTGAAGAAAAAAAATCCCGGTCACGTACCCACATATGTGCCATGACCTGAAACCTGAAAATATAATGCCTCTGGCCACATTAGGGTCTGCGCAGAGGCATAAAAAAACAAATTTGCAAACTCATGGTGGGACTACAAAAAAAGTCAAAGGATTACTAAATCAATAGAATTCCTCGTCAAGGAACCATGAATGATACAAAATGTTGTGCCAATCCATCAAGAAGGTGTTGAGATATTTCACAGACAAGTGGGCATTTTTTCCTGCTAGTGGTGCTAGAGAAAAAGTCACGAGATCACTAAAGTCAAAAAGGATTCATCCTCTGGGAACCATGAATATCTGTCAATGTCTGGCACTGTATTTAAATTCCTCTTTGGATGACTATTACAGATGAGCACCTTCTGCTGGTACAGAGGGTTACTTCCTGTCAGGCAGGCCCAGACTGTATATGCTTGTTGGCTGTCAGCTGTTGCCTTTTGTGGTCCATTCATGTGCATACACGGGTGATGTGAGGTGATGCAACAGTCGGCTGTCATCGCTGCAAGGTCTCTGATATTGGTATGTCTGGGCCTTAAAACTTCCAGTACATTGAGACTGAGGTTTCTTAGAGTTTGACTTCCAGTTCTTGACGTGGGCAGGTTCAATCATTTTCTCATTTCAGTCATTTCAGCAGGCAGCGAGCTGATTTACTGATCCAACCCCAGAGGAAATGAATGAAGGGGCTAAAACAGAGGGAGGTCCTGAGCTGCCTGCAGATGATACAGAGAAAGAAAGGAAGGGAAGGATGCTGCTTGATTCAGGACTCAGGACTCTTAGTAAGTGGTGATACAGCCTCCCTGGGGTCATCTCTTAAAACATCTTAAAAGCCCAGACTGTCTGTGGCTATAATAAGGTGTTATTGAGAAGAGTCCTCCTGACCCTGTCTGCCTCCCTCTGCTATCAGACTCTCCTTCTGCTCCACCTTGGGGTTATTTTTAAGTGTGTTCGGGAGGCTCACGATCAGCACTATACTTACCCAGGTGTGTGTCTTCTTTGACTTGTGTGTGTTGAGGAGTGTGTGCTGTGGACAGGCAGAGAAAGACGGGCTCTGTGTAAATGAGTGTTTGGGGTTGGTGCAGAGTGGGTGGGTACCTGGGTCACTAGGTACAGGGATCAGTGTGTTTTTGGGCCCTTGCTGTGTTTGTCCTGCTGGCTGCCCTGTGATCCTATAATTAGAGCCAGGGCGGACCACTTTAATGAAGGCTGCCTTGGATGGATGAGTGTTCCTGTTTGGATCCTTTTGGTACGAATGTGTTTATTTTGGAGCGCGGCTCCGGCAAGCACCAGGCCTCCCCAGGACGCTGCTCGCTGCTTGGCTCCAGATATAGCAACGACCTTTAGCACCCTCCCAGATCCTCCACAAACACTCACCTGTGGTAAATGTGTTTGTTAACTTTTACTCTTACTGCATGAGATGCTCCCTGACCTGCAGTCTCACCTTGGATGTTAGGCTTCATCATAAAGAGAGCAGTGAATTTTAAAGACAACATTCAGGGAAATATGCTGGCTCTGCTTAGAATGAAGACCCAACTGCCTCTGTCCAAAGACGACAAAATCTAGTGAAATGACAACAAATTTTGTTTTTATGGGGGCGTTGTGCTCTGGACAACATTGTGGCTGAGCATCATGACTCGTGTCTAGTCATGGCTGGAGGAATTATGTTATCAGGTGTGTCCAATTCTTGTCACACCATCTCAAGATGGCCTTAAGGGAGTTTTTCTCAAATTTGGCACAAACATCTACTTGGACTCAACAAAAATTGATTCAGGAAAATCAGATTTTGGCACAAATGTCCACCTTGAGTCACTGATGAATGATGAAGTTGGTGATCATAGGTCAAAGTTACTGTGATCCTGCGTCTGTCTCATTCCCATGAAGAAGAGAAGCAGGTCATGAAGGTGTGTTTTCAAATCTGGCACAAACATCTAATTGGACTCCAGAATAAACTGATTCGATTTCAGTAATCAAAGGTCACTGTGACCTGATAAAACATGTTTTTGCCCATAACTCAAGAATTAATGCGCTTGTTGTGGTAAAATTTTACACAAATGTCTAATAGGATAAAATGATTAAGTGATGACATTTTAAATCCAAAAGCCAACCAGGCTTGTTGTTTCCCCTTTTCCGGTCTTCATGCTGAGGTTACGTGTCCTTACGGATGCTTCATATTTAGCTCAGACATATAGTTTCTTCGAACAACAGCTCTTTGAATGTCGAGCATCAGATTAGATATACAAACGCACCCCCATTTAATGGACAGATGTGCGATTGGTATTGATTATGAATGATAACAACTGACGACTGATAAATCACTCACAAAGAATTTGGTTGAACATGTGAAATTTAATTTATCAAACAAGATCTGATTCTAAAATATAAACAATGTCGGGTCTCCTGTTACATTCTAGCTATCAGCAGAATGGTGTGTTTTAAAAGCATGTTTCAGTGATGAGCATTTACGAACCAAAGGCACAACATAACTATTTTATGACAAGGTTCTTGGAGTCTGGAAGAAGAGCAAAGCCACGAAATTGTAAAATGAAGCGGGCACCGTGAAGCATTATGCAGCGTTTAATGTTTCTGAGATTTGACAGATTTGATGCATTTCTCTGTTTAATGTAACTGTAAATTAAATATCTTTATGGTTTCAAACAGTTCATTGGACAAAACAAGAAATTTGAAAATGTCATCTTCGGTTTTGGCAAAAGATTTTCAGCCCAACTTTCTGTAATTAGTTTGACTCAAAACTACATTAACTGAAAGTTCTGTCTGCATCATATTTCAGTACTTTCAGTCACACTTTTCACAGAGTACATTTAAAATGAGGCATTTCTTACTTTCACTGAAGCAGAGTTTTGCACCAGTTCTATTAAATCTAATTTAAAGTTTCAGCAAAGGATCAGTGTTACTGCATTACATTTTGAGGATGTGGAAACTGCTTTATCCTCTCACTCTCATGTGTACACCTTTCATTCGGAATGTTATTTTGCCTCATGCCCACATATTCAATTTCATGCAAATATTTGAATTAATCACCGCAACCAATAAAAAAACAAAAACACTCTTATCTTGTGACATGCTCCTTTGGCTAAACAAATTTTTGTTTCCTCTACGCTTTTACATGACCTCTTTCACAGATACCATCTCAGAGAATAAACATTTATATTGGAAAATGTTATGGGTTTAACATAGAGCAGACGTCACAAGCCTTACTCTGGCACCTGAAAGGATACTAACATCCTGGTGGCCTGAAAACACTGAAATCTCACCATTAATCCAGCCGTCTGCTCGGCCGAGACATGTTTAGGTTGCTAAACGTGGCGGTGGGAGAGGAGGAGGGGCTCTGCTGTAAATCTTGGCAGTTATGACAGCGAGGCTGAAACGGAGCTAAATGGAGACAGATCCTGAAGTCGTTAAGTCATAATGAGAGAGAACGGGAGATATCTCAAAGATTTGACTCTGGGCCAATGTCATTAGGGGATGATATATGAACCTATTCCATCTGGGATCTTAACTCATGGTGGACAATGCGCTCTCACACACATACACACCCAGAGTCTAACTAACTTGCCGATAGCAGCGGTTCTCACCTAGGAACTCACACACTCTAGCACTCACACCTATCATCTGTCTGCTGACTTTGCAACTCCCTCTTCTTCGTTTGCCTCTTCATCTCTTTCGTCTTCTCTCTTCAAACTGTAGACCTGTCAAGGATTTTTCTCCTCTCATTATGTTCTTCTTCCTCATCTCATCTCCTCTTCCTCTCTGCTGCTGCTGCAGCGGCGTGTCAACAAAGTCCCATCACTGCCAGCCAGAAACACACTAAACGTCTGCATAAACATGAGGTTTGTAAGAGGCAGCGGGCTCCACTTGGCAGCACTGCCCGTGGCGTCTCAGTGTGTTGCCCGTGTGTGTGTATGTGGGAGGATAGCCAGTCATAGTGACACGGTGAAAGAGCCACTTGTCTTTGTTTTTCTGCTGGAGGTACAAGTCTGGCTTTAGACTCGCACACAGCGAGGAACCACAAAGCTTCCACAAAGAAATGGATTTCCTTGGATAAAGTATATTTGGAGGAGATCTTTTCAGACAGTTATTGTGCTTCTGGGTCATAAAGACAAGAACACTTAGCAAAATGTTATATTATCGCCCCTTTTATGATCCGCTTTATGCGCCAGTGCAACCAAACGGGCGCTGTATGCTCAATGACGAATCGATCAACAAAGCACCGTCTGTTTTACTGCCAACATGTAGATCTGAGGACTTGCTGGCCTGCATTTGTATTGAGATAAACTTTGTGTTACAGGAAACTCAGGCAGATTTTCCTTCCTTGTTACAGTCATTCAGGAGACAACAGACTGCTGGTGTGTACAGTGAGTGGGGAGTGATTTAGCAAAATATCTGACCCCAGTTCAACAATCAGAAGTCAAGCTGCCAGCTGCGGGGTTTCCCACACTTTCATTTATGTGTGGTGGTCCACCACAGTGAAGTAATCTGCCACCACATGTTGATTTTCTATTTCTGGAGCTGGACCATTCAATAGGAGCGCTGTTGGAATATATAAACCATTTGATTATTTGTGAGCGCAGAGCATACTCTGGGCACAGAAGGAGCAATAGAGAGTCAGGCGCAGTGAAAGTGAAACTTAACTGCTCATTTTGCAGAAGCTACTCCTCTCATCCATCGATGTGATCTACTCAGCTCTGACTGGATCGACTGATCACTTTTCCACCCCGCAACTCAAACTGCTGCTGTGGAAAAAAAGAACTTTTGAAGGATTTGCCTGCACTGCATTCACAGACCCACAAAAACCTCAGATTTTAGAAAGGGGACACAGCATAGAACAAAAGGACACACAAAAAATTCAAAAGGAATAAAAAAAACATAAGTGCATGTGTCCACATAGCATTTTTTTTTTTTGGCAGAAAAATAGTGGCAGGAAGCTGGGGAGAGCTTCATCTTAGTATTTGTTTTTTTAAATAACATGCTGCGCATGGGCTTTGTTTCTATGACAATAACAGCTTGACATTAACACTAAATGTTGCATTAGTTAGGTAGCTAATACATTATGTGGCACTGTTATGCTACTTTAACAGAAGCTTGGCTACACAGTTTACAAAAAGTTTACAACAGTAAAGTGATAAAAACAACAATAACCTAGCAACATTCAGTCTCCAGCCAATCAGCTCCCACAAATGGGCTTTTCTGTCTTTGTTGTGACAGTAGCTGAAGGGGCCACAGTGACAACAGCACTTTCTGAAAATTTCAGATATTTTTGACAGGATGCGCTCAAAAGTTGCACAAAAAGGCAGAGCAGTCTGAAAAAGATGCTGGGCGCACCACTTTTCCATTGGGCAGCCACATAAGTTCTTTTCCCACTGGGATCAGCTGGAAAAAGACACTGGTGCCTGAGAAAAAACCATCTGATGTGGCATTCCCCATTACTGCTCAATGGCAGGTTGTTTTCTTGGACAAGGTCTTATCAACTTGATGTCGGGAAAAAAGTCTACCACGTCCCTATAGAACCAAACCAGCACAAAGTTGAGGAAAACTTACAAAAACTGTAATGTCAGAATGTAAATCAGCCGAAAACAGAAAACAAGTGCAAAATGACATTTCTTTGTCCAACAACCAGGCTTCAGTTAACCTGTTAAACCAGAAAGTAAACATGAGAAAAATTCTTTTCTGTCGGTGGTGTTAAAGGTACAGGCAGATGCAGCACTGTAGGACGGTCACCAAAGCCACTCCCCACATTCAGTTCACTATCTGCCCAGCACAAGCTAACTGCAGCAGTGGCTAAAAAACTCCTAACACCATGTTAACACCTGACAACGAGATGTTTAAGGGTCCCAACAAACTACAAAGTCACCGTTCAGACATCTCGCTAAAAACCACAAAACCCATTTTCATGGTGGCACTTGATGCAAAGTCATCAATAGACATCCTGTGGGTAAAATAAACGTGCACACAAAATTTCATGGCAGTCCATTTAATATTGGCTGAGATATTGTCCCATTTCTGAAAGGTGCTGTATAATATAAATAATGCTTAAATGTATTAAAGAGCAGCACACACACATACACAGCAGTAAAGGAGTGAAAGGGCAGCGTAAATGCGAAAGACACAGGTTGCATTTGTGACATCAACAGAGTGTTAGATGGCCATCTATATTCTCGCCGATCAAAAGGTCAGCGCGTTGTTCTGACATTCTCTACACCTCCGGAGCTCATATCCCCCCGCCGGGTCGCCCAAATGTTATTGTAACACAGATGATAGCTGGACGGCGCCTGGTGTGGCACACAGAGCGAGTGTATCCTGAATGGAGTTTCCACGAGATTCGGAGAGGCTTGACCTTTCAGTGATAGCCTCGATGTGAGGTACTTTCCCCTCAGGGTGAAAAGAAAAGGCGCGTCTGCTGTTTTCCTGCCTTCAATGGAGGCTTTATTGAACGGGGGCGGGAGAGAAGGGAGGGCAGCCGGTTCTCCTTATCGAATGTCGAATGTCTGACCCCTTTTTTTTTTTTTTTTTTTACAGAAATAGTCTCACTATGCAGATGCATTAGGGACGTAGAGTGTATTAAGAAACTATTCAGGGCATGTTCCAATGTCCTCCCTGATGCTGCATGATATGAGCCATGAAACATGCGTACCTTTATGTGGCTTTATGTGCTCTGTGCAGCCATTATTTTATCATTTTTTTGTGATATTATGCTGCAGCTAACAGGATTTCTCTTTATGACTCCTGCTCCAGAATGAGGTTACGATCAGCTGGAGTAAAATATGGCAAACCTTGGAGTATTACTGCCTCATAAAACATACATCAGACTCTATTACTGCTATCAAAAGGACGACGCATGCAAGACCTCTGGCCGTCTGTGTTTTTGCTATTCAAAGGACGTATCGATCTACACAAAACCGTTCCTGTCTTATTTCCCTAAAGACTGCAGCGACTTAAGCCCTGTATATATTGAACTGTTGGCCTCAATAGATCAACACGCACCTCTCACCACTATAACCCACAGGACACATCATGTCAGGTGTAAAAAATGTTAATTCCTCAGTGTGAATCAGTTTTTTTTCTCTTTGAAATGCCTCCACACGCTGGAGGCTGCTGAGTTCTCTAACCCTTTAAAGAAGCATGCAATCCTCCAATTGAATTTAAAACAGCAGACAGGTTTTCGCATGACAACAGCAAAATGTAAACGAGCTTTGAAATGGAACTGAATTAACTGCGCTCATGACGTGTGTGTGTGTTTTACCTAATCCCATTCATTTCTACATAAAGGCCGCACAAACCAGTTCTCTTCTCTCATTCCTTTAGACCACTCCGTCCAAAGACAGAGGCTCTGTGTCTTTGTGCAGAAAACACAAAAGCACCATTGTTGCAGGTGGTGGTTTGTGGTGGTTGGGGCAGGTGATTGCATTAGACTGATGACGTGTACAAAACGCCAGAGGAGAAGAAGACAGGGGATTTGTTTCCTGCCACCTGTCAGCTGTTTCCCAGAGAAAAAGGAAAAACCCGATACTAGAGCTGCCAAAATTCCTTCTTATTAAGGCCTCCAGAGTAATCTGAGCGGAGGGCTGAAGGCCAAAACTAATGTTTATGCATTACATTAAAAATAACATTGTTTGTATTTTTATTGCAATTAATTGCAATAGTTAATCACGATTAATCACATTTTGTGAATCACGTTTTTTATTCCATTACTTTGCATTTCAATCAGTCATAAAGTCCATATTGACAAAGTAAAGCATTTAGCAGCAGATTATCCTGATTAGGAATCAAATGGCAGCAAAAAAAAATAAAAAATGGCTGCATCAGACTAGCATAAATTGGGCGTGTCTGAAAAGGGGAGACTCTTGAGTATCCACAGATCCCATTTTCATTCAGATATCTTGAGGTCAGAGGTCAAGGGCCACCTGTATAAGAACAATGCCATTTTTTTCAGCATCAAAATTTAGCCCAACTTTGGAGCTTTATTTACTCCCCTTCTTGACAAGCTTTAAAACTCAGCCCAGTACAACCTCTTAAAGAGAGGAATGTCGGCCGGCAATTAACACAATGTAAAAAAAAAAAAAAAAAGCATTATGTACAAATCTGCGTCATGATTGTAGATGAATGGTGTTTGGTTCCCCCCATTACATGGGAAGTGTGCTTTAAAGCTGACGCAAGCGCCTCAGTCCGAAGATTGCTTAAGGAAAGTTTAAAAAAGCAAGTTTCTTAGTCATTATAGCTCTGAAAATAAGAGGAGAAAAAGCATGAACTTTTCAAATCTGTGGCAGGCCAAAACAAAGAAAGTGCAAGCTAAACGTGGCCCAAGGGCCCCAGTTTGGGTGACTTTGCCGTAAAGGACAAGATAGAAAGCGGTATGAGGATGGTGGGATAAAGGTGGGATAAAAGGTGAAGGCAGATAAATCTGAATAAGTCTGAGACAGATGATGATGACGGGACAACATGAGGGAGCAAAAAGTACAAAATATAAATCAGCATTTCCCATATGCTGCCTTCAAATGGCGACACATTATGACGCTAATTTCCAATACAAAACAAACATTAAAGCCTCAGTTTTCTGTTTTCCTCAGATTATTTTCATGGTGTATCTCAATGACTTTCCTCCATCTGATCCCCTGTTGTCTGAGCTCCCACCTGCCTGCATGGGCTTTCTGCCGGAGCTTTGTTGGCCCCCGAGAGCAGCTTAATACCCACAGCTGATCTTAAACCGGTAAAAGGCTTTCTCTCAGGCCTCCCGCCACACCTCATTTTCCTCTGCCAACATTCCTTCAAAGACAAGACACAGTGAGGACACTAAAAGGCGGAGGATGAATACAAGGTGTTAACAGAGGTCTGAAAGTCTACGTCATGCGAGTGAGGACAGATTCATATTCTTCTTTTGCACCGAGATCTCTCTGACTGTTTCCATGATTGCGTTTCCATCTATAATACCACATAGCAACAGCTGCAGATATGGACGACTCTGGCGGTCACCTGGGCTGAAATAGTTCTCACATTATATGCTGTGTGTTTGCTGAAGGTAATGGAGTCAGGGCCCCGTTGTGTTCTACATCCCAGACTTTCAAAGAGCCTCGAATTCAAAGGAAGCGCCCACAGCGTCCAGCAAATCTTAGAGCAAAGGTAGCTGTGCCAAGGTAAATACACAGCTGATTTGTAACAGCTCTCGCCTAAATGGATACCGAGTGAAAAGCAGAGTCTGAACATAAAGACAAATCCAAACGGAGCCTAAATGCACTCTGTGTCCAGTGATCACAATCAGGCCTAAAGACACTAATAGCCTCCGTCTCTATCTGTCATTTAACCCTGTTTAAATTAAGGAAAACAATCCAGGGCCTCTGAGTGGATCGCGGTCAAACGGGAGGAGAAAAAGTAAATTGGATTAGTAGTCTTCAATCATTCAATCCGACTATTGATCCGCAGCCAGAGGAAATATCTGGAGGGCCGCTGTACCATCCAAAGTGGGATTGATCGGGAAAACGGGACGGACAGAAGCTCATTTAGTTGATGCATCTAATCACTTCAAAGTTCCACAAACACAAAGCGACCTCCGAACTTCATACACACACACACACACACACACACACACACACACACACACACACACACACACACAAAACTACATTTAAAATGAGACAAGCTTACTTTTGAAAACAGCTTATTTACTCTCTTAAAGCTCCAGTGTGTAGAACTTAAAGCAAATATAATATAATCAGTGTGTTTTCTTCAGTGTATAATCAGCTGAAAATAAGAATGGTTGTCTTTTCGTTACCTCAGAATAAGCCGTTTCTATCTACATAGGGAGCCAGTCCACATCTACACTTAAACTTACTTCAAAAATCGAGGAAACCAATTGCCTTGAAAAATGTAAGTAAATATAACTTTTCATTTTAATGTATGTTAACTTAATATCTAATTGTTAGATTTACTTAAAGATTAGTTATTTGTACTCAATTTTGTGAAGTTGTTGCAACTTATAAATGGCTAATTTAATTAAATCAATCTTTTTTAGCAACTAGACCAAGTTGACTGTGCTTTATGTCTGTATTCTGGTTTCCAGGATTATTTTAAGTAAGGTCAACTTTTCAGATTTTACAGCATACACAGATTGCCATGTTGAGCTGCCACATTTCTACAGTAGCCCAGAATGGACAAACCAAACACTGTTTCTCTAGATAGGGACATTCACACAGTTAGAAGCTTTTGTCTGTGATGAGTTTAACAGCATCAGAGAGACACCGACACCGTAGCGTGAAACTGGTTTGTTTGTTGTGGAGAGGAAAAGAGGTATTTGTGCACATTTGCTGAAAACGTACAAATATTGATGACATCGGAAATCATGGAGGCAGTGTTTAAGCAAGATATAACCATAAGAAATGAAGAGGACATTCAAAAAAAAATGGCAGAGAAGGACAAGTGGGTAATATAATGACACATGTGGCGATGTAATTAATGACCACCACTGTCTACAATACTCCGTAAAGGTCCTTTAATATGACCTACTCCACCGTCACCTCAAACTTTTGACCACCCTCTGGTGCTATCTATTGGCTGTAACTATGGCAACAGAAAGGATGCATGGAAGTATGTGGACAGTGACATTTACAATGTGTGAAACAGATAGATTTATTTTCATATGTAAAGGGAGAATAAATGAGCCCTTAATCCTACACACTGCTCCTTAAAAGATGAAAACTTGTCTTGTTTTCTTGTTCCTCAAAATAACTTACTCCCCACCAGCACCAGCACATCTCCTGAGACTGATATCTCCGCTCAGCTGCACGGTTTACCTGCTGTCCTGCCTTTAGTATGAAATGCAACTCTGCAGAGATCAATAAAACACTCACATGCTGAAATATATATCGATCTCTCAGCAGTATGCAGTATGACAGCAGTGTAATCTACAAACGAAAGATCAGAAAGATCCAGCCGAGCTATGTGTGCTCATGAGTATACACCCCTCCCACGCGCAGACACACACTTGAAAATTACTGATATTGAATGAATTTGATGGCAGAGACTTCACATTACTGAACTCTGAATGCAGCTCCAGAAGCTCCCATAATTCCAATGAGAATAAAAACCCACTAACTGCAGCTTTCCAGCCTCAGCGCTGCACGCTGCTCTGATTGGACTGATCTCAGTGATTGTGTGGTGAAGGGGGGCCAATCAAGACCAATTCCAGGTCTCATGTGTTTACTGCTGTTTGGTTAGAACTGGATTTTGACGAATGAATAACTTAAAATGTGACCATCCAAACTAAACCAATTAAACTGCCTTCATCAAACATCTGTGATCGTGTAACTGCAGCTACAAGGGAATGAACATTTCTTTAGGAGAGGAATCTTACTCAAGGAAAAGCTTTTTTAAAATCATAAAAAGTTTCTTTCATTATTTTGTGATGAGATAATAGTCAACTGGGTCTCATTCTGAAGTCGTCAAATACTGCTGCTTGGTCAGCGATTTCTGAGTCAGACACCAACAAAAAGCCATCTTTTTCGCAGCGGTATATACACCAGCAGCGTCAGTTTGAAACGCCGCCAGATAACAACGTAACTCAAGGAACTAGAGAGACCGGGTACGGTGGACAAGAATGGAGGTGGATGGGTCCAAACGACCTCAGACTTTCAGCCAGGAGCCTGCTGTTTGCTTCCCATATGCATGGGAAGAACTAACCACGTGCATGAAATGTAAATTCATAGTCTTTTACTAACACTGTGTATTTTGAGAAAAACTGTATGCATGTTAAGAGAAGAAACTGTACATTTCCTGTGAAAACAGAAGCGAATTTTGAAAAGACACAGTGTATATCACTTAAATTGACGCTGTCCCTTAACATCCAAAGCAGGTGCACCCACGATGCCTAGCGCATCATACGGAGATGTCAAAAGTCCACTGAACATGTGGCAATATGTTACTATTTGGGAGTGAGAATGTGTTGTAGTAGTTCAAAGCTTGAACCGTTTCCTCTGTAGACACAATGTTAAAATTAAAGCATTTACAGGAAAATAGAGGAACTATCCAAAATGCTCTCGCTAATGTTCAAATTAATTGTAGAATTGATGCTAAAACTGGTCTAAATGCTCCTAATGGAGCAGCATCCTCCTACAGTTGGATCTCTTTTATTTCATCAGCCAACTACACAACTACCACATCAATTTTTTGTCATGCTCCATGCACTAAAGGATAATGCCCAACAAGGTGTCCATTATCAGGGAGGCCAGAACTCAACAATATCCTCCTCTGAGTTGATTAATGACTGATTATAGACGAATGGCAAAATGAAGCACAAACTGCAGTTCCTCTAATGTTTCCTTGAGGCTGGCTCCAAGAGCGAGTCAGTTCCCATAGACCTTAATGATAAAATGCCCAACTTTACAGAAGAAAAACAGATGTTTGCAGTCTGGTACAAAAAAAAAACAGTTTTGGTCTTTGTAGCTAACTTCAACATTCATGACAACTGAACTGAGGGTAAATTTTTATATCACAGTTCCTCTCTTAGAAACAGTCTTCTGCGAGGAGTCCCTACCATAGATTGGATAATAAAGATGGACACCATCACCTTGATTGTTTGTTAAAGCGTTTGTTTATCTGGTCATCTGGTCATATCTGGCAAGTTTGACATCATGACTGACAGCTGCTGGTGGCAATTGGTGTGCTCATGATTGATGGTTTAGCTCACAATTGGTCAGAAGGGCGTTTGGGTGGGAACTTGACAGCAGAGATTACTACGACGCAGACTCTGGCTCCAAATGACAGTGAATAAAGAATCGGATACTTGGGCTTCATTTTTGTTCAGGAAGAGGAAGTGGAGATGCATCGTCCATCCTTGCCCACTGCGCGATATGTGTTATTTAAACACTGTCTCCAAGCTTTACCCCTGTTATAGTACAGGATTTATCAGCTAAATACAGCCCAATTTTAGAGCATATTCTAAAAAAAATCATTAAATATATTAAAAATACACAAAAACTTGTAAATGATTAACAAAAGTACTTCATACCAATGCGATTACATTATGGATGTTTACTTTTTGTCATATACACAGATTCCATTTACTCTTTCATCAAGGCTAAGACTTGATGTGGACTAAACTTTCACTTTTCAGCCTTGAATAATGATAATAATAAAAAATCTAAATGTCTAAATACAAATATATTGATTACAGACATTTATTAAACATCTTTCTTAATGTAAATAGCTCTATGGGTATATACAGTCTGTGGTTGCTACAGTCTGTGAGTCAGATCCACTGCTCACCCCTGCACAGCGACACCCTCTGGTCACTTCTGGCTCCAAAAAACCAAGATAGTGAACTTCAAAATGCCATTTAACAAACCAGCGGGTGATGTGACAGTGGCTACGTCCATTACTTACACAGTCTATATTTCATACATTTTTCAGTTGAACAAATTTATTCCCTGTTGACAATTAATTCCACTTAAAGGAAAATCTGTCACGGTCTTCCTGTTAATTTTCAGCTGTATAAATGGCGTTGTCCTTCTGTCACCACCACTCTCACACGTTCCTGTCAATGTTGAGACGGGAGAAAATGAGGCAGATGTGTCTTTTCATCTGGGAATCGCTTTGTTTCTCACAACCCGTTTAGCAGTGACGGACAGCAGCACAGACAGAGTTTTCAGATTTTAGATGTTAGCTTCTGCACTAATGTTGGATGCATAGATAATGCGTAAAGAGGATTTCTGGATATGTGGGGACAAACGACTCTCTGGGGACCAATTTGCAATCAGCGCTGGTATTAACATGGTGCAGCGGACATTCTCATTGCTGATGAGCGCCACATGCTGGAGCCGTTCATCCCTGTCTCTATTGTCAGTCATAATGAAGTGACACTCTTCATTGTAAAAGATGGAGAAACATCAAAGATGTGTTCTTTGTTCCCTCTCAGCTCCAGATGATGATTATTCATCTCTTCCTTTTCTCCCTTGGCACTTCCTCTCTGTTCAGCTTCTCTTTCAGGCTTAAATCTCTCTGCTGTCGCTCTCTGCTCGCTGATGATGCCAGTTTTTCTCCTCTGAAACTCATCTCCATTTGGGATTTCTCAAACAAACCCCTCTTTCCCATCAAAGACCTTCTTCTGTCTTTCTTTTCAAGGCTGAATCAATACCTGGACACCGCAAGCAGGAGGAGGAGGTGAGGAACCAATCACCAACAGCAACACACAAAATTATTCCTATCTTTTAATTCGACTCCGAGGTCATCAGACCAGGATACAGATTTTCTCCTACTCTGGACAAACAGACAGATCAGTTTAAAGGCGAGCCTGACAGGTTGCTGTTGATCAAAAGGCCTCATTTACATTTCAATCTGCCGCCGTCCAGATAAGGCAACGATGGCCATTTTGAGATGGGCGCCATCTGTCAGGTGTGCTAGGTGGCTAATAATGATGGCGATATTTCATGTATGTTATCACCATCTGCATGCGTCTATCTTTCAAACAACAGACACCACAGCCACAATGTGTCTACCTTCCATTTTAATGACAACATCAGTTACCTCGGGAGATCTGCAAACAGATTTTATTTGCAAATTCAGAAGATAAATTAAGGAATCACTGCTCTGACGTTAAGATAGAAATGGACATTAACTAATTCATCGATGCATCTCAGCTCTCTGGATCAATAGTCCACATCCTCAGAGTTAAACTATCGCATGGAGTTTTGGTTTTTTTTTTATTTTTCACCTGCATATCTCAACTTGACAAAATCATCACCAAACTAGGAGTACCTTCTCATGGTTGAATGATTCTGCAAACCGGTCAAGTTTCAACTAAAATCTACATCCATGATTGTGAAAACATGCATGCTTCACACACAGAAGATCTCAGTCAGTACAGTTTCAAGATTACTGAGATATAATGTTGAGTAATGGAGTATGATAATGTCACAGTTAAGGTGACCTTTGACCTTTTGGATATAAAATGGCATCACTTAATTTTATCCTACTATACAGCCTACTATGTCACTGTGACCTTTGACCACCAATATCAACTCATTTCATCCTTGAATCAAAGCGGATGTTTGTGCCAAATTTGAAGGAATTACATCAAGTTAGTCTTTAGATATCATATTTGCAAGGTCACAGTGACCTTGACCTTTGACCTTAATCCACCAAATTCTATTCAGTTCACTCGAGTTCAACTGGATGTTTGTGCCAAATTAGACGAAATTCCATCACAGCCTTCCTAAGAAATTGCATCCAAAAGACTGACAGGTGCAAAGTCAAGTTGACCTTTGACCACCAAAAGCTAATCACTTCATTCTTGATCCAAGTCGATATTGGTGCCAAATTTCAAGAAGTTCACTCAAGGTGTTCTTGAGATATCGCATTCACAATAATGAGTCTGATAAGGTCACAGTGACCTTTGATCCTAGACCACTTAAATCCAGTCAGGTTATCCTTGAGTCCAAGTTGACGTTTGTGCCAAAGCTGCTGTCATCAGCTGGCGGCATACCAAGACATTAAAGATCAATTTCTTTCAAAGCCACTGAAGAATCAATGAATATGACACCTGATTTAAGGCGATACAGTAAATGTTGTTCATGGTCATTTAAACGAGACACTGCTTCTATTGCTCCCTGTGACTGTTGCACCGAGAGGCTCGTGCTCAGCTTGCTTCCAACAGCTCAGGGAAACAGTCACATCAAATGAGATACCGGTGTCTTCCCTTTTTTAACACCAGATCACGCACTCGTCAGTCGTCACAGCAAGGAGGGAGAGGAGGCGTGTCATAAATGGCACAGAGAGAGCAGTCCTGTAAGTGATATGTAGTACAGATATGACTTCACCTATATGTCAGCCGATGGAGTCATGATTTCTCTTCTCAAGGCCACAGATTGCTGCTGTGCATGTGTAGGTGTGTAGGTGTGTAGGTGTGTGTGTGTGTTTGTGTGTGTGCGTGCGTGTGCATGCATGTGCATGCATGCGTGCATGTGTGCGTGTGTGTGTGTGTGCAACTGGCTGGTGTCCAACTAAAATGAACCAGACTGAGACACACTAAGATCCGAGGCTGAGGAGGGCTGCAGATCGACTGGTCAGACCGGTCAGCGTCCAACAGAAACACTTGAACGTGATGAAATTTGGCAGATGTGTTCTGCTGCAGGATCATTTAACTCGACTTAAAAGCACCAACAAGTGAGACTTTTATTGCCCCACAGAACAAAACGACCGGATGGAGGTCGATAAAGGTTGTTGATCAATACCACTGACTCAATGATTGCTCAACC
Source organism: Plectropomus leopardus (assembly GCF_026936395.1). Taxonomy (NCBI): domain Eukaryota; kingdom Metazoa; phylum Chordata; class Actinopteri; order Perciformes; family Serranidae; genus Plectropomus; species Plectropomus leopardus. The sequence continues at coordinate 20,626,999 of NC_142194.1, read as the reverse complement.
ACAAACGCTAAAAAGCCCTTTTTTTCGAAGCAGAGCCGTGGTGCTCTGCACATACTGTGCACGCTGATGTGTCAGCTCCTCACTAAACATTTAATATCTCACTTCCTGTCTTCTCTACAGCTTCTGTTGATTTTGTGGGAACTCCTTATGGTGTTTAGTGGATAAAGTGAATTAAGTGGTAAATAGCTGATTCTGATTTGCAACAGGGGGAGGAAGACAACACAATTGTGCTCAAAGGTTTGACCCCATTCTGTTGCTGCCATTATACTTGTTAGATGCAGCGCTGAAGGACCGTCCTGGAGTCGCTTCACGTCTGCACGGTTAGCACAAGCAAACACAGCAGCAGCAGCCACGATCACAACAAACCATGCCAACAACCAAACTGCAGAGTGTGTTTCCATCTCATGATAAGCAGTGAGGGAGAGAGAGCGAATCAATATGCTGCATGCAGCTCTACAATAAAACCGGAGTTTATATATTTGAAGAGAAAAAAAATTAATGCGAAATTCTTCATTGTTGATATTGTGGCAGGCCATCACATTAAATCAATGCACAGTAAACACAAAGCCTTTATTATTGTATTGAGGGATGCACTTACTTCACCTACTTCTTTTTAATACTTGTACATTGAAAAGTCTGATTTGATAGATTATGTCAAAACATTTACTTTTGAAATATTAGGCAAAATGCTCTTTAAAAGCAAAAGTATGTTTAGGAAGAGTTTTTGATTAACTCTTCCAAGTTAAAAAAAAAAAAAGAGTCAGAACTGGGTTTTTTGTGATTTGAGTTGTCAGTTAAATTTGGTCTGAGATACAGGATTTTAAACCATCTGTATTTTCTCACTACATCGGAGCCTGTCTTACCCTCAAGTGTGCATAAACTACAGGTCATACACTTCTTATCATAATGCAAAAATCTGAAATTATCAGTTGTTATATCGGTAACGGGCACCTGAAGCCGGTAATTATTGGTATCAGCTGAAAGAAATCTATGTTGTGCATATCTACATTCAAGCTCCACTAAGAAACTCATAATGTGTTTCCTTCAACTCAAGGTAAAAAAAAAAAGTTACTATTTTTACTGCCTGAAAAAGGAACATTTTCTTTCCACCTGACAGTGACAATATCTCATCATTAATTGAAGGACTCCAGACTCACCCACAGGTTCAGACACTTATAACTCAGCTCCTGGCTTATAAACCTTATATACCATGTGAACAAGAAACTGTCAGTGTCATGTACAGTATATATACTGTATATATACTGTATATATATATATATATATATATATACACACATATATACACACACACACATACATATACATATATACATAAAATACCACAGTGAAACCACAAGTTAGAATATTTCTCTGTAGCTTCTGTAAGAAATGTCTGCACGACAAAGACCTAATCAGCCCCCATAAAAAGAAATAATAACCTTAATTATTTCTATTGAAAAACAGTAAAGAAATGCCTCTTCAGCTCTGTTACAACGATGAGGGTCAGGATGAAAAGAACGGCTCCGAGTGGCTCTCGACTGCACTCATACTGTCACTCCATCATTGTTCCAACATGAGATATACAATATCTCATTTATCTCACTGTGCTCTCCTCATTAAGCAGGCTGCACTCGGAGACACTCTCTGGAGGCCTAATAGCTGCAATTAGCCAAAGAGTTGCTGTGTAGCATGAGTATCACGGCACACATGACACCCGGACCCTCCTCCACACACACACAGATACATACCGGGGGTGAGGGAGCTGTCAGAGGGAATCGTGGCCCTGGTGAGCTGAGTGAGAGTCAGACGGAGACAGAGACAGACCCAACACACAGACAGACCCAGCAGGCAAATGCTGCACACTTTCTTGTGCATGTGCTAATAATGTCGGGCTGTGGGTGCCAAGCTTGATTTTATTGGCTGTCAGGATGAGGAGCACTGGGCTTGGATTAGCACCAGGGAGAGAGGAAGGGGAAAAAAAACTCACTGTGAATTAAAGTCTGTTTTAATAAAGGCAGTTTTTTTTATTTAACTTACACTCCCTCCATTAGCTGCTTAAACCACTTCAATCTCAGTCCTGCTCCAGAATCTATCGATTTTCCATCATTTTCATTATTAATCCTCATTCACTGAGGGTTCCTGATGTGCATAAAGAGAGCTGACAGGGCTGAGTGGGATGAGGGAGGCTATGTCATCTGTTATTCAGTGATCAACCTGTTAAATATTAAACCTATGAAACCTAGAGCAACATCAGCTCTTTGTGCTGCTTTTAGATGCCTTTCACAAGCAAAACTTAAAACCCTGAGCAAGTTGGTGAGATTTCTTTTAGAAGACAAATTGGGGGGGGTGGCGTAATGAGCAACTTGGTATTATTGTTCCACAAATTGCAAGAAACAATTAGATTTAGAAAATGATTAGAATTTCTGTAGGGGACAAAAAAAAAAAAAAAGCTGGGGAAAAACTTATAATTATCATAATTACATATCTAAAAAAATGTTTATCAGAATTCTTTTAATTTTTTTAAAGATTACTTTTTTGGGGTACCAGGATGATAAGGACCAGGGTGAGTGGCTTATTTCTTCCTGAAACTTTAACTATACAGTACTTTTTCAAAAAAAGGACAGAGGATAAAGAAAGAGAGAGAGCAGAAGGAAAATATTTTTTTAAGAGAGTGTAACAGGGACTGTGACAGAGACGGAGGCGGTTTAATTGCGCCGACAACCTCAGCAGCTGGGTTTAAAACAGGAGACACTGATGGGGACAGAATAAGACCCGATAATCTACCAGAGACGGGCTCCTGTTATCTGTCCTCCGATCCCCGGGGTGCTTGTAAACCCAAAACTCCTCACAGGAAGAGAGACACACGGATAATCTGAACACACGTGCAGACAGACAGGTGCATGCGCAGCGAGACAGTTAGGAGGGCAGGTCGGCTCAGGCACCCAATGTCCCCGAGCAGCTCGAGATATTCCTGCTCCAGTGAACAGCATAATGACAGTCTCTTCTACTTCACACGGGCCGGCCGACGTGAAAATCTACTCTTCAGTTTCATCAGGAGGATACGCTGTGGCGGCGCCCCGAGAGGAACAAATACGGAAGTAAATGACTTCAGGGCTTTTTTGGGGGCTAAGTAAACTGACTGAAATGCAGCTTTGTGTCTATATTAGAGTAAATGTACTAGAATGTTTAGTTTGTCTGTTTGCAGAGGTGATAAAGTGTGAGCAGGGTTTGTGCACTGCAGGGCCGTGCAGAGAGCTTTAGAGGAGCAGGGGGTCAAAGTAAAAAAGGGGAACAAAACACCAACATCATTTACAGCATAAGATGTTGAGATTTAATATCAACATAGCCGCGGGTCATCCTTTCAGCTAACCCATGAAGTGAAGGTTTTTATTCCAGGTCAAATATGAGTCAGCTATTTGATGATATTTTGACTTTTGGAGTTTCTTTCATTAACGCTTTGAAACCTGGGGCAACATCATTTTTCCCATGCGTCTTTCAAATGCCTCTCACAACTATCGAAACCTTTGAACCCTGAGCAAAATGATGTAATTTCCTTTAAAAATTGGAAAAATGGCAATGAGCAACTTAAAAAGAAATTTTCTCCAAACCGCAAGAAATTAGTAGATTTAGAAAATGACTTATAAAAAGATAAGCAAAAAGTACAGTGATCAAAGGAAAGCTATAGAAACACTCTATTTATAATTATCATAATTACATATTTAAAATTATGTTACAAAATTCTTATAATTTTTTAGCACTTTTCCAGGTCATTTTCTTTGTATTTTGTTAAACTTTCTTTTTGTTTTTTATTTTACTAATTTTCAGAAAATTTCTTGAGATATTGCATTAACAAGATTAAGTCAGACAAGGTCACAGGGACCTCGACCTTTGACCTATGACTACCAAAATCTAATCAGTTCATCATCATTGAGTCCAAGTAAATGGTTGTGCTTAATTTGAAGAAATTCCCTTAAGGATGGACGGACAGCTGGACATGTTTTTGGCACTTCTATCTTTATACCTGTACTGGGTACTTTTTAAGTATTTATTTAATAGTTCTTAGGAACTATATTTGTTTTTAGTGTTTTTTATTATGACAGAGAATATTTTTAGCGTTTAATGTTGATTTTTTTTTGCACCTGAGCTCTCAGAGAAACACTCTCATTCTTCTCTTCACACAAATGTAAAGTGAAATGAAAAAAAAATGTACATTTTACAAAAGGGCACTTTGGGCATCAAGGGCCAAAAGGGCCAGTGCTCTAGCCCCCTCAGCCTCCCCCTCTGGAGGTGCCTGTTGTGCAGTTCAGACCCACAGGGAGCTTCGACGAGACAGCGAGGTCACACACACGCACACAAACACACACACAGGAACCACTTCATGTTAGCCATTGCAATGCTACTCTGTACGTCCACATGCACAAGCACACGCTCACATTTAGTCAGTCAGTCACTCCTCGTTTTGTTATCCAGATGATTCACAAGGAGTTTATATAATCTGGCGCAGCGATGCAGAGTCAGAGTGTGATAGTGTGTTTTTTTTGCTTCGATAGCATGGCAATTAGCCACATAACGGATGGGCAGCCCATCATACAAGGATAATTGAACAAAAATTCATGCTGCAGTCGTCAGGTTTTCAGTTCAGAGGTGCAGAAAGTCTTAGACTCTGTAGGGTGCAATGTTCAGTTTTTGTCACGATTTATTTATTTTGCTGTGTTTGAATTATTTGCTCTCCTCCTCGTGCTAATCTGTGTTTACCTGGATGTATATTTGCTTACATGCTGTGTTTCCTCGAAGGAAAGTGTGAAACGAATCAATTAACCACAGAGAGGTGAATGTTACTTTTTCTCTGCTTTGTTTGAACAAAAAGAAATCCTGTGCACACTGCCTGCGGGCCTTTATTTTTCATTTTCAGGATTGCATAGTGGCTATTGTGCTTTTTAAATTACAGTGGTTGCAGGATGGTGTGTGCAGCACAGACTGAAACTTTTAATGCACTATTCATTAATGTGCTTCTTCAGCAGATAGTGCGCTGCAGATAACCTCAGTCACTCACAGCTATGCCTCCTCTCCTTTTGGGAGGGAACCGAAAAAGACAAGAAAGCAATTATATCTCTACCACCACACTCATCTTCAGGTGCTCTCTCTCTCTCTCTCTCTCTCTCTCTCTCTCTCTCTCTCTCTCTCTCTCTCTTTCTCTCTCTTTCTCTCTCTCTGTTCTCCCGGGCTGATGACAAATGGAGGAAGAAGAGCTGCAGGTGCTGATGGCGTGATGGTGGTGGGTGGACGGGGGGGGGAATCATGCTTCATTTCAGCTCACGTTATGGTGGAGAAGCAGCGCTGACCACAAGCACCGACAGTTTTTAGGGCTTTTAGCTGCCACTCTTCACTCAGAAAATCAGTCTAAATGGTTGCTTTTCTGAGTGATGCGTCGAGAGCGGTGAGCGGCCATACTTTGTGACGAACGGAGATCTTTTTCTGGTTGAGCTGTGCACCTTTCCAGCCCTGCAACTGACCTGCAACTGACTGTCTCTGTGCCCACAAATAGACCAGTTAAAGGCTCTGTTCACATAAAAATAGATTAAAAAACATATTCCTACTCACCTCTAATGGGATCTAGCCACACATAGCCATTTGGACAAATTTACTGAAATAAAAGTCACCTTTTTGATAAAAAAAAAAAAAAAAAAGCTGTATATCTATATAACAGCTATATATCAATCCATTATACAACAGTAAAATTGAAGAAAACACAACAACCCATTATTCTGCACAGACACACACAAAATGTGCAAAAGAGAGCTCTTTATTGTTCATTGATTCTGTTTTTCCGTAAGAACAAATCCTAAAAAAGGAAACATTGGTAAATGATGCCCAGTGTCTCTGGAAGGACACATTGCTGCATATTTTTTGGTGAATTAAAAAAAAATTATTCCTGTTAAAATGTAGAGCTTTGGTCTCAGATATAAAATGTATAATATCTATAACGTAATTTCCAACTTTCAGCTCTCTATCTGACTATCAATCAGTCTTGCTGCAGGGATATTAGTTTTGTTGCCAATAATAATGTTTGTAATAGTGGTTTAGAGTGTTAATAATGCCTTATAACAACATAAATATGAGCATAATGCTTCAAGGTCAAGTTTCCTCGTTGATCATTTTGCCTGAAATTGATGTGGTCTTGTGAACATGAAGGTGCTCTCTGTGACCATGACGTCTGCAGAGTGCGGTGACGGCTCGTCATTACGTCTCCAAGCAGCTCATTGTCTGCTCCATGTGAGGATGTGTAACTATAGAATGAGCGTTGAGGATATGATCGTCATACCCTGACAACACGTTCACAACCTTGAGAGAGCGTGACGGACATTCAGAGCGGAGGAGTGGTGGCACACAGGACCATAATGCACGTGGGTAACGTGTTTCTGACCTTGTGAAGCATCTTAGTCATTCTTAGAGCCTTATTATTGCCATATTTGGCTGCAATAAAACAGGTTTAACTGCTTAGCAGGTTATCAGAACTCGATCTATAAACACCTGACAGGACTGACAAAATGACAGATGCACGTCACTTCCAGGTCACAGTTGAGTTTTGCTCTTCCTCTTTTGCCTCCTGATGCAATTTTCCTTGTTTGTACCTGCCACACGATTCATCACATTCTCTCTAAGGAGGAGCAGCAAACGTTTGAAGAATGATGACAGTAATATGTTTGTTTGCTGCCGTCTTCCAGACTCCTTCTGAACCCATTTCCACAGTGAATCATGACGGATCACTCAAAAGAGTAAAAAAACAAACTATCAAAATGTTTAAACTAAAAGATGTGATCTCTTACATAACAAAATATGAATGTGCATTCAGCCTGACACTGTGTGCACACAGTGAAAACTAAAAGTATATTTATGAAACTGTGAACATGCCACAGGATGTATTTTAACGTCACTGTTTAAAACAACCCCACACTAAAGCACCATTCTTGCTGCACAAAGAAGCCTACTTACACCCGCTGACATCTGGCTTTTTTGAAAGTTAGAAGTTACAAGTTACAATCAGCATTTACTCCAAGGTCAAATGACTCTGCTGTAGTCACAGGTAATTATCTGCTCCAGCTACAATCAGCAGTGATGGCAAATTTCTATAGCTTGATGCAATGACAGGCCACCACAAAATCCTGTCTGTCTCTGACGAAGCAGCGCTCAAAAATCTTTCAAAGTCATTTTGACCGAGTTTGAAACAAAGTAAATAAAAAAGAGGTATGAAAAGAAGTAACCGCGAACATTTTCTCTGGCATCCATGCTGCTTTCTACTCTTTACTAACCTGTTTTCAGGCTGTGAACATGACATACCAGTAAAAACCCAAAAGACATACTCGCCTGCAGCAGAGCCGTGTACACTGTCTACTGGAAATAGAAGAGGAGTCTACTGCTTATTTTAGAGAGTTTAAAAACATGTGTACATGTGCTTATTTTGGTGGAAGGGGTTAAGGAGCACATACAAATCTCAAAGAAGCCACAGGTGAGGAATTCTTCCCTGTTGTTTTTTTTTTAAGGTTTTCTTTCTTCTGTTCAATGTATTTTTTGTTTTTCCTTTGATAAGAGCGTCAAATTATGTAGATAGCAAATTCCTCTGAGACAAATCTGTGATTTCGAGCTACGTAAATTAAATTGATTTAACTTGACTTTTGCAGATTTCAGGGGAGACCAGCTAAAAAAAACAGTTTCAACTCTACTCGACGACTGCTACTTAAATTAGAAAGCAGTCCATTTCCATGTGTTTGGTATTTTTTTTTAAAGCTAATGCGCCGAATGTGACGAATACACATGAAACATACTCAAGACAACATTATCAAGCAGACATGGCCATGTGTCGATGTACCGAGGCCCAGTATATTTAAAAAATATAATGTACTGTATTGTTTTGTACACACTAAACTGTTTTATTCCTCTGTTGTTATGAACTACACCAAAATGGGTAAAAAAAAAACAACCTTCTCAATATTTGTCTGTTCTTGAAAACATAATGACACTAACTGTCGACCTCTTAACCAGCTAAACAGCCTAACCTGAGGTTTGGCTGCAGGCTGTAAACACTGGTAATGGCTGTTAAACCGACTGTAAACATCTTTAAATAAATAACATTCTTTACAGTTGTGTTGAAACCACAGGCTGTAAATAATGGATGCAGTTACCATGACTTCACCCACTGGTTTGTGGACTTTTGAGCCTCGAGACAGCCATTGCCATCTTGTTTTTTGGAGTCTGCTAATTTTGAGCCTTAATAAAATGTAAACAGACAAGTTCTTTAAACAATAATTTGTATTAGCTATAGAGACAAAACCACATTTTGTACCAGACTTTACATTTTTTTATTTCTGCTGTTAACTCCGTGACTGTGTTGCAATATTTCAAATAATTCTGAAAAGCATCTGGTATCATTACATTAGTTCTACTTTGAATTTTTGCTTTCTGTACTCACATTGAAAGCTTTGGAAAATGAGTTTAATTGTTTTACACTTTAGCTGAACAAAAATAAGCACCACATAATAATAATAATAATAATAATAATAATAATAATAATAATAATAATAATAATAATGATTATATATATTTAAGTGTACTTTAAACTGTTAAGAGTTAGGCCTAATGTATAATTTCAAGTTTAAATTTGCTTTTGCAGTTTGCCTTTGACGGTCGTTTCCACTTTATATTTTTAATTTAAAAAAATAAAGCACTATCTGGTCAGGCACATTTTACAAGCATTTAAGACCAGTATCAGAAAAAGCCCTTATGATGTTTTTTGTTGTTGTTTGTTTTGTTGTTTTAAGATTTATTTTTTTGCCTTTAATTTGTAGGACAGTTTCAGCATGAAAGGGGGACAGAGAGGGGATGACATGCTGGGCCCCCCATGACCAGTACATGCTGTGTCAGTCTGAATTTGGTGGATTAAATTGGGGCTGCTTGACAGTAAATTTCTGGGCTGCTTTTTGTTGGAATCAGATTATTTCATGCATTTTAATCAAACACATGATGCAGCTGATACTGTGGAATAAAATGCATTTATGCGACGGCAGCCCTGCATTATTAAGAACATAAAGACAACACCAGATATCAGGTTTCATATCTGCTGTGACAGTGCAGTGATATTCTGCTGCTCTCAGCTCAGAGACAAAGACGGCCTCTGCTCTTGAAAGGATTTAGGAAAGCTGAAACAATGACTAAATTAAAGTCTTTTTTTTTCTTCCACTCCCTCCTTTCTCATTTCTCTCTTTCCCTCGATCGTCTTTCAATCTCTGTCTCTCTGTTTTTCTGATTGATACACCCATTTCACCAAGATTTCACGCTTGAGAGATCCCAAATGGGTCTCCTCTCATGACAAACAGATCAATTTTTATAGACTTGAAAGTTGCTGGTCTTGAAAATTGTTTGACTATCTTCAGAGTTTCGTGGCAGCGCTTTCTCTCTCTCCCTCTCTCTCTTTGAGTCGTGGGCTTCAGATACTGTTGTTGTGTCGGTGTCATAAACCATTTATGAAGTTGCTAATATCCATCGCCGCCCAGATATATTTCACACCCAGATGAGTCTGCAGAGGTGAACTACAGAATGTGTCAGAGGGGCCAAAATGCAGCATTTCTGTTAAATGTGCTGACACAAAGAGCTGCATGAGACGCTTTACAGTCCGCTGGTTTGTAATGTAAGCAGCAGGTGGCTGAGCCTGTGAGCGCTGCGGCTGCTGCTGCACTAAAGATGCTTCTCAGAGATCCACCTGCCTCGTTGAGATACCATTGGCAGCCTGGAGTCACACTTCAGCCTGCTCACACATGCACACACACACCAGCTCAACCTGACCTACATGTACAGGATCACACACAAAAAAAAGCTAGAATGCAAACACTAAAAACACAGACACAAACACATTCCTATGTATGCACACGTGTGTCTGCGAGTGTGCACACAAAAACAATGTAATTTAAGTAGCTGTGTGTGTCCACCTGCAAACAGATTCTTCAGAGCACATTTTCACAGTCGTGTCTCTGAAAACGCTTTGATCACAGCGGGACGCTGCAGTGCCAAGGTGAGCAGCACATTTACATCTCATTCACAAAGTACACTGCAAGGTGAGCCTGCTGCTGCCTCACCGCTCCGAACTGAGTGTGAGTGTGAGTGTGAGTGTGAGTGTGAGTGCGTGTGCGTGTGCGTGTGCGTGTGTGTGTGTGTGTGTGTTCACCCGCCTCTGTTGTGTGTGTTTGTACCGAAGCCAACAGGTTTTATGAGGCATTCTTTAGTAAGTGATTTACAACCTGCCTACTTACTTGTGATTCAGCCTTTCAGTGTATGTGCAATATGTACGAATTTGGGTATATTACTTTTTGTAGGAGAAGGTATAAAACTATGGATGTCCCAATCGTGTTTTTTTGCCCGCTGATCCAATCCAAGTCATTTAATATTGAGATCTGCCCAGCACACTTTTAGACAGCTCCTTTCAATTTATTTTTAAATATATCTGCATCCAAGCTGTTCTTTTATGTTTTTTTATTTTTATTTATCAGTCCTTAATTATTACTGTTTTGTTTCTAATACAAAAAAGCATAAAATGACAAACCCTTCCTTTAATCTTGTTGGCCTCCTCGGTGTCTGGAGGGATTGTCTCTGTCCCCTTTAAGAATCTAGTGCTTGTTGCTACAGTCCAGCCTGTGTCTCAGTTACCTGAATGATCTGTTTTCTGTTGTGTGTTTATTTTTGTCGTCTGCACATCTTTTAAGGCAGAGTACACTTCATTAATAAAAATAAAGTCCATAATGGCTTTTTGCTTGCAAAGCTTGCGTAATTGGCAATGTGGCAAGTGGTGGTTGAAGTTGTAGTAAACTGTGTGTGTCTCCTCAGAGCAGGACGGAGAAACACCACAAAAGGCAAAATGCATGACTTGAAAAAAATGAACCGAGCGCTCATAACTTTAGCAAATGAAATAAATAAACAGTATCATACTGCATTTTTGTTCATGGTGTGTGGTGTTTCATGATGGTAAGGGCTCAGATAGACTAGAGAGACAGACAGCTTAGTGGAGCAGAGGAGACAAAAGTTAAAAATATCTGTGTTCAAACCGGAGTGGTGGGAAATGTTGGCACCATTGGGGCAGAAAAAAGTGCCAACTCCACACAAAAAATAACCAACCGATGTTGTTATTAAACTTAAGGAAGATGGTTTTTGGCAGCATCATATTCTACATGGCCTGCTGGGAGAGGACCATTACCTGCCTGTACACAATACATATGTATGACAACACAGATTCCAAAAAAGTTGGGATGCTGTGTGAAATGTAAATAAAAACAGACAATTATTTGCCTATCCATAGAGATGGAATGAGAGGAAAATGTATTGAACACACTAACTGACATGTATGTAATACTTGCCAAAACAAAAATCATCTGTCATCAGCCATCATCATTTGAACATGAGAGAATAAATCACACGCAGAGTGCATGAGACTTGCGCCACAAACCAACACGACTAACTTATTAACTTACTAAACCACCTGAAAAAACACCAAAATCTGCAAAACAATGAATGCATGAAGGAATAATGTCGCTAAAGTTACCTCTGACTCTGATGAAAATTCATAAACTGCACAGCAGGAATTGAATGATGCCATCAGCAGCAACATGCCCGAGCAACCAGATGAAATCTTTCTTTTTTTTTTTTTTAAATCAACTCATCCTTCAACTCCAAAGCAGGATCAAGGACAAATGTAATTTTGTTTTTTAAACTTTGTTTAATAACATCCATAACAACAACGCTGCAGTGTGTACTGTGACCGCTGTTAAATATATATATATGTGGTAGATAGGGTTGTTAAAAAAACAATACTCAGATACTAATCATATCCAAAGTAGTATTGGATGCGATGCTCATTTGCAACAGTATCAATGTTAATACACTCTGCTACTCTGCCTGAGGCAGTTTAAAAGTATTGTTGTTGTTTTTTTTGTATTGTTCTCATTGTCATTCAAAATATTTTTTTATGGCTCTTTATTTTTTGTCTTTTTTTTAATCCGAGGTATTGAAAATAGTATCCGGTATTTTTTGAGGTATTGGTATAGAGTTAGTAATTCTACTAATATTTCTAATAAAATTCTAATATCTATTCTTCCTAAAAAAATAAATAATCCTGATCCCAATGTTAATCAAAATAATCGTGATCATCATTTTGGCCATAATCGTGCAGCTGTATTTGCAGGTCTCATAAAATGTGGAAGGTCTTGATCCTACACAGCTTTCATGTTTTAAAGGACCATGCTGGCTTGAATCCCGGAGTCAATGCTCACAGCTTTATCCGTGCTCTTGTAATTCTCCGCTGTGTTTCACTCCACACAATTCACACAGAAACATCTCAACTCCACCTGTGTGCACGAGACCGAGTCCAAGTGTGTTTTGGTGCAAGTGACAGTCTGCACAATGTGAGCAAACCACAATTTTCAGCGCTGTAATTCTCCATCTGTCTGACTAACAGGATGCTGCGACACAAGAGGCCTTGAGAGTGTGTGAGTGTGTGCACGTGTGTGTGTGTGTGTGTGCATGTGCGTGCGTGTCTGCACTACAGATGACATCATTTACAAGATCACTAAATCCCGAGCAGGCGGCCACATAAGCAGCCAGAATGCTAGACGGCACTCCAGAGAGCAATGACTCGTAACACCTGGTGTGGGGACAGTAGGTGGAAGGACAAGTTGAGCCTGATTTAGTCCTCAGCTCATAGTGGAGCCGCTCGGCCTGCTCATGTGTTTACATCATGTCTTCACTTCCTGCTTTGGGCTTGTTTGCATCTGAACATTTTTGCATTCACATCAGGAAAAAAAGCACAAATTCAGAGAAAAGTTAAACTAATTTTGGAGGAAGAAAAGAGGGACAGAAACTCTTCAGCTAACGAACTAAATGAAGAGTAAAGTTGTGATGCAGAAGGAGCAGCTGCAGAGCCCCGCAGTGACCGTCTGCAGCCATCCAGCTCTAATCAGACCAGGTAATGATGCTCTGCTCAGTTTGTCCGGTCCCAGGTGAGTCGCATTAATCAGGAAGCTGCTCAGGTAAACAACCAGCAGACGCAATTCATATATCAGTGCAGGATTGTTCTCAGCTGGACCGGACGGAGCTCATTCACCCTGAATTATCTCTGTTAGCTATGAAAATATCTTCAGAGTTTTGTGTGTTTTTGTCTTTTGTTTTGAACTTTGGAACATAATATTTTCCCATCATGCAATCTGCTTCCAAACAAAAATCTCATCAACTGCTTCACAAGCCGCAGATACCCAACACCGTCCTTCAAGGCCAAAGTAACACGAAGAGTCACAGAAGTCTTATCTTTTGCTCATATTGTAATGAGAAACATTCAAAATCAAGATGGGGTTATTTTTTTATCGAGCACGTCTGCAAGGGTGACAGCCGCCAACATCAACAGCGTCCCTCCGTTTATCCTCGAGCTGACAGGAGCTGAGGCACGACGACGGTCAGAGGCAGATCTCATTACAGAGCCAACATCGATATGTTTAGGAGACGGGCTCTCTGATTGATTCGGGGCCGTATTGGAGAGATGTGCACACACATGCTGTACTATAGGCAGCAAACGACAGTGATTTGGTCACAATCGATTGGTGTGATGAAGGAAGGTGGAAAAATAGGGAAAATGACTGGAGTTCTTCGTCAGTTTTTTTGTTTCTTTTTGACAGTACACAGAAGGCAGACATGCAAATGCACATAAATAGAATGATCGACCTGGATCAATACATCGATTTAACGATCAATGATCTAATCATTGATGCAAAGTGAAAAGACTGATCTTTCGACTGATCCATCATCTTTAGGAAACGCCTTTAATTTGGAATTCTATGGCACCTAAAGATGTGCTTAAGTGATTAATGTGTAACAAACAAAAACGACTGTTTTGTCTTTGAACCTTGACAGTTATTATCAGTGGTGGACAGTTACGAAGTACATTTACTTAACTACCATCAAACAGCAGTAGGCAGATAACAGCAACCGGCCAAGAGCATAAGGTAACGATAAGAGTAACAATATTATCTCAAGAGCTAATCAGCAGTGTGGAAATATTTTGGATTTCAGCAAAAACACAGGTCGACAGGCAGAGCACATGTCATATGTAAACAATGCGGTTACGAGTTAAAATACTCCAAAAAATGAAAACATTTCTTCCAAAAAGGTTAACTTAAGATATCACTGGAGTCAAATTAAAGTGAACCTTACTGCACTTTAACAGGTTGCAATTATTCCTATTATTTATGTGATTTTTTTTTTTTATCTTTTAAGGCCAAAACTAAAAGCTAAAGAGCTGTCAGCTTTTTCATTCACAAATTGTGTTACATGATCATATGATACAGTCTTTTATTTATTGCAGGCCCCTGAACTGAATCAAAACTGTATCATGACAGACTTTGTGATATCGGCAAATATCGTTCCGTTGTCCAAAGAAGTGATATAATATCATTTTCTGATGAAATGTAA